>NW_004955409.1:14684225-14733266 GCF_000276665.1 Chinchilla lanigera
GAGCGCGGCCGGCTCTGCAGAGACTGGAGCTCCGTCGCCGAGAGCACTTCGCCGGCCTCGCGCTGCTGCCCACCGCCGCCCCCTGCGAGCTCCCGGGCGCCCGGTGCGAGTGCGGCGTGCGTGTGCGAGTGTGTCAGGGTGTTGTGCTGCGGGAGTGAGTGAGTGTGTGTGCGTGTGCATGCGTGTGGGGCGCGCGGGGCTCCTGCGCTCCGCTCGCGGCCGCCGCCGGGGAAGGACGGACGGACGGCGCTGCCTCCCTCGGCGAGCGGCTCCCGGGCACCTCGGCGCGGCGCGGGCGCGAGGAGAGCGCGCCTGGCCGGCCGCCGGCCTCCGGAAGGTCCCGCTGCGTCCCCCCTGGGCTGGATATGTTCATGTTCACGTGAAGATGGATTTAGTGTACGGGCTCGTGTGGCTGCTGACAGTCCTCCTCGAGGGGATCTCCGGCCAAGGAGTGTACGGTGAGTGGCATCGCGACGCTATGGTGACCTTGTGATTCTTAGGCAAGATAGGCTGCTGAGCTAAAATGCAGGACCCGCGCGTCCCGGGGCCCCTCCCGGCGTGGCATTTGATTTACACTTCGTCACGTTACCGGGAGCATTGAGCAGGCAGCGAGCGCGCTGCGGATTGGGCTGCGAGCGGCTCCCCCGGCGCCTCGACGCGGGCTCGGAGTTGGGTCGAGGCAGCATCGCGCTCGCGCGAACGAGTGGCTTTGCACTTGATTTATCCCCGCGGGGACGCGGGCTCAGGAAGGCTTAGATTTAATAATGGATCGGCTCCTTGCGAGCTGCGGTGTCAGTACCGCTGTTTTCCCCTGAAAAGAATCTTTGAGTGTGACCCCGTGTCTCCCCAGCCCTCTACACACACACACACACACACACACGCACGCACACATGCCCCCTTCACCTCTCCACCTTCTTCTTTCTCTGTGGATGCCTGCATGACTTGATTTTCCGGCTCAGGAAGTGGGGTGACAGTTGAGTTGCGTTCTGCACCAGCCGTTGCCATGAGCACTGACTTGGGGAGGGGAAATAGCAGGCAAGATTCTCGGTGCCAGACACAATTAAGGGACGTGTTTGTGTGAATGGATGAGCAAACGCATGAATGAACGGACAGCGGAGTCCTCGTTTCTGGGCTCCAGAGCAGGACGCGCGGGCTGCCTGCAAAGGGAACCCAGTCTCAGCTCTTCTCTAGAAAACCCAGATCAGGGAGGGTTAGGACGAAGAGAAGGGTGAGCTTGTTAATTGGAAGGTTTTGAAGTCCTCAAAAGCAATTCCAGCTTCCTTCGCCTGTCAGCAGTTGGCACCCTTGGCTTCGGCATTGAACCACACACACACACACACACACACACACACACACACACACACACCAGTGGGCTGAAATAGAAGTCTTCCCCTGGGACAAGCAGGTGGTACTCCAAAAGAAAAAGAACTTGTGGGTTCTCACGGTATGCTGCTGAGGTTAACGTTGAGGGGCAGGTCCAGACTCACGCACACGTGTCTTCCCATATCCGTGGAATGCGTGCTGGAAATCCTGCCCATTTTGCTTCTCTCTCACTCTGGGATTTGGGCCCCAGCACGGCAGGGCTAGGTCGGTGGCTAAACCAGGGTCAAAGGCATTTGTATTTATGGAAATGCCAGTGCTTGCCCTGCAGACCCTACAAGTGACTGCGGGGTGGACACGGGTGCCCGAGGACCTGCAGTCCTCAAACTGTCTGGAAAGTGCCGAGCATTGTGGTCGGATGTCTGAGGATGAAGGCAGATGACTGGATTCAGCTTGTACTCTGACTCTTTTCTGTCCGGGGCTGAGCAGTCTTGGGGTCAGAAGAGGGTGGCTCCTAGCTGAGAGCGCTGGTCTTTCTGTCCTGCCATCTGCCCCTCCCCTTTCATGTGGTCCTAGTTCCCTCCTTCGCTTGAGCCAAGAAACCTCTAAGCATCTGCATTTCCCTTCTGCCCACCCTCTCCTGCCCAAATGAAAGGCAACTTGTCTGGCCACAGCAGGGGCTGGAGCCGCGGTGGAGGAGGGTGTGTGTGTGTGTGTTGTGGTGCTGGCATGCAGGAGAGAGATGCAGGCTCAGAGCTTGACCGAAGGAAGGCAGGAGGCGGAGTCTGAGGAGGGCAGGAATTCACTTAGTGCTCTAGCACTGTTGGACCCACATGTCTTCATTCATTCTAGGGACCAGGACAGCTGAGATCATTCTTAAATGGCTTTTGCTCAGGCTGGGACAGTCTCAGTTCCTCTTGTCCTGAGTTCAAGTTTGCCTTTCTTTCTCATTGGTTCAGAGCATCCCAGTTAAAGTGAATGTCTGTGTGCATGTGTGTGCAGAAGTGCAAGCATGGGCGTGCAGAGGGCTAAGGAGAAGTGCGAAAAATCGGGAGGTGGATGGAACACTAGTTCCATTTTCCTGTCACTTTGCACATTCAGATTACTGGATCACTGAGAGTCTCCTGTTGGTCATGGGAAGGGGCAAAGTCTAACAATGTTAAGGAAAGGAGAATCAATGGTCTGTGTCACTTATCAATAAAAGGGAAGCCTGTCCTCCGCTGATCCAGGCATTGTGATGAGGATGGTGGTCTTCGTTTTGTTTCACTATTGATGTGGTTATTAGTCATTTAGCTAGGAATAGAAATGGCTTTGTGAGAAAAGTATTAGTCATCATCCCTGGTTATGCTAAATGTCAATTATTAGGTGGGAAATATATGTATATTTCACATCTGTTTTACATATCACAGGAATTAGATTTTCAGAGTGAGGTCCCTAATCTTCAGCATCAGCATCCACCTGGAACTTGCAGGAAGTGCACATACTTGAGCTCCTGCCAGACTTTCGGTGTCAGAACTCAAGGTGTGGGACCCAGGGCTCCCTGTTCATCCCCTGGGTGGTAATGACATGCAGTGCACATGCGCATCTGAGAGCTGGGGACATGGTTTTACACTTTGGTTGTCTTGACTTGTGACTCTTTTCCTAACCTAAAATAATTTTATTTCTATTGATTGAATAATTTATAGCATGTTTTTATTTAGTTAAAATTGTCAGTTGTAAAGGGCATAGATATAAGATTTAGTGTAAGGTTAATAAGGGGACATTGACTATTCTGCATGAAGTTCTTTTTAAAGGATTAGTTACAGAAGCCGGAAGTTTTAAACAGAAACTTCAAAATCTTTGATGGTAACTTGCCTAGCAAGAGGGTCTCTATCCCTATGCCTGTTTATTTGCCTACAGTCCCAGGATGTATAACCACATGACAAACAAAATATTATTTAACATTATGTTCCAGTGACTATGACCAAGAAGAAATAGAAAGCATTACTACTTCCTGGATGAAGAACTTCTGAGAATAAAATTTAAATTTTAATTTTTAATAAGATGAAAATATTTGTTTTAATGTATGGGTTAAATTTTCTTGAGTTATATACTCTTTATCCTATTATATTCAAATCATGTGGCAACTATGAGCAATTATTTAGATGTGATAGTTTCTGTTACAGACCTAGGAATTTCTTGTCATTTATCTTCACTTTTGAATAAAAAACTGTATAGAGGCCAGCATTTAGATATGGTATGGCAATTTGGTAGAGGAGATTGTCCTTTAACTGCATGTCTGGCCTCAACCAGTAATTCTGATGTCATTGCATATTATTTTTAATGTCTCTTCTTATTTCATATCGGATGAGACATCAAAGAAATATGAATTATTTGAAGACCCTTATAAGAGAAAATTGCTAAAAACTCTTCACAATAGAGTAGCATAAGAAAGTCACCCAGATTTCCTCCAAAGACTTCTTTAATGGATAATAGACATTTGGAGATACTTATTTCACAAAATTCATGTTCTTGAGCAATAAATTTTACCTTCTTGAATTTTGAAAGTTACTTGCATTAAATTTTTTTTTCGCTAAGACGATTAGAATTTTAAAGTTTTGTTTGAATTTTCTTTTTGCCTAAATATTTACTACTTATCACCAAAAAGTTATTAAATGAGCAATGAACTGATGCCTGTCTATTTGGAGCATTTTAATTTGGTGCCCTCATACTATATTAAGTTTAGAGTAATTAATTAGATATAGCAAGGAGGTTAGAATATAAACTGATACTTGTTGAAGTATCTAGAGATGATGATCTGAAGCATTTTCCTGGTTTTAAAAGTTTTCTTTGCAAGTGGCAGTGAGTTGTTTGGGCTATTAAGTTGTGTTTTCTAGAGAGGTCATTGATAGTGCCCTAATGTTAGAATCCTTCCACATGTATAATTCTCAGTAGGCTTGATTAAGAAAAAACAAAACAGGAAAATCACTCTGTTGTCTCACACTGTAGTTTTACATCTGGTCATCATGACCCTAAGTTCTAAAGGAGGTTAGTAAAACTTTATGATTGTTTTAATATAGACAGGTCCCTGTTGTAAATGAAAAACAAAATAAAACTCCTTGTCTGGGTAGCTTTAGTGGAAACCAAATCAACCAGTTACTTGCTGCTCTGAAATAGTTAATTCTCCATCCAAAATTGCTTCCAAGACATATAAGATGCAATAGAGTAAGCTTATCAAACACATATGTTGACATTTTGGCAAGGTATGTTAGATCAATTTGAGTAATATCAGTAAATCTTATGTAATTTAAGCATGACACCCTAGGCAGTAGGTGGACAGAAATGGCTTGGTGGACTTCACAAGAAGGAGATAAGTAAGACAGGAGGTCACGGTAGGAAATTTCAGACTGTCAGTGTGTTGTATCTGATGGAAGGATCCAAAAGGAGACGGCTGCAGTGGAAGCTCACCAGCTGTTGTAGGCCATCTCAGAATGCTGCATTTTGATAGCAGAGCACTGATTGGAACTTTGTCCAGTTTAGATTTGGGGAGACTCTGAGATGTGATAGTGCTTTTAATTGTACCATATATACGGCGACTACTTATGGCAGAGTTGGAGATGACTTCATAAATGCTGCTTGACAAAACCAGTCTGAAACTCTGTTACACATAGGCAGGTCTTTCCCTCATCCCACTGCTCACCTCACACACTCACCACACAATCTCACACACTTACTGCACAGTTTCTCTCTCTCTCTGTCTCTCTCTCTCTCTCTCTCACACACACACACACACACACTCTCTCTCTCTCTCTCTCTTACTTTGCCACCACCTTGGACACAACCACTAAAGAAAATGGATGTGATGCCATTGTATTTTGGGGTTACTTTTTGTCTATTTACTGGTTATTATTTTTTGGCCTTGCTGGTTATATTACCAAGATTTCCAGTGCAAACGGGGCAGGTTATTTATACAGTGTTACTTTTTTATGTATATACAGTGGTACCTCCATTCACAAGCTTGATTCTTTTCATGGTTTTGGTCTCAAACTGAGTTGGATGAGAACCCAATCAAATTCAGTGGTTAAGGTTCAATGTTGGCGTTATAGGGAAATTTAATTCACTTCTTATCCAGTTTGGTTTATGGCCAGAATTGTGGAGAGAATTTAGTTCATGAACCAAGGAACCACTGTATGTCCCTGGAGAAGTCCTTAATATTTTAGATGGAGCAGATTATAAGTCAAGGCTGAGGAATCTTTTTAGAGTTAAAGTCAGTGATGGTAGCAAGATTCAGACAATTAGAAGTCACAAGTAAAGCTTTAGAGATCAGGCAGTTCTGGTGAAAGATGCCACAAAAGTTATTCTAGAAAAAGCAGTTTTCATTATCTTAATTTCTTTACTTAATTTTTTTTGGATACCTCATATTTCTGTTATGGTTTTGATACTTCATATTTCTATTATGCCATTGTGATTTTTGTTGTGTAGTGGTGGACACCTAAACATTCCTTCAGAAGCAAGGTACAAGGACTCTTTTCTGAAAGTGTATGCTTTGTATTCTATTAAAATTTCTCATTTTAATGTAACTTGAAGCCTTATGATCTTTGAGCTCAGTTTATGTTTTATTAAGAGGGTGTTAGGAGCCATGGTCTTGGGCTGGGTTTCATGTATAGAGATGACTCATAACTCCTGTCTTCTGACCTGGTCCTCATACTTTGGGAAACCTTGCAGGAGTTGGGCTCAGGGCTTATAGCTCACAAAGGCAACTAAAAACTACTGCATATCCCAGACTGATCCTGACATTAAGCTCTAGCATTTGTGCACTTTGGAAGCTAACGTTGTTCTATCAGCTCAGGGTGTTAAACTGGGGAAAGTCTTCATTATTCTCCTTGTTGAGTATTTTGGAAGGGTATGTAAAATATTATATTGAATGTACTTCAAGTATGAATAGAGGAACATTTTTAGCGTCATTATAATTGCTATTAACCGAATAGTCCACAAAATGAAATTTCATTTCTTTGCTCCAATGATTGTCAGTATAAATATATTACATAGAGCACACTGGATAAGTGATTACATTCATAGAAAACTGTATCCTATTTTTATTCCAAAATCCTATTAATAAACTTTTGACCTTATAAAATTATAAAGTTGTGAGAAGAGACTTTAAGATATCATTAAATCATCACCAATTTGAGACACAATGGTTTTTCCATCATATCAGGAGGTCCTGTATTTGTGAAATTTCTTTTTTTTTTCAGAGTCCCGGTACATTGATTAAATGGACACTTCTTTCCTTCTTGTCTTTTTTTTTGCAAATCACTAAAACTCCTATGCTTCATTACTGGACCACACACTTAACTATTTCCTGTTTTATACCAGTGCAATTCCATTTTTTCCATGACTATACTACCTCACAATGATCTCATGTAAACTCTTACTATATTAGCATCTTACTACCTTTTCCAAGACACAATATCATTACTAGTCTTAGGTTGTAAATCACTATTTGCTTTCCAGTTGGAGTCACTGATTAAATTAAGAATGATATTTCTCTTTTATAATACAAACCATGCATTCCCTAGGAGTTTACAATCACAGAAGAGGAGTCCAACTATTTGCAATGAATCTTTGGATTATCATACATACTCAGCAGGTTTATCATTAAAATACATATGGTAAGATGAAAGATACTATATTAGAAATAGCCATGTAACTTTTTCTTTCTTTAACTTTGCATAGAAGTAGGAGGGGTTTCTTGCTAGTTAGAGTCAATCTATATTAAGTACTGTTGCATGGTGACCAGATGGGGTCAGATATGTGACATTTTGCCATATCTTCAAGCAGAATATTTTTTGTCTTGTTTCATTGTAATGAGAACAGGGGAAATAAAAATAATCAAGTGATTTTGTTGGAAGGGAAGCATATATGCTTGAAAGAGGAAGGGTTGATTCACAGCGAGGTGGTCCAGAGCCCTAATGGATTGCACATGAGACAGATGATATCTGAAAGAACTACTGACATGGCGAGTGAGTTCATGGAGAAAGGCGCTCACAAAAAAGCCAAAAGAGCAGGAGTGAACAAAACTTCATTGGAGCCAAGTCACAGACAATCTGTAACCAGGAGCCAGAGAAGATGTACGCACTGATCTGGATCTCATCTTTGGTTTAAGTACATTTTAGGTTTTCATAGTAGCCATTACTTTAGTTTTGAGAATCTTACAAGAATGTCACACAATTATCACAAAGTTTACTTCTCTTAGCAGGTTGGACAGCCAAATTCCAAATGATCATTGCAACTTTAGCCTACTTCCCAGTTTTTTTGTTCTGTTCCCAGTTTATGACTGCTCTAAGTGAGTGGATAACTAACTGAGGCAAGTAGGGGTCAAATACATCTTAAGTGAACTTTAAGTGACTTCTCTTAATATGGAGTGAAAAACAGAAAATGGAGTCTCTCTTGCGCTATCAGTACAAGTAAAGGCTATTAGAAAAAAATGCATCTACTCTTTTAGTAACGACAAACAGCAAAGTCATATTTTCTTTTCGGAAGGAACTAGAACATTGCTCAAGTGCATCAGAGCAAAAAAGAAAAATTTCTGGATGAAGGACCTCTTCAGGGAGATTTTTCTGGTCTCTTAAAGGGAAGTATGAGGGAATACAGGTTCTGAAGTACAGCCTGTGGTGGTGGAATAGATTATTTTTTTTACTGATTAATTGTGTAATTTGGGAGCATACAGGGGAAGGTAGGTTCATATGAAGTAATAGGGGATTCTGTCTGTGACTCCAGAATATAACTGTGCACTGGATCCAGGTATCTTCTCAGTGGACTTCTTCCTGAGTAGGAGGATGGGGCTCCTATGAGTATCCAGAAAGGGTATAAAAGGCTCGAGGAGGACATGCCACTTTTCAGAAATTGTGACCAATGGGAATTCTATGTAGATTTATGTTAAATTCAGGTAACTTCATTAAATGAATGTATAAGTTATATGCTTAATTCATGTAGCTATGTAATAAGGGCTATAAACACAAAGATAAATGTGGAGGCAAAATCAAGTGAAAGCATAAACAAGGCTCTGTGAAAAAGACATAAATGCTTGTGTCTAGGTCAGAGAGAGCAATACAGTTGCTGTTGGTGAGAGGGAACTTGAAAGAACTGGAGCATCATGTGTTGGCCCTTGAAAGTGGGTTGGCATAATGTAGGTAAAGACGGAGGAAATACATAGGTACAAGAGAATCACAGCTGGAGGGTTACTGGTGCAGAAAGAAAAGCAACCCTGATGTAAGTGATAAAGCCTAAGCAACTTCTGCAAAGTTGACCTCAACTAAAAATAGGTGTCTGTCCGTTAACAAAACTGTGTTATCATCTAATATCTGAGGGTAGATATGCCCAAAATGTTATTGCGTGATACTCTGGGACTTGCTCAAATGTTGCTGTCCACCAAGATTCTGAGTTGGTATGTGTTCTATGAAACCAACTGACCTGTTCTTCTGCTGACAGATCAGTTGTCTCACAGGTTCCTGTGGTGTATGGAGGCCTACCAAAATCTAGGCACACTTAGGAAGCTTGGGACCTACATAGCAGTGCCTTTTGGAGTTAAAAGACTTTTCAAAGTCTTTTTACAATGTGGAAAAGAAGTGTTGCTCAGGAGCAACTGACTCTGGGCCCACAGTAACTTGAAACATCACGTTGTTCCTTACAAATGCTCAGCCACTAAGATGAATGCATTGCCTGCATGAAAAGACCGGTGTGCACTTCCTTATTGGGTGGTTTCATTGCTGTGCAAGGCAGCGTGGCGCAGTGAGAAGCTGCTGTGTGAGTTGGGCCTTCCTCCTGTTCCCCTCAGCGTCACTGTGCAACCTCAAGGGATGCACTTAATCTTTGTCCTGCAGTCTTCATACCTAGTACGCTGTCACGAGAGTGGGCAGATATACAGGAAAAATGTAACTAGCAGCAACGCTTTTTGAAAACTGAGATAGAAGAAAGCATGGGGAATTTCCTCCCTCTTCATAAAAAGCCATGTTTGGTTGCTGCAGCAATTGGATCTCATAATGGGATAGTCGTTTAGTTTTTAGGATGGAGTAAGGGCCTAGGAACTAACGAAGAGCAAGTTCATATTCTTTTCTGGAAGAAAAGTATTCAGGGTATCAGCAAAAAATAACTCAAGTGGTGTGTTTCTTTTTTTTGTTTTGTTTTGTTTGGTTTGGTTTGGTTTGGTTTTGGTTTTGGTTTTGGTACTGGGACTTGAACTCAGGATCTTGCACTTGCCAGACAGGCACTTCTGCCACTGAGCTATATCTCCTTCCCTTTTCTTTCTTTTCAAGCGGTGTGTTTCTTAACACTATGTAATATTAGTGTATGCATGAAGACACTCTGTGGGGATGGGACACTGCTCCTCAGCCTCCTGATCCTAACCATTCTGTCCCTCAGTGTGACAGTCAGCAGGAAGCTGCTATCTCCCCATTTAAGAGCTCCGAGGAACACTGATATATCTTCAGGCTGATGGTCACAGGTCAATCTATGTAAGTATATATGTGTGTTGAAATACATGTATAAATCTTACATGTGTATTACTTTGTACATAGGAATCTTACTTTGTATATAGGAGCAAGAATATTCTTTGTATATAGGAATCTTACTTTGCATATAGGAGCAAGAATATTCTTGATAATCTTCATTTGCAGAGGCTGGGGATTTAGCTCAGTGGCAAAGCGCCTGCCTGGCAAGCGCAAGGTCGTGAGTTCGGTTCCTGGTACCGGAGAAAAACCAAAAACCAAAAAAAAAAAAAAAAAAAAAATCTTCATTTGCAGACTAACTGGATAATGGCAGTATATGATAGTAATCCTTCTAAATGGAAAAAATTACTGGGTGTGGTGGCACACACCTGTAATCCAAGCACCCTGGGAGCCTGAGGCAGGAGGATCTTTGTGAGTTCAAGACCAGCCTGGGATACAAAGTGAGCTCAAGGCCAGCCTGAACTGCAGAGGGAGACCTGGTCTCACAAAGACAAAAAAATAAAAATAAAAATAAAATAAATGGAAAAAATCTAGAGACACATTTGTAAGGTTATTTATAATTGGTAATTTTAGAAAATGAGGAAAAATAATTAACTGAAGCTATCACAGATTTATAGTGTAGCATCTAATTTTGATACAAAACTGGCCAGAATTGCAGTTTTTCATGCACTCAATGCATTATGTAAAAAATTGTTAAATTGAAATTAACTGAAAATTCTCAGACCCTACTCATTGTTAAACCATAATAGCAATACACATAAGATGACATGTTTATACATACTGTATCATAATTATCTTTGGCAAACACTTTTTGTTTCTTGAAGGTGAATGATCACTTCCGTAGTCAGTCTTCATCTTGATAAAATTAAAAACATGGCTACAGCCACTGGGTTAGATTAGCTTCCTGAGGGTCAGACTTTCTGTTATATTCCTTGTATATTGGTTGGTCATACTGGTTACCACACCTTTAACTAAATCAGAAGTGGTCTTTCCTCGGGTCTGTAAACAGACAGCAAAATTAGCAGTTGAGAATATTGACTTTGGATTAGCAAGTCACCCCGAGCATGTACAAACAGTAGAATCTGTGGTAGGAACAGACATCACTTCCAAGTAGTTGTGGAGTTCATTGTCATTCTAACCTTAGAATTAGAAAAACTGTACGATCAAGAAGTGGGTGTGTTTTTGTCTTCTTTCTGTACTTGTTCTGTTGGTGACTTGCTCTTATGATTCTTATGATTCTCCCTCATCTTTTGAGTCACAGTTTTTATTCATACTTAACATTAATCTATACCATCTTTCTCTTTTCTTTAAACAGAACTACTGTTTTCCTTTTGTAGAATTTTTAGTCTTAGTTCACAATGAGTAACAGCTCAATCTTTGATTCATGTAGTTCTTTTTGCATGGCTTCAGGAAATAAAGCCTCGAGGTGCGAGGCTCTTCTCTGAAGACCATTCTTTTCAAGGTTAGCAGCTACGCAGTGACATCATCACTGCCAGTCTTTTCCTAAACCAAGAACAACTCCCAGGGGACTGTGGCCTAAAATAATCTGCCTTGTTTTGTTTTTTTTTTTTTTTTTGATTTCCTATATCTCACTATCACATCTTTACAACTGCAGAAGCTGGATTGAAAGTAGTGTTCCTCACTGTCATTTTGCTTTTGAACTCCTTTATCATTACAGTTGTGGATAATATTTACAAAAACATCTATCATCATTGAAACTTACTATGCTTTAGCTTTCTTGGCTGATTAATGGAAAGATGAGCTTTGAAAATGTGTCTAGTATCAGAGAAGAAAACTTGTCTAGTATCAGAGAAGAACTGAAGAGACACAAAACAAACACATGTACACTGCATTTGTATAGAGAGGGTATGTGTATATACTCTAACTGTATTCATGAATATAAATGCATGAACTGTACAAGTGTACTTGGTGAGTGTGTGTATATTCACAGAGTGGCTCTCATGGGATGGTGGCTTAAATTTATTTAGGTTAAACTCAAAGACCCAGGTAGATTTCCCTCTTCTCTTGAAAAACCAATCTGTATTTCGTGTTGGCAGCAGGGCACACAGTCTTTCATTTCACCTTCATTTTGTTCTGGAATATTTTTGTGATACATTCCTGTTTATATCGTTCATCAGTTGAAAACATTACCATTACAACCTGACATTACTTCTAGCCTTCCTTTTTCACAGTACACAGAGAAGAAATCTCTCTTAGCTGCACAGCGTTACCTGTGTAGTTCATTTTACCTTCACTGTAGCGACATACACACTTCCGAACCAGTATCCCCTCTACACTCTGAATACCATCCCTGCTGCATTATTACACAGGCCTTCATAGCGGTCTTTCTTCTTCTTAAGTGAGTTTGTACTGTATTAAAGATATCCATAGTCATGTGTGGATGTGAAGGTATGTATACAAACCTAAGTAATGAGTCATTTTCTTCCTTTTTCCATCTAGTGTTGAAAATTATCATAGCATAGAATGTAGTGATCTTTAATAAAATAATTGCCACTTACCGAGTCTGCAACATGCTTCATCTTGTATTGGAAGCTTTATATATCTTATACCACACTCTACACTTCGCTTTAGATAGATTTGAAACCTGGAAGTCAGAGAGTGTAATAGGTACATATAGTTGCTGTGGCTAAACACAGAATCACATATAATGTGTTTGTAAAAATGAGTATTTCTACATATTTTATATATTGTTAAATTATATTCAAATATGTGAGTGATTATTCTTACTGTGATTAAAACCTGTAAGTTATCTACCTCACATGATGCTGTGCACTTAGCTCAAACACTGTATGTCTGAAATATCACTGAGATGGTAAATTTTAGCTTTTTGCCTCAGAAATGTCTATACATATGTATAGCTCATGTCAGCACTGTATACTATGCAGTTTTTTAAACTTGAAATAGAAAGATTTTATTAATATTTTTTCCTTTTTAGCATTGAAATGCCTGCACTGAAGACTTCCTTTGGTATAATTTATTTTTGGACTGATGTGATAGTTTAAACTGATTCATAATTAGTAACTGTAAAAATGAAGAAATGGCTCTACTGTACATTTTGTGGAAGTCTAGTAGTTTTATCACTCTATGTAAAGTGTGCTAATAAAAAATAACCACTGTCAGGTGTACCACTTTATTTTCCCCTAGGCTGATTAATAGTCACTGGCTTTAAAAGGACTGATTGTTAAATGTCATATTTGACCTGATTTTTGCCTTGAGCTCCCTCTGGGTATTCCTTGAACATTTTTTTTTTTTTTTTTTGGCGGGGGGAGAGTTAATTGAGGAGACTCTATCAGGGGTTACTTTTCTTGAAAATCTTGCTTTGCTCAATGGGACAGTTGATTGCAAGCTCTGCCCTTCTCTCAGCTGCCAGTGAGTTCCTCAAACCTCAAAGCTTACAAATCAGTGTACCGTAGTGATTTGTTTTAGGTTTTTAGCTACACCATTTGTGACTGTAAAAGTCATTTTTTCCTATGCCGTTTGAATGCAGTTATTGTGTCATATAGTATAACCCTGTACCATTCTGGCAATTGTGTGATTGATACAGACTGCTTCGATAGGAAACCATTTCCAGAGAGAACAGGAAAGGTATTATATTCAGCTGTAGTGCCATGCATTTCTAAGCAGCTGATGTTTCCTTTAACTGATAGCCAACCCCAAATTTTCATAGGCAATTGAGTGTTTAGAACTTTAACTCTTCACTCACTCTGGCTGCAAAAGCGTGCCCTGAAATCCGTTTTACATGCATATTTCACAAATGGGAATTCTTTAATTCTCTACTATAAACATGCTGACATTGTATTTTAAAGCCATATCTATATTTTTAAAATGTGGAGAAGGATTGCTTTTATGAATTACTTCTTTAAACACTCACTTCTTAATATCCTGGCCAAATACTTGAAGCTAGTGGGTTATGACTTTTTCCACATGGAGAGTTGGGATATATTGTGATATCCTGTGGGCCCCCATGTATTTTTTTTTATTTTAAAGAGTAAAAGAAGGATAACATAATAATAGGGGGGGCTTACCAAATTACAGACAAAGTGGTAGGAAATTATCAATGGTTATTGTTTTATATATTGTTATCTACAAGATAGTTTCTCAGGAAAACAAATAGACAAATAATAGTGAGTTACAGATAAAAGAGGTAGGAGATTATCAATAGTTGTTGTACTATACTTAGGTATCTTCAAAGTGGCTTCTAAAGAATATAAATAGAACTATACATGATTGACCTATTGAATAATCATTCAATAATTCTCAATGGTTGTTGTAGGAAACACATAATAATAAACATGGATCCATTTATGAAATAGGATAGGAACATGCATTTTGCAACAAGTATTTAAAATTAAACTGTAAGCTTTTGTGAAGGAATAGAGTAAAAGGTGAGTCAAATCCAAATTCAGAAGGGTTTAATAGATTTTATGTTTTTACTACTTCACTCATGTAATACTATATTTGGGAATACTTACAGAATGTAATACACCAGCTTTTTATGTCTCTCTCCACTTCCAATTTTTGAATTTTATGATACCATACATGCATGGTCTATTTTGGGTGAGGTGGATAATGACTTAATCATTGAGATATAAAATTCTATGCCTATGATTTAAGTGCATCTATCTGTTATGAATTATTATTTAAGTGAATGCTATATAAATGATTAATAATTTAATAAATGTCTATAAGAACTGGAATAGACATTGTTAAACAAAAGATGAAATGTCTTATGAGCCAAAAATGCCATTTAAATGTTTAGTTGTGACAAAAATTAAAGTCTAAATTGTCTTAAAGATTATTCAGATATGATCTAAGAATATTTTCTGATGGCTTAGCTATTTAGTACTTTTCATGCATTTTACATCACTGTCATCTTTTCCAATCAATTATTATGATATTTTAGATGTTTGCAAATTATTAATAGAAGACTCATTCTTTCTACACATGAGAAGATTTGGTATAGCAAATAATGAAAAATAGTAAGGCAGACTTCCAGATAGTATTGTGCTGGTGTCCTTGGGCTTGAACTTGAAGTTGCATGGGTAGGATCAGATGCATTGAGTTGGTGATAGTCTTAGCCCAAATAAATAGAAGCAGCAGGTGTAAATTGGGTATCTAGTAGTTTAGCTCAGTGGTAGAGTATTTTCCTAGCAAAGTCAAGGCTCCAGATCACAGAAACTAGCAAAGAATAAGATTTATTGCTGTCATAGGGAAATACAAGGCTGGCAGATCATGGAATTAGTAGGATAGATCAGATCAAGGCACTGTATAGTACCTGCATGTCATAGATTGACCTTTTCAGGAAAAGATTTATATGCAAGTGATTGATTAGGGAGTGCCCTTGAAAAGTGATGTTTAAGGGAAAGAGAGCCAGTGGTTAGCAAAGGGATAAGGTGGACTTGGATTCAGTTGCAACAGATTTCTGAGCTTAGATGAGATAATCATAGGCTGTGATGCTAGGCTGGACCTCCATAGATGTCCTAAATAGAAGAAAGTTCTTCTGTAGCCCCTTTTATACCACTCACTGAATATAGGCTCCTCTGGAGAGTGTGCAGTATTTCTAAATGAGGCAGGTCCCTTTGGTTGAAGGCAAAAATCTCAGAAGAATTCAGCTGTGAGCAGTCAGCAGGTAACACTTTTGGAAATTGGCAGAGTGGATGCCTTTGTGCTGAAGAGTCTCTGAATAAAGCTTCATAACTTCTGGATGTTACCTCTTCTGCTGCTTGTATTTGCTTACTTATGAGAATTCATCTCATTTGAGAAAACTGGTCATGTGGAGTCAGCATCTCTTTTTAGGGAGTCTTATAAGGAGAAAATAACTATGATGAACTTCAGCACCTGCTGTTGTCCCTGGACTTAGAACCATGTCTTCTATGCATCATCCCGATTTTTAATACCCTTAGAGACTCTCCTTACTTTCAGTTAGTGATTCTGATGAACTAGTGGAGACCCTAATGAACTGACACCGACAGGACCAAGATCCTATCATACAGCCATTCTCAGGACTCAGTTGATGTGTTTGTCAATATTTTGGTCAGATCTAGGTAAGGGAGTATCAACTGATATTCCAGTTGGTCACCTAGGTGCCGGATGTCTTCTCTCCTGTTTATGCAGTGTGACAGGGGTCTTGTCTCCTTCAAATTTAATTATCTCTGCCAAACAGGCACCTTCTTTCATTTCCTGCATACCTTTGAGCCCAAAGTAAATAGGTGACAACTGTCACAGTGGTTTGAGACTTTTGCTATTGCTGTTAGGGGAAGTGTTTTCACTCCAGGAATTAAGATATCTGAACTATGTGGAGCAAACTCTCCTCTCAGGAAGCACAGATAAACTACATGGTTCCCTGAGATGTAACTGAGGGCCACATGAACTTCCAACTCTTAGTTCCTAGACCTTTGTATTCTACCTACTGAGGATGCAACTGTGCATAACAGTCATTGATTGGGAATATACTGTATGCTGGCTTGGTTTCCAGACCACTCAGGATATTATACCCAAGCTGCTCTATCAACTACTCCTTCAAAAGACTGCTCTAACATTCTGTCAGACCAACAGATTGTTAGAACATGATGTGATAATATCAGTAGAGTCTACAATCGTGTTCTCATTGTGGTATCTTCTTTTCTCTTCATGGGATCCCTTTGTTTAGTACAATGTTATGAAATATTCTGTCTTCGTTGTTCATATATTCTGAAGTGTTTGCAGAAGCCCTGTAGACAGGAAACAAACTCATACCTAGAATACATGTCAAGTCTAATTAAGATGAATTTCTGCTATTCATTCATGTGCAAATGGATCCCAGTGTATTCAGTTGCTACTGAATGGTTGGTTAGTTCCTTTGAGGAATGGTGTGTCAGGGTCTCTCTTTCTGGCAGATTGGACATTTAGGAACAGCTAAGTAAGCCTTGATAAAGGAAAGTCTTTATATTCAGTGTATGAAAAATATGAAACGTATTTTTACTATGGTTTCTCCCTTAGTCCCATTAAACCAACATTAGGGTGGTAGAGGACAAGCTGACTGATGCCAACTGGCCAAGTCGTCCTGTATTCTTAGCTTATGGCTTTATTCTTAATTCCTATTGCTCTGTAATAAGCCGCTACAACTTAGTGGAATAAAACAACCTCATGTGTATAGTCATGAATTCTCTAGGTCAGGAGGTCATACATGGCGGGGTCAAACATCTTATCTTTGCTGGATAATTTTTTGGGCCCTCGCTTGGGGAGACCTGCAGTTTCAGTGCAATTTCACATCCACAGGCTGGAATTATTTGGAGGCATCTCCTCTTACGTGTGTGATGGTTAAGTTTCTGGCAGATGCCTGAAATCTCTGCTGGGTTGATAGATAGGACACTGACACATGGCCACTCCATATGGACTCGCCTGTGGTTTGTGTTTCTTCCCAGCACGGTGGCAGGATTAAGTGTGCTGAGAGGATGGACACAGTTTTTTGGGACCGTATCTTGGAAGTCACATGCATCAACTCCATGGCACTGCTATTTGAAGCAGACAAAAGGGGAATATGGATCCCATCAATTGATGCTTACAGCATCAAGCTCCCTTTTAGGGAGGGAGGACTTGTGAAATCTGAGAAATTGCTGCAGCCTTCTTTAGAGAATACAATCTTCCACGTGCCTCTTCCATGGGAGGTAGTCTCACAGGGTAATGACTGGTATCCACATTCTCCAGGAGACTATGTCCACTCCCGTAGACACAAGTCTTTTTTCCTGAGTTATTGTTCATCTTCTGGTAGTTCTCTTTTCAGGGCTCCAGCCATCAGCTAGTCAAGCTATTCACTGCTGCCAAAGAGGCTTTATATATTTTTCCCTCGGTCATTTACCTTTGACACAAAATACCAGTGGTTGAGCTTTCCTTTGCTGCTGTCTTTGAAGTCACCCTTTGGTGGGGATAGGGTGGGTTCAGTACCTTTTCAAATTTATGCCTCATACAGAGCCAACCCATCTCTGACCCTGCCTGGGATGTGGTAGTTATATGGGGTTTCCTAGCCATGAGGGTAAACTTCAGGAAGTGAGTCACTGCAGCAGGGTTGTTGAGAGGGGTTCTAGACTGTGTCTGCATGCAGCACACTTGTGCCTTTTTTTTGTTCAGTTTCAAATGTACTATTTTCATCTAACAGTGGACAATTGTAGGTTCTTGGTCTTATGAATTGTCTAAAAGAACCTAGTTTATAATGACTATTTTGGCAACATAGTCTCCTAATAGTCTATTTTCAGGCACTCTGCCTAAACAAGGGCTCAGCAGTACACCATTAATTGTTTTCAAATAATTTGTAATTCTCTATTGTGAATGGCCTGGACTTGCTCAGAAACTTGAGGTGTTTATATTGTGGTTTTCCTCCTGGGGCTTGCTGTATACCATACAGTCTTGTCTTGTCCTACTAAAGATACATTTTATATCATAGAGTTTGTGGGGTTACGTGATTCTAGCTGCAAGGTCTTCTCAGGAGAACCTGTAAGCCCTTACATCGGCCTTGCCCCACTCCGCATCCTCCATGGTACCTGCTGAGAAGGTCAGAGTAGCATCGCCAGGACGGGAGTGGTCTTTCCTGAATCCCATGTGGCCTCCTAGGAATTTTACTCTCTTCTTATTCACAGGCAATGTGAGATTCAATTATTTATCCTTTTCTTTGGATCTTAGACACCTGAAACTTTCACTGATGAGAGCTTGTTTTCCCTCATCTGGGCACGGGAGTCTTAGCAATACATCCAACAGTGGATTTGCTCTTTTTCTGCTTATTTCATTCACTTTTTGGGTGTTCCTGATAGGATGCAATACAATGTTCTTTCTAATACCCAGGAAGTTCAGCTTCTTTCAGGTTATACTGTGGCAGAAAACACAATAGTTTGTTTGTTTGTTTATTTATTTATTTATACCAGGAATTGACCTCACGCTTGCCAGGCAGGCACTCTGCCACTGAGCTGCATCCCCAGACCCCAGAAAAGGATAGTAGGCCCCCAGGCTTGTAGGTGTATCCTGCTGTTTGTCCCCAGAATGGTACGAGGATCCCGCTGTTTGTCCCATGTCAGTGAGAACTGTTTCTGGTTCTCCTTCACAACAGAGATAAACAAAACAGCATTGGTTGGGTCATTTCAGGTGCTGTGAGCTACAGGTATATTGCACGGCTCAAGCAAAGATAGCACAAGTGGTTAAACACTTGGAATTGGGGCTCCACTAGGTAAAACTGTGTTAGTCTAGTTCCACTTTCAACATCCAAATGATTGTTGAATCTGTAAGACTGGTGAAAAGTGGAGTGTAATTCAGATTACAGCATCTGCCTCCTGTAGGTCTTTGAGGATGGTGCTGATATCTTCTGTTACTCCTGGGTGCAATATTGTTTTTTGATTTGCTGTCTTATCTGAAGGTAGGGCAATAGGTAATTTAGAAAAGCCATTCTTTGTATGTGCCACTAACAACTGTGTAGCCTGTTGTGATAATTGTATCAATGTGGTTGCTGGTAGTTTAGCATCTGAACATGGTCTCTTATTTAGGGATCCTGTTATTCCCACTTTTATCAAGGGATCTCATTCTGTAATGACATCTCCTATTGTCAGTTCTGGTCTCAGCCCTGTGGTAACCCTTGCCAGTAATGCAGAAATGGTCAGCTGGTATGGTTTTTTGACATTAAGACGTAAAGTACTCAAGGTTTTACACTATTTTTAGTCTTTCAAAAGATATTCTTGGTCGCTCTGTAATCACAATGTATTGTTTGGGCCCTTTGTTATCTTGAAAGCCCTGGTGATAATGAAGCAGTAATCAAAGTCTACTCCTCACCCCACTGCCATAACCAATAGCCTTGGGAAAATTTTAAAAATGCTTCCTTATCACAAGAGATGTTTCTACATCTTGCCAATCACGTGTTTCATTGCCAAACCATTTTCCCAGAACTTCATGGGTAGAAGCCCCCCAAACACTATGTGCCTGTGTTTGTACAGTGGGCCTTTAGAGAGGTTTGGGGTTGTAAGGTTCAGCTAGTGCACAGATCCAATAGGACTTATGTTCTTATAAGGGAAAAAGATACGAGGGTAGTGTGAACACAGAGGAAAGATCCCATGAAGACACAACTGGAAAGAAACTCCTTCAAAGTCAAGGAGAGCAGCTTTCAAAGAAACCAGTCCCGCTGGCACCGTGATCTTGGACTTCCAATCTTCAGAACTGTGAGAAAATTAACTTCTCTTAGTTAAGCCACTCACTGTGATATTTTATTATGACAGTCTTAACGGACTAATACAAGGGTCAGTAATACAAAGCAACTATAAGAGCACAAGTCCTTTTCCCTTCTTGGGAATAAAATGTTTTACTGCGTATCTCTATTTCACCTAGTAAGGAGTGTCATATATCAGTCTACCTAGAAATATTATTGTACCATTTCCTGTGGTCCTCATCAGGGTAATATTAAGGGTCCCACATTAAAATATCTTTCCATTCCTAATTTTATGAAACCCTTTCTCATCTTAATTTGGCACTGCTAGTCCATTCACCTGCATACTCTTCCTGCTCTTGCTGGTTCTAAGTGACAAACTCCACCTCTTTCAGAATGCAGTTTCTTTTCTTCCAGGGTCATCTTAGAGCCTTTCTGGATACATTCAGGATTATATGTAACTTGACCCTGGCTACGGTTTGGCTACCAGCCTAGGATTTGGGCCTGGCACCTAAGGGGAGATGTATTGATTTTCTAGGCAGAAGTTTCTGCATCATAGAGCTCTCAGTTATTCAGCTTCATGTTCTATTTCTTGTTCACCCTGAACCCTCAGAATCAGTACCCAAGTTACCCTATTGAATCTGCTGTACTCGCTGGCTAGGTTCTGTGCCACCTTTAGGCCACTGTCACATTTTTCGCTTGAGAAGCTCAATACTTTCCCAGCTGTTTGTGATTTCCCCCTAGCTATATGCTTGTTTACCAGAGGAGGAGAGGGTGACCTCCTGGGCATGCGTGTGTCCTTCCGCAGGGAGATCTTCAAGCAAAGGGGAAGGAGTGCAGGAAGCAAGGTCTCCAACATGGAGGAGACTTCTGTGGGTACCCATAGTCGAAGGGAGCCTGTTGATCAAGAATTTTGATGATATCAAACCACGCATTGATTTTCTAAATCTCCATGTATCTATATCTTCCCAATTTGGATTCTTCCTTTGGTGTAGCAGACTTTCCAGATGAATTCAACTGTATCCAGAACTTTGGCTTTTATAGTTAAGTTCTATGTCTGCTCTACTGGATGTTTAAAATCTCCATGTTTTTGTGGAGATGGAATGAATCAATTTCAGATTTCCATTGTCTTTCTCAAATACTACATGCGTAGCCTCCAGGAATGATCATCTAATTGTGTGGGGCTTGTTATTATTGCTTCCACCTACCTCTGAAGCACCTGAGACATTGTGTATAAGTTCATCTGGTGTATCATCCCAGTAGATGTAGGAAAGACATAGAATTACATGCAGCTTAACCATCTCAGTCATAGACCTCAGCAAAATCATAGCACAGAACTGTTCCTCTGACAGTGTTTCCTTTCTGATGAATGAAGACTTCTCTGTGAAATTCATAGCTACTCTCTTGTGCATGTCTTTTATCTCTTGTGTGTTCCATTAAAAAAGAAGATGTTTATGTCTTAGAGAACTTTAGGAGAGGCAGTTTCAGTTTCTTTTAGGGTGATAATTATTTTCTACCCATCAAAATTCTACTGGATATTGATCTTGTGCTGAGACAGCATTCATGCTCACCAGTGGCTCCATGTTTTTGAGGTTAGAATAATGATGATGGAAAGAGGACTTGTCCAGGAGTACCTGTTTCTCTTCAACTTAGGTCTGGCTCACTCTTCGAACAACTTCTTGGTGGTATGATGACATCTTGGCTCCACACGCCAATTCTACAGGTTTTGAAATCCTGATTTCTGAATCTAAGTTATAATCCATATTAACTTTTTAATTTTTTGAAGAAACTTCATGTTTATTATTTCTACTATTAATCAATCATCAGTAACTGGATAAATTATATATATATATATATATCTCACACATATATGTACATTTATATGTGTATGACATTGGAAAGATCTTTGCAGTTTTAAAGTTATTAAAGAATAATGAGATACCACTTACTTAACATCTGTTTGCCTGGTTTGTTAGTGTTTTATAGCTCTTATTTTACTTCAGGAAATATTTATATAATCTTGAACCAATTTTAATGTCATAATTTTGTTACATGTGAATACAAGTTTAATTCTATTTAAGAACATAAAATATGAATGTTACATGAATTAATATTTGGAGGTAAAAAGTACTATTCCATGATTTTGTTCACCATTGGAGTTAGTCTCACTTATGGAAAATTTAAGGACATTCATGTGTTATCTGATACTTTTATTGTTTGGTATGTATATATATGAAAGTTTAGGTTTCTCTGTCAATAATTTTTGAAGTCTGTATAAAATTTTGTTCTCAAGAATATTGGATGAGAGGAATATTGGTCACATTTAAGTTTTCTGTAAATAACCTTCCTTATTCCAAATGAATTTGAGATGTAATAGTACTTTATTGTAATAGACAGCAGTACTATTTTCTAAAGAAAAATCAACTTATAGATAATGCTTTTCCGTATGCTTTACTAGCTCTTCCCCTTCTTCTTAATCACCAAGGAATTCCAGAGCTGAGTTCTGTCCTTGTCCCTCTTTTTATCTCAGTGCACCTTCTTGCTGCTGGAGGCAATTTAAGTGCCAAGTCTGTCTAATGACTTTCAAAATTACACTGTATCCCGTTTATGATATCCCTTAGTTATTGCAGACTGATCAGGCCCACAACTTCTCAAATGAGTAGATGGCAAAGGCTGAAATAAATGAGACAAATGGAATGATTTCAGGGCTCCAGGAGGATCCAAATCTTCTCACAGAGTTCATGGTTCTTTGGGTTAAGACAAAAAACTTCTCTGGGAGGCCTGTATTTATTTGGTTTACAAACAAACTAGGGGGATACAGAAGAAAGCACAAGAATCTGAAAGGAATCTTAACAGGACCTTGGGAGATATCTTCTGAGGGAGTAAATTATGTCAATCAGGAGAACTACCTTCTCTTTAGGTTGACATTTATTGTAGGAGTGTGGATCCTGCAGCTACAGTCTCCTTTTAGTTAATTGGGCTTGGAGCCAAACATCCTCAGCTGTGGCCTTATCCTGTCCTTTGAGGTGTCACATATTCACAGGCCAATACAGGCCTCAGCGGGAACCAGTGACTCCGGGGTTCACTTACTATGAGTCCAGTGCCCATTTCCAGACAAGGTGCCTAAGCTTTGGACAGCTCCCAAGTAAACATGCAAAGCCAATTGGAAAGCCAAACGTGGAAAGTCAAGTTAATGTAAATCCTGCTCAGAGCCACTTTGTAGGAGTTTCCATCAACACTGTGTTTGTTCTGAGTTCCAGACCTATATGTGTACCTGCCTCTTTCATCTTTCTCCTTCCTATTCTTTCTCCTTCCTATTCCTATTCATCAAAATTACTGTATTAAAAGCCAGAGCCTTTTTACTTAAATCTTTTTCTGTATCTTTTCCTTTCTCATTAAAAATCCCTCGGGGCTACATGGTTGGCCTGTCATCCATCTAATGGTCATGCTGGACACTGCCCTATCTTTAATGCTCCTGTAACCAGTCCATTACTTGTAGATGAGGCCTGCAAAATAGTCCTCAGACATACACCACTTTTAGTACTGTGGTTCATGCCATCTTTGTGTTTGGCCTGTATGAATGTAGTAATCTCTGAGATAGTCTCTCCATATCCTACTTGAAAAACCCTCCATGTACACACCCATGTGTCAAGCCCACATGAATTAAAAAATCAGATTATGTCACTCCTCTGGTTTTTAAACTTATGGAGTAGTTTCTCATTCTGAAGATAAATTTCAGATTCTACTATCTCCTCATTCATTCAAGATGCTCCTCTTTGCTACCTCTGTAGCCTCATCTCAGATTAATTCTCCCTTATTTAAGCAGCCTTCCAAAGACACGTCAAAGCTATAAGGCTTTTTTTGCCTCAGAATCTTAGTACATTCCTATCCATTGCTCTGAAATCTTGTGCTCTGTATTAAACAGGCTTCTGCAGAGGAAAAGACCAATAAATAAAATGTGTGTGTTTGTAAATGAAGATATTGGCTCATACAGTTGTGGAAGTCAGCTAATCCCCAAATTCTGAGGTGATAAGATGGAGACTGAGGAAAGCTGATGATGTGATACAGTCAGAGGCCAGCACACTACAGGCCTGGAAAGAGCTACGGTGGAAGCCTGAGTCCAAAGGAGGAAAAATAATGACCTGGCTCAAAGACTGATGAGGAAGAGGAATTCTCTATTATTTACAGAAGACTCATCATTTTGCTCTATTCAAGCCTTCAGTTAACCAGATAAGGCCTGCCTTAATCATCTTCTTGTCATTGGGACAAAATTGCTGATACCTGTAACTTAAAGGAGGGGAGATATATTTGAATCAGTTTCCAGTGGATTCAATCCATGGTGAGCTTGCTGTCAGGGCCAATGCCATGGCCAAAGAGCAGGGCAGAGGAAACCTGCTCAACCTGTGGTGGCCAGGAAGCAGAGAGAAAAGGGAGGAGTTGGAGAAGAGAACTTACCCTTCAGTTCCTATGGCCAGCCTCCCTTGATCAGGCCCTGCCTGTCAAAAACACCCCTAACTGCTCAGGTGATCAATAGATGACATCGCTCATCAGTACAGCATCCTATTTTAATTCAAATCCACTGTTAATCCTTTCAGCTTCATAGACTGCATCACTGAGTACTCATTGCAGTTTATTCTTTTATGTATCTGTGAAATGATTTGTTATGTATCTTTTCCACCATCTATCCACGGAGCACTTTACACCTTGTCTGGAATAATATGTCTACTTATTTGGACTGAAGCATGATTGGATAGGCACTTAACAGACTGTTTGTTGATAAATTTTGAATTAACCATGAAAGTCTTAGAACACAAGGACAGTATAAAGTGCTTTTGGTGTTACCATTTTCTGTCTCATCCACTGAGAAGAGCAAATTTCTTCTTGGAACCATTGATGAGAAACCAAAGTTACTCAGCATTATTAGTACTTTGGAAATAATTATGAAATTTTTCAGTGAGTATAGAAATATTTTATATGACTAATTTTAGGAATTTCTTAAATGTATTACTATTACTAAATCAGTGCTGTAGATGCGAGGTCAAAATACATACATAAGCCATCATTTTAAATGTTAACATGGTATGATTATTGATGTGAATTTAGATAAAGATACATTATCTTTTTCTATTTCTGTTTGCATTTGTAAAAACATGTTTAAATATAGTTTTACACAAAAATGTCAAAAACACATGAAGAAATCTCAAAATTAAGTGATTTTATAAACTAGTTTATAGTTAATCAGGTACAGTTATACTTCTGAAATACTCTGTGAGGAGACTTCTCTGTGATTTTATTTATTCCACCTTCTTGCATCTAAAAATGCTCTTAATTTCCAGTCCTGCTCCCTTGCCTGCATTGATCTTTCTCTGAAGACTCCAGCCCACTCAGATCTCATGCTTTGAAGCTGAGCTTTTCTTGTACTTCAATGCCTTATGATTTAGTAATTAATTGCTTTCTTTTTTTCTGTCACAGTTGTTCATTGAGCAAACCATTATTAGACATTATATACATAGCATGATACTTTCCAGACATTTAGGAAAACCTTCAAAGAGCTGTAAGAGTGGTCTTTGTCTTCAGATAGCAATTACTGTCATTGAAGAGATAGGAAATTCATAATTGTGTCCACAGTAATGCAATTCAAATGTACTATATAGCAGGTGTTTCACTTCATAAATTCTAAAAGTGCTGCCTTCATAGTATCCCAAAATCGAGGGGACAAATTTGAGTCTCAAATAAGTTGCATAATTTGTGAAGGGTTAAGGGGGTAGTAAATGTGAAAGCCCAAATTAGAAGCCAGAAGTGTCTTAGCTGTATTAATGTCTGTATTAATCTGTTTTAATGTCTCTTTACAGTATAACATAGCACATCATGACACAGGCAGATAATCAGAAAATTCACATGAAATACAGTTTGAACATGTGTGTACATGAATGGATATTTGAGGTCATAATTTGAAGTGATCAGAGTTTTTGCTGTTGCTTTGCAGGCTACAGAAACGTGCTTGTGTTAATCATAGTTACAGACTTGAAGTGAAATCAAACTGATATCAAAGATACCACAGTATTTATGGTAACTGGTTTTATTTTTTTTATTTTTTATTTTTTTGGTTTTTCTTTGGTACTGGGAACCGAACTCCCAATCTTGTGCTTGCCAGGCAGGCGCTTTTGCCGCTGAGCTAAATCCCCAGCCCCTGGTAACTGGTTTTATATTTCATAATATTTCACATTTGTTGTTCAAAAGTTATCAAAACAGCTGTAAAACTTATACATTTGGGACATAAGTATATTTGATTTCTATGTTAATTTGTTGTAGGAGAAGAGACAAGCTATCCTACTATGAAGTATTACTCTCCTGAATAGCATAGATTAATTTTGTGGAAACATGGATAATGTGACTGCTTTGGTCCACAAAAGGCAATCAGTTTTATGTGCAGTGTTTATAAAAGATTAAAGTTTGTTTCTCCATTTCTAGTTTAATCATCTAAGGTAAGAGATCTTATGACCTCCATTTCCTGAGCCAAAAATGTGAAGTAGAATTACATTTTAAAGGAATTATTAATTTTTTTACCTTATTAGCCAGAATCTAATGTTAATACACACTATTATACAGGGAATCATCCCCAGAATGGCATTTCACAGATGCATACTGTGCAGTAAAATAAATAATTCATTTTAAATAGGCTGTAAAGGGGGCTGGGGATTTAGCTCAGCGGCAAAAGCGCCTGCCTGGCAAGCGCACGGTCGTGAGTTCGGTTCCCAGTACCGGAGAAAAACCAAAAAATAAATAAATAAATAAATAAATAGGCTGTATATGTTACTGCCGATTATGTTGCAAACAGCAGTTAATAGAAAACCTTTGAAACACATTTCATAGGGTGAGGCTTTAAAATGTATGTACAAACTTAAAAGACCTTTCCACAATTAAAATTTAACAGTAAATAAATCTTCACAAGGTGAGGTCCTGGGTTCAATTCCCATTCAATCCCCAGTCTCGGAAGAGAACAAAATAGAAAAGAAAATTCTTTCAGACTTATAAGTGGCATGTATTTTGGCAGTGAATAAAACAGTTTCATGTTCTTTTGAGGTATCAGAGCACCATGCGAGAAACTAGAGCTAGAAATTAGACTAAACACTATTTGCCATGGACCACTAAATGTCGCTGCAGAAGGCAATGTGTTTCATGTTATCCCCTTTCTCGGATATTCATGTAAATTATATTGCAGTGGACTGTCTCTAAAGAGATAGTGTTGAACTTGATCCAATAGATATATTTAAACATTATATGTAGCTTTAATGGCACACACTAAAGAACCTGACTTGCACAGCTTGTAAACTTCAAATTCAAATTTTGAATTCAGAATCTCATTTTCCATAAAATCTCTCTATAGTTCAAATGTATCTCTAAAATCAAGCTGTCAACTTATGTTTTTTGCGCATATGTCTGCCTTTGTACTAAGTGTTGGAGCACATAAAACAATGTACCATTGAAATTTTTAATAATAAAAATTAAACACATGGTTTGGCAAGTACTTAGTATGCTTTATCATTTGCATACCATAAAGAAGAATACTATTGTTACCCGCGGCTTTATT
This sequence comes from Chinchilla lanigera, assembly GCF_000276665.1. NCBI lineage: Eukaryota > Metazoa > Chordata > Mammalia > Rodentia > Chinchillidae > Chinchilla > Chinchilla lanigera. Next base: position 14,711,800 of record NW_004955409.1, read on the forward strand.
GAATGTGATCCTACTTTGGGAAGGATATGTAACGTGCAAGTTCACCAAACTAGTCGGTAGCAGATTAATGACCCAGACCCCAGCAAAATGACTTTGGAGCAGCATTACTATTGCTTGAACTCAATGCCATAGTTAAAATCTTTACAGATATTTTAAAGATTTGTTAAAGATATCTTTCAAGACTTATGTTACTTGTGTGTAACTATCTTAGAGCGTGTGGAGAGTCAGATGCAAATATATTCTAAGAACATTACTAGTTTGGTAGTCTAAGCATTTCTTTAACAAGTGCAAAAACACTTTATTGATAGATTGTGTATAACTTGATATTTAACACTGAGAAAATTCCAGTAATGAAAGTTTCTGTGTTTCATTCCAGTTATGAAAATGATAAGACAGGGAAAATTATTTTTTGTTGGATATTTTTGAGGAATTTTTTGAAATACTTGAGTGCTACACAGTTGTAATTTGGCTATGTCTTGTTTGAATCCCTTACAAACTTTTCCATTAGTGTGCGTACATATTTATGAAAACAGAAAATATAAAATAATGAAACATATCCACTGTGGATTATGAGAATTATATATGGAAATGGTGTATACATTATTTTTATAAAAATTATCCATTAGTTTCTTACTGTTGCTGTAACAAATTATCACAAATTCAGTAGCAGAAATCAAGTCAAACACTATAGGTTTATATTACAGTGCTGGAGATAAGAAGTCAAAAATGGGCCTACAGAACTAGCATAGGCTTCTCTGCAAGGCTGTGTTTCTTCTGCAGGCTATAGGGAAAAATCTATTTTTACTACCTTTTCCAGTTTCTAGAAGTTGCCCACATCCTTTGGCTCATGGGCCCTTCTTTTATGTTTCAAAGCCAGAATAGCATCATCTTTCTCCTATTCTGAAACTCCTTCCTAATTCCTACAAGAACCCTTATGATCTCACTGACAGCCTGTTTATGTTTCAAAGCCAGAATAGCATCATCTTTCACCTATTCTGAAACTCCTTCCTAATTCCTATAAGAACCCTTGTGATCTCACTGACAGCCTGCTTCCATCCAGGGTATTATTCTCATCTCAAACTCTTTAATTTTTTTTTTTTTTCCTGGCACTGGGAATCGAACTCATGACCTTGTGTTTGCAGGGCAGGTGCTGTGCCACTGAGCCAAATCCCCAGCCCCTGAACATCTTTAATTTAATCACATCTTCCAAAGTCCCTTTTGCCATATAAGGTGATATATTCACAACTTTTTGAAATTAGAATGTGGAAATTTTGGAAAGTTATTCTGCCTACCACAGGAAGAGTCTAGTGTTTAAAGTGTTTGTTTTCGTACAAAAACATATCTTTATCTTTCTCTACATATATAGATGCTGTAATAAAGTAATAGGAAATTAGCTGCAAGAAAACTCCCCTGCCCTTCACTCTGGTCCACTGAATGACTTTTTAATAGTTCATTTCCTCCTTTTCACTATGTAAATTATATCTAACAAGGAAAGTTTGAGTAATGAACTTTTAGCTGTTACTGGATTTAAAAAAACTGATTTAATCCACTACTTTCACTGTTTTTCCATTTAAATAAAAAAGACCAGGAATCTAAATGATTGTACTTTCAGTTCAGCATTGATTGTCCCCAAGTATATCTTTGCAACTTAAAAGGAGTGCTATTGAGTAAAAAAATGCCATTCCAATTATGTCTTCCTGATATTTTTATATGGGCAGTGGAATAGTGATTAAGAACTTCTGTTAGGTTAAGAGTTAGTGATTGTTTGTTTTCCTATGTTTGAATGGCTGGTGAGAAAAAATGTATTTTAATAACTAGAATATTATTCTCTGGCATATGAACCTCCTCCTACGAGATGATAAAGAGGAATTATAGGGAAGCAATTGTCATGTCCTCTTTCCCTATAGTAAACTTGATGGGCTTGGAGCAATCAATGAGTTACATATTCATGTCCCAGACTGGCGAATGTTAGTGATTTCTGTGTCATTTGAAACATGACTGACAGAAAGTACCATAGAGGCTAAAACTGTCTGCTCATTAAGTATCTTTTCAACTTTTGATAGACATTTTATTTAAAATGCCATAACTTAGTACTTTATGGGGTTTTCCTTTTTTAAAAATTGTGCTGTATGGGGAGAATTTAAAATAAATGAAAATGCACAGAATCTGTTATATATTTAATTCTTAAGAGTTGAATATGATTTGCTGGCAGCATACTGGAGTATAATTTTTATGCTTTATATAATGACAATAATCACAACAAATGCATATATTATGCTTACTCTTTGCCTGGTAGTATCCTAAATACTTTGTTTAAATACTTGTATATGTACACATACACATGTATACGTGCACTGCTGTTATCCTTACTTGCATTACAAGAACAGAGCAAAGACGGATTAAGTCCAAGTCCCATGATCAGTGAGGAAGAGCCGAGGTTTAAACTCAGTTCATCTCGAGAGTGTAATTGCACAACAAAATATGTCATATTCGATTGTTTAAAATGTTAAGCAGCAGTCTTGAAGATTACAAATATAATTATCTCCATTGAGAAACCTGGAGGTTGCATTTACAAAGTTGATCTCTTTTAGTTAGGTCGGAGAGTGGAATTTGCAGTATTTATACTAGACAGTAGATATTAAGGGGCTGCAGCATTGCGGACTCTGTGTTTAGGGACGTGGTGTGTAGCCTGGTAATCCATGCAGATGTATGAGATATGTAATGTACGGGAACTCAAGCTCCTTTGGAATGGGCACCCAATGTAAGTTCTTGTTTATTTTTCATCTATTGGAAAGTCATGGACTTCTTGAGTTGACTTCAAGTATGTCAAGTTTAGATATAATTAATTTGCAATGTATATGTGATTTAGGGGAAATAGAACTTCCAACGTGGTAGATGTCACATGTGCCAAGTTCCTGTCCTCCTGTAATTGAAGAATGAATTCCAAAAGACAAAGGAGGTTAAGAATAGGAAAGATTTGTTGGCAGATAGCTCCTGAGGGACAGGAGAGGTCCCAGAAATGGTTTGCCATTGAGGCCTTTTGTCAGGGGTAATTTGTATAGCAAAGTCACAATATGGGCAACATGGGTCAGACTGTAATCAACCTATAGGATTATAACTGCTTAGCTAATGTTGATCCAATTGGGATAGCAGGTCACGTAGCAAAGGTATATGGAAAGGACAAGGTCACGTAGCAAAGGTATATGGGAAGGGATGGGTCCAGGTGCTCTGGTTATCTATCTGGGTGATTGATGCCTATTTGGAGTTCCTGGACCAGGTCGTGCTAATTATAATATAATTTGAAGTTGCTGTTTATCCCTTAGAGAGTCATGAAGGTTTGGCCATTTATCTTCATCATGAGGCCTGGCCTCTTCAGATAAACCTTCAACCACAATTCTGATCTTCATTTTTATTTTTTTCCTGCTGACTTCCTTAACAGCCCCATCTGGCTGTATGTTAATTTCTATCTAACTTCACTGCCTATGCCTATGCATGTGTATGATTTGTATTTCCTTTAAACAATAAAATGAAAAGAAATTGCATACCTGCTGTGTTTCACTCACCTCGAAGGAGACAAATATCCCTTCTTGACATTAAGGAGCAACTTGAGTAGGAAAGGCAAAAAGGTAAAGATATCATTGCAAACTTGTTTATTCAAGCAGTGTTTGAAATGTGCTTTCTCAGTATAAGTCATACTGAGTCCTCTATATGTAGTTGTAAGACAGAGAAAGTGCATTCCCACCTTTTCTGGTCCCGTGCTGTGAAATGTACCATGAGAGCAATGCACAAATGACTTGGTGATACCACTAAGAAAGGAAGGCTTCACAGAAGAAAGCTGCTTGAGTCTTCCTGAAAGCATCACAAGTACCAAGGGAGGAGAGTATATTAATGCCAGAGAGGCAAGTATGTGTGGTAAATCAGAGTTCCTGACCCTTGGAGGAATACAAGTGGGAAAGCTATGGGAGTCAAGAGTCAGGGGAGATGGCTAAAGAGGAGGTAAGATACTTATGTGGGTCTGTATAGGATATGCTAGAAAGTTGATTTGGGTTTTTTTTTTTAACCTTTTAATTTATTGTTTTTAAATTTTATTTTATTATTTTATTAGTATGTGTTTGCTTACACAATGATTATGTTCTTTGTGGGGTGTTGGTACATGTGAGATTTGTAAGCATTCTGGAAGGTCGTAGGAAGGCCTCCAGAGAGTCTCTAAAACTAATACGATATGATTAGTTTTACTCTAAAAAGCAACCACCAAAATAACATGTTAGGACAGCTGTAGGGGAGACTAGTAGGGTAAAACTGGAGGCAAGGAGGACAATTAAGAAGTAATTGAAGTAAATCTGGTAGGAAATAATAAAGGCTGTGAGTTGATGGAATTGTGTCAATGCTAAATAAGGTAGGATTCAGTGAAGCGACAGAAGAATCTTGCAAAAGTTAAAAGCTGCATATGCATGAAGAGAAGAAATGATTTTCAAATGCTTGGCCTGTGTAGCTTTTACTGATTCATATGTAGATAGCACATAGAACCAGAAGACTCTTCGTTATTAAATTTGAGGGTGAGGGACGAGGGGCTGGGGAAATTATGACATGTTCTGAACATACCGTATTCATCATGTTCAAAGATATTCCAAGTTGAGCGTGCCTCAGAGTTAGTTAGAGCTCTGGAGACTAGGGAGAGGGCTTACTCAGAGTTACAGGTTTACTTAGAAATCATTTACTCCCTAGATATTCACCTGCCCGCTGCTTTGGGCCAAGCAGTGTGCTTAGAGCTAGTGATTTAATGACGACTGTATTACAGCCCCTATTCTCAAGGAATTAAGCATGGAAGTATCAGTAATGAGCACGTGGGAGTCCAGGCTGTGTGGATACCAGGGGTCATCCAGAGAGCGCCTCTTCTGCAGAGAAAGCCCCGCACAGTCTTAGAGAACATTAACATTTGGATGAATAAGTGTGGAAGGAGAGGTCCTTGAATAAGGTGAGAAACTACCTTCTGAGCAGAGGAGGCTGAATAGAACAGGCGTAGAAACCGAGAACAGTATATAATGCAACATTCCATAGAGTAATAACGCAAACAGCATTTTCACTTAAAATCTATGTAGTTACCTGTGCCCTTAGAACTATCACAAGGTAGTTGAGAAGAGATCTGACTTGTGGTGGTTTTCAGTGAAATGTGAAGTAGCTTGGAGATCATGAATGAAAAAGGAGGAAGATTAAATTCTTAGGCAGGATTAGAAAAAAGGACACAATCTTTGTTGTACTCAAAGGGAAGGAAGTGGGGGAAAGAAGATGGAGTTTTAGTGGGTCAGGTTAAGTCAAACTGGGTCAGAGAGTGAGGGACCCTGTAGAATGGTGCAAAGGTAGAAGTAGTGCCTGAAAATATGTTTGTTAAAGTTTTGAGTCACATCCTCAACATGCATAAATAGCTGTTCTCATAAAGTTTACATTCTAGTGGGATGAAATAAACAACTGTATCTTTATACACATAATCACATACATGTATATCAGGTAGTAACAAGTGGCATGAAGAATATAAATTAATTTAGGCCCATGGCTCCTGCCTATAATTCTAGATTTTTGGAGGCTGAGTGGGGAGGATTGCCAGTTTGAATCTAGCCTGGGCAACATAATATTAGCTCCTCTCAGAAAGAAAGACAGATTGTAAATTAAAATAGGTAAAGAACAAAAGGGCAGGTGGTTCCTATTAATCAGAAACTTCCTGTGCGGATATTTCATCAAAGACCTAAATTATATGAAGAAGCTCGGATAGAGCCTTCCTCCTAAAGGAACTCTGCACACCAAAATCTTGATGTGGGAGTATGTCTGGTAAATTCAGGGAGACTGAGATACTCCACAGAAGAGTAGGATGAAGGTAAGACCACACAGGGCACCAGGGGCCAGGCGCGTAAGCCTTGGTGGCCACTGCAGTATGTTAGCGTGTATTCTGACGAAGTTGGGAGGTGTGAGATGGTAACAGGTGTGAGTTTCTTTACCGCTCAAAGGATTGTGTGTGGGCTGCTTGGACAGTGGAGTTGCAGAGACCTGTGAGGAGGCATGGGCCGTGGTGAAGGAGAAAGTGAAGTGTGGTTTGGAAATGGAAATTGCTGTGAATATTCCCAAGGTATTTTGAAAGAAGAGGCCAGGAGGACTGCGTGATAGTAGACTGAGTGATGGGTGACAGACCGATCAGGATCGCCTGAGGAATTAGGCCCAGTAAATGGGTGTGGAACAGTTTGGAATGATGGCAACTCCTTCTCTAGCACTGGGTACCCCAGGTGTCACAGTGCCTTTCATGTGGGAGTCATTGGATAAATGGTGATTTCAGACTCAGTTCCATCCTTAAAGAGACACGGGAAGTTTTGTGTGAATCTTTGTTGTAGGTACTGTTGTTGCTACCACTTTTATTACCGAACTGGATTTCTAATTTACCATCTGCCCTCGCATTTTCTCTGTCCCTCACTCCTACTGTTTGAATTAAATTTATTTTGAATGTCTTCAACTGCAAAATGGATTTTATGTTTATGTCTAAAAATTGCTCGTTGGCAGACACATCCGCATGCACAGGCGTAGTCTGTGGTCCTCCTTAGACTCACCAGCACCAGTTCACTCACTACTGAGTATTCCCTCGTCTGAATTCTTTGTGTCGGGCTGCATTAATCCAACTTCCTGACCTCACTGTGGCTTTGAAGATCACATGTACAAAGCCTGGCAGCATCTGACTGAGAATGGTGATGATAAGTGAGACAGAAAGCAAATGAATCCGAGCAGTGTCAGCTCATCTTCCTGGGTAACCGCAGAGACATTTAATCCAACATGCTGCTGTTTGCCTCTCCAAAGCCAGTGCGGTCGTCAGTGAGCATGGTATTACATTCAAGAAGAACAAGGAAATGAGACCAGTAACACTAGGATTATACATATCACCTCTGAAAATGGCCACTGTCTCCCAGTCAACATTTGGATCGCCCTTTCTTGGTGACTTCACTGGTTTATACTGCATAGATGCTATTTGAGGGGATTTTTATGCAAAGCCCCACATACACCCAATGTCTAGAATTTTGGTTTCTTAGACGTGTAGTAACCTTTCTTGTGTTTTTTTTTTAATCCTGAAAACTTACTTCCTTAAAGTCTTCACAAGGATGCTGTTTTTAGAAAATTGTCTAAAATTACATCTCCTTCTACTAGTTATTTTAAGTGGCCATTTGGCAGTGTTATCCCAGAAGGAACTTGACATAACAGAGAGTGCTGCTTCTCTCAAATTCATTTTGTTGTATTGTTGTATGCCAAAGTTAGTTGTTTTAAATAACTTGCTGCTAAAATGGAGCAGTTTATTTATTAAAATTCCTGATGCCAGGTTTTCTACTGTGGACATCCTAATGACTGACAAAACTCAGAATCTCACAGTGGTTAGGGTTAACAGCTTCGTCCTTCCTCTGACTGAATCTTGTTTGTTACCTTAGCCAGCTGGGTGGTCTTGGACAAGACATTCCACTTTACAAACACATCCAATGTGTAAATATGTTTTAGGAGACTCTGTTATCCAATTAATAAAATGTGGATTTATACCAGGTCTCATAGGGTTGTTTCATAGATTGAAATGGGAAGAGGCATGTGATATACTCATGATGCTTAGCATACTGTAAGCATTTATACATATTTCAATTGCTGGAGTTGTTGGGTTTACACATACATACATGCATTTATTAATGCTGGCTTCTGGATACTAGATATCTTCAACTGATGTAGACATCTGCAGCCTTACATTAGTTTTAGTGGATTTTGCTCTGAGGATTAATTCAAACCTAGAAACCCACGAAAGCTGTCTCCTTCCTTTTCATGCAGTGAAGACATGATTAGACTTCACTATGGTTTCACGTATTTTCTTTCCAGAAATACTGTGTTACTTTTGATAGTAACTATGATATCTTTCTTTTTGGTAGTTTTTAGTCTGGTGGGATTCAGAGTCTTGGAAGTGTGATATTACTATGAAAAGATCAGATACTTTGATAAGATCTCCACATTATAAGAAGTTATTGTCCTTACTGATAAGCCTTATTCCCTAAGCAGATTGTTCAGAAATATTTTAACATATTCTGCTTTCTTTTAGTTACTCATTGAGAATTTTAAAGTAGGTAACTTTTGAAGGAATATTTATGGGTGCCTATGGTTTTGTCAATAATGTTTGTCAATGATGTTTGCTCATCATTCTTTTAGATTATGTCTTGCATAAGGTAAGTCTATTTTTATGTTTTCTAATTTAGTATCTTTCCACTGTATTCTTGGTTATTTCACACATTGCTTTGGATGAAGCCTCCTCTGACTGGAACATAGCAGTAAACTAGGATTTTTCTTAACAAAAAATCAGCACTTGAAGGCATTGTTGTATGTGAAAGTTGGAGTTACGTCTGATTTTAAGGACCACTGAATTTTCTTTTCTGTGAGGATAGATTTAAAGCAGATAATGACTGTGGTCCTTTTTCCCCCGTGCACTAATATTTTTGATATTCTTGTAAAAACATATTTGCATTCTGGTTCAAATTACATGTAATATGTAAGGGATAATGAGAGCTCATGACATTACGCTGGTTGAGGTTATTTTTCATCAATTAAATCCATGCAGCTGAAGAAATTTAAAATTATTATTTGTAAACCATCTACTGTGTTAGATACTAAGCCAGGCCATATATAATTTAGAGGGAATAAGTGGATTATATTGTCTCGATTTTTATTGTATGCTGCATTCAATCCTATCTGAAATTTACAATGCAAGTATTCAGCCCATTTTATCATGAGAAACCTGATCATGGGAGAAGTAAGTGAATTGCCTAAGGTTTAAATTTCTAGGTAATAGAATTCTAGGCCTTTCTCCAAGGAAAACAGCATAACATGTATGTGTTGTCATGTTTTGCAGAATGATATATAAGAAAAAATATATCAATCCCAGCTCAGATGAAAAGAGTTTGGTGAATACACAAATAATAAGCACTTATATATTACTAACAGGCATGAACTAGTCTGAATACTTTTCATTTATAAACACATGTAATACTCTATTAGGCAGTTTTTATTACTTATGATAATAATCCAGATCAGCAAACTGAGGCACAGAGATGTTAAATGCCTTGTGTAAAGTTGCACAGATTAGTAAGCAAGGATCTGGGACAGTGTTTCAGAGCCTGGGCTCCAATTCAACTTTCTTTCACATTAATGGCCTCTTTTAGAAGCTATACAGGGCTGGGGATATAGCTCAGTGGCATAAGCGCCTGCTTGGCAAGTGCAAGGTCCTCAGTTTGATTCTCAATACCAAAAACAAAAAAAAAAAATAGAGAAGCCATAGAGTTAGTTTGTACACAATAACGATGAAATGAAAGAATCAAAGAGCAAGATGCCATTTACTTAGAGTCCTACATATTATTCATTTGTCACAAGATGCAAAAAAAAAAAAAACAACAAAGCAAAAACAAAAACTATTCTTCATGATTTATAAACTGGCTTAGCTTAATGTGGTGGTGTATGCTTATAATCCCTGCACTCTGGGAGGATCACAAGTTTGAGCCCAGCCTGGGCAACTTAGCAAATTAACTAGACGTTATCTCAAAAGTAAACAAATAGTAAATAATAAGCCAGGCCAGGCATGTAAGAGTGTAAAGGGTCTGGGTTCAATTCTCAGCATTACAAAAAACAGAACAGGCTGAAGAGCTCGGTAGCTGAATTTAAGTTAACTGATACTAAGTTCAGTTTGCCTTTTAAAGTACAGCTTCTGGTATAGGCATATAAAACATAGAGGTAATAATTTTAAAAAATAAAATATAAAACATAGCCCCAAGTATATTTATGGAAAAAAATTTTTTTTCTGAAGACCAGATTCAAACACTGAAAGGATACTATTGATAAAATTCCTGGACTGTTGTTCTATATTTGGGAACTTGTGAGAAAGCCTAACACATGTGCACACTTCAAAGAATTTAATCGTAATTGTTCATCTCTAACAAATTGTCAGTCACTTAGCCACATTCTTGTCCGTTCCTTGTTTATATGAATACATAATTTCCACATAATTGCAATTGATGTATAAAAATAGGTTTTAATTTGATACTGTGTAGCAACATGACAAATATGCTATAGTCTGAATTTTATTTTTAAGGGTTGAGTCTTACCTGTCATAATCCGCTAAACTCTTTCTTCATTTGGAATGTAGGCAGATTTCAGCTTCTTCCCTCTATTTTCAGAACTGCTACATACACAGATTTATACATTTGGATTTTGTTTCCTTTGAAAACATTTTTTAGAGTGAATTTCCAGAGGAAGGATTACTGGGTCAAACTATACCAACATTTTCCCAAATTACCTTGTACAAGACATGTACCTTATTTTCTTTCTTAAAGGATCCATTTACTGGTTAGGTACATATTGCTCTGTGCTTCATCTTAGAAAAGGACAAACAATCTGCTTTTTCAGACCTTTAAACTCCACAGTATTTCAACAGAGATCGTTTCTCATCTAAACAATTTTCACCCAGTTAGTACAGTTTGGACGGAGCCACAAATTGTAAAAGCTCAGGGTTTGGTAGACAGTCTACAGGGTGAACTTTGAAAAATGATTTGGATGAAATATCCAAAGGGGAGGACAGACCTTGTGTTTAGAGTGGTTGTAAAGTAAAAAGAAAACATTTCTTTAACATTAACATTATTAGAACTTTGAACCTTTTGCATGGCATTTATAAAATAACAAAAGTATGCATGGTTCATAGTGGAAATCATTGATAGGAGACCAATATTTCCAAGCATATCAAAATTCTCTTTTGCAAACTAAAACTTGATATTTCTTTATGTGTACCACTTAGTGTTTCATCGTATTTATTGATGAATTTACTTATACTTTGCATTTAGTACAATGTTTATGACATCTATCATCTCCAGTGTAAGGCTCATCCAAAATTAAAAGAATAGAAACTTAACGATTAGTTCTCAATGGTTTAATTTATGCAGTTATACCTGTGTGCAGGCTGTGATCGTCGTTCTCTTCAGAAGCAAGGTGGCCCTTTGAAAAATGCATGGCTGATGTACTTGGACAGTTTTTTGAAAAAATCCTGAAACCTCTTTTCTTTTATTGCATTAAAGTTTAACTGCTGCTGTTAAAGTCCCATTTCTATGGCAGATGTCAGGAATTCAGTATGATATAAAATGGATATAGTCTTGACCCTAAGGAGCTTCAGTATAGTGGAAGATACAGAGCAATATGAAAAAGTACTGTCATTCCATGTAATGGGGACAGTGACAGGAGCAGTAGCGCGCATGGTGAGAGCATTTAGGATGCTGATCAAAACACTTTCCAGAGATGGTGAATCCTTCCCAGGAGAATGGAATAATAACATTCCTTGACAGTATGTAGCAGGCAGTGTGCCAACCACTTTACAAGCATTATCTCATTTAATGTTTACAGAGTTCTATAAGACACACATGTCTATTATCCTTGTCTTAAAAAAAGATGTGACTACACATTACAGAGGTGAAACAACTATCTTAAGTTTCCACTGCCACGTGTAGATTGTACTAGAAGAAACAGAATTGGAGACAGGTATGTGCCTAATTGTAATGTTCACATGGTAATCTACGTGCTAAAGAATAGCAGTAGACTAGCTGAGTGAGGATCATGTCATGAGGACATATTTGAGAATGAAAAAGTCTTAATCATTGGTTTCAGTGTTTTTGTAGGGGAAGAGAGACTTCTGGAATGCATTATATTTCTGGGATGAGGTTGTATCATGGCACCATTTATTGTTACTGGGAAGAATGGTAATAAAACATTTTATGGGCAAGATTATGTGTTCATTTTCCAGCATACTAAGTTTGCACAGCTGTAGAGATGATTCATTTATAGGAGGCTGTATGAATCCACAGCCCAAGAGAGATCAAACAGGATATCAAGATTTGTGATTTATATGCATGATGATATTTATGTGGGTTTCATGTCACTATACATTATATAGTGTCACAGAAGTACAGGGCGCTGAACAGAACCTCAGGAATATCAGTATCTGAGAGACAAAAAGTTTGCAGTATGGCTAAGAAGGATCCTTTGAATTATAGGAACAGGATCCAGAAAATTGCAATGTGGCAGAGATGAGAAAAAAAAAAAAAAAACTACTGAAAAAGAGAAAAGGTTAGAAGTCCCATGCTGAGGTATCAGATAAAATGTGACCTTTGTGATTTTGGTGAGAGTTGATTCTATTGAGTGTCAGGGTAGAAATCAGACGAATACATAAATGGCAGGAAATGTCACTGTCCATCATGGATGAGTTGGAGAAAAATTTAGCTCTGATGGGCATAGAATAGGTAGAAATGTCTGTGCTTACAAAGAGAGGACTTCTTGTTTTAAAAAATAGAATGTGGAGCAAATTAAGGTAACAGTGAAGATGAGTTTACAGGAAGAGAGAGTTTGAAATCAGGAGAGGAAAAAGATGATGGTATACTCAGGGAAATTTCAGGAGGGGGGTAGGATCAGGGAGGTCGTATCCAAAACTCAGGTGCAAAACCATTAGTATTAAGCAGGGTGGTGGGAGGGAGAGAGAGAATACGACAGCAAACAAAACGAGTCAATGATGCAAAGCAGAGGAAACGTGCCAAGCGTGCAGGTAGAGGTAAGTCCCAAGGCACGGTGAGCGGCCATTTGGTAGCATTTGCAGTCCTTGTGAAATAAATAATGCGTTCCTTTGCTTAACCCAATGCAGTGGATGGGAACACTCATTCAGATGTCCCACGACAGTGGCTTTCAGCTTTGGGGCACATTAGGATACCTTAGTGGACTTTCTTTGCCTATGAAAACCGAACACCAGACTGCTCGATTCAGGATCTCTAAGAGCTGGAATCTGGGAATTCATGTGTTGTAAAGCTTTCCAGATGTTTCCATTGTGCATCCATCATGGAGAGGACTAAAGGGGATTTTTCCTTATCTTTGCAAAGAACAGTACAAGCTTCTTGCTCTACGAGGAAGAAGAACATACTTAACATTTCTGTTTCATTTGTAAAGCAGGGATGGACCTGCCTTACGTGATTGCTGTGAGGAATGGATGAGCAGAGAGATTTAAAGCAACAATTCTTGATAAATATTGATTCTGTGTTCTTCATGTCTAAGTAGAAAAGAATCTTAAAAATGTTTAATTTCTAGCATCTTGCTGTTCCAGGAACTCAGAACATTAGGATAACTCTCCTGGCTTCATTTGAATGAAGGGAACACATGTTATGGATGTTTTTACGATCTTCTGAATTATAATAATAATTCATATACACAGTATTATATATATAAATAAGTGTCCATATGACCTATGTTCAATATTCACACATCTAAAAATATGTGATCCCTCCCAGAAAGTTTTTGTATTGTTTTGTCAGTATAGAAAAAAGTAAGAATTTTACTAAAGAAACACACATGAAAACCAAAGAGCTTTTTAATCATTAACTTCTATCATCTGTCATTGCAGTGTATCACACAAACTTTGACATATATTTACATCTGATATACACACATAATACATTCATATATAGGTACCCAGATAAGCATCTGAAAATTTAGTTCTTGCAGTAAGAAAATTACACTCGAAATTTTTGTTGAAGTATGTCATTTATATTTTTCAAATACATGACCTTTTGTGGTATGTATTACAAAACAGTTTTCATTGCTTCCCCCAAGTACTTGTTAAGGCTCACTAGGCTTTGTTGGTGTGTTCATTTGATAATCACCACAGATACATGGTTAAGTGACTTCTAGGTATGCTTGTTTCTGTGTGTGTGTGTGTGTGTGTGTGTGTGTGTGTATGTGATCTTATTTCACTGAGCAATATATAAGAAATAATGCCTCCCAGCTAAATAGTTTGCCAGGAACTTTATTCACATGTTCTTATGGGTTTTACACCTTGCTACTCAGAATGTTGTCCGTAGCTCTGCAACATCAATATCACCTGCCTCTCCATAGAGAGCCATTGAATTAGAATCTGCATTTTAATGAGATCCTTTGGGTGATTTGTGTTCACAGTTAAGTTTGAGAAGCCCAAGCGCCTCAAGGGAAACCCGTTCTTCCCTGGTAGACATTTTCTAATGAGCTTCTGAGGAAGGAGAATGTTCATTCCTTTAGAAAAAGGTATGTGCCTAATTTTAATTGCTTAACTACAAACTGTGCATAATTAGGGTACAAGGGATGAAGTAATAACCGTTAAATTTTAGCTAGCTTGCTGAAAAACAACTACCAAAGTCAGCTGGATAATTCCTTTATACTAGTAACAAATGTTTATGTCTTTTTATTATGTGAGACATTCCTTCTTACTCTGAAGTAGTTACATCTTTATCCTACACCTTACTGTCTGAACCGCTGTGTTTACAAAGATATATCCCTTTTTCTTTCAGTGTAAACAAACAGACATGGCTATGGTGTGGCACAAACACAGCATACTTACCTTTCATCATTTCTTTCTTTGGTATAAGATCCTCTTCAATAGGATATGTGTTTCCTTTCTGGATTTTTAAGCAAACACAGACTATAACGTTTAATAATACTTTAGAAAACCTATGACCGTAATGCTAATGTATCTGTAAACATGCATTTATCAGATTTGCTATTAACATGAAGTCTGTCCTGTATTAGCGGCCACAATTTTCTGATAATAACGTACACATATCCACAGCACTGAGGTGGCAAAAGTTCTTTTTGTGCTGTTTTTATTTGAGTCCAACCCTAACAGTTCTTCTCATCCAGAGACACTTACTATGAAGAAGCCTCAGAGATGAATTTTACTATCTAGGACATGGTATTTGGAAATGAAGGGGGAGGAAGGGAGAGTGGGTGGAGGGAGAAGCTGAGTGATGATACAGTGTCCATGACAACCTCTGTGGACTCTACGGAGAGCCTGGAGGTAGGGTAGCTCTTCAGCCTTGTCTCAAGTTAAGCTGAGAGGGCTGGGCCTTTATACACCCTAATGATGAGTGCCCCTTCCTGAAGCAGTGGTTTTCTTTAGCCGAGGGAATTTACAAAGTGAGCTTCGGGGCTGGGGATTTAGCTCAGCGGCAAAAGCGCCTGCCTGGCATGCGCAAGGTCGTGAGTTCGGTTCCCGGTACTGGAGAAAAACCAAAAAAAAAAAAAAAAACAAATACAAAGTGAGCTTCTTGGGCAGGGTCATTCTCTGCAACACTCCCACCATGGGGAGTTGTAAGTCTATTTCTGAGGGGGATTATGAATGGTCTATTACAGCATTTGTTGTATTTCCATTTACAATGTAAGTCTAAAGCAATTCATATCCTTCGTTATGTCTAGTAAAGAAAGGTCAGTGGTGTTGAGCATAATCTGAATGTTTGGTAGTTTGGTTCGTTTGTTGAAAATTGCCCATTTGTTGATGTAATGTTTAGTGAGAACCTGCTATGAGGAATTGTTTAGTGTGTAATTCTTCAGGGTTAGAATGCCATCTAAACATCATAATTCCTCAAGGAAAAGGAAGTGTAGTGAAAGAGACGTCATTATCCACATGCATGTCTGAGCGGAACACTGTGCTACTGGCTATGCTAGACATGCTTCTAGAGTCTTGGGCCCCACATAACTTCGGGAAGATGTGGAGACAGAAGTTAAATCGTCATGCAAATAAGTACATAATTGCAATGTACATAAGTACATAAGCTGCTATGAAAGAAAAGCAAAATATGCCATAGGGAAATTTGCTTAAAACTAGGTGAGAGGAATGCCTCTCTGAGGAACTATTGCATAAGATCAGATCTGGAGCTAAGAGAGGGCGAGAGTGAAGGAAGACAAGACAAACTAAAGAGAACGCGCTACATCTGGGAAAGCACTCACGTGTGCTTCCTCTCACCACCAAAAAATGATAATAAAAATAAACTAGGGCAGGTGCATCACGGACAAGAAGCCTGAGAATGCCAGGTAGATAAGGCTGGAGACTCGTGTTAGACAAGCTCGGGAAGCACCTCTGGAGGTTATTATCCCGAATTCAAGAGGCAAGTCCTGATTTTTTTTAAATGAAATTATGAGGCTTACATTCTTAAAAAAAAAAAAAAAAGTCCAAAATGTCAAGTAGAAAATGGATTTTGGCATAGGCTACAGAGGGACAGAATGAATATTCAAGGGATGCAATGAGAACACCTAGGGGAGCATGTAGTCACAGGTACGAAAGTGCTGGAACAAAAACCCATGAATGAGCTCAGGTATACCAAGGAGGGGAAGGAAAAGATCCTAAGGAGAGGCAGCAGGATATTGGAGTTTACTGGAAGCTCTGTCTCCTGTCCTGGGTTCCACTTAGCTGTGATTAACTTTATGCGGATAGCAGAGAAGCCCCAGGCTAGGGAGAGGCCGGACCTTAGGCCCTCGGGTGTCTGAGGTGGATGTAAGGGAGTTTTCTTTTATTCTCAGAACTGTGAAGTGGAGAAAGCAGAAAAATGAAGTTAGTCTAACAAGCATATTAGAGAGATGATGCAGTCATGTGGAGTAAAGGCTGGAGAGTGACTGAGTTAGAGACAGGGAAATATTCAGGGTGACATTTCAGTAATCCAGATAATAAATGAGGACAGCTTATTTCAAGGCACTGAAAAATGAAGATGAAGGAACAGAGCATAGAAATGTCATTGTGAATCCATGTGTCTGTTTTCAATTACCAGTTTTATTTAATACCAGAAAGCGTAAAGCCAGCTACTCTACTTAGGAACTGAAAATTCAATATACATCCTGTGTAATATTGCTCTTAGGGGATATTACAATCAATGTTGGTATATGATTAGGAGGAATAATCTAATATAAATTTTAATACGAGATTAAGTAAAACATCGTTACCCAAATCTTTTAGTGAGGCAAAGAATCTTGTGCTCTGAAGTTCAATGAAATGATTCTCTTTTGTTTTATACACCATTTAGGAGCATCTGTGTTCTTTATCTCTACTCTTACTGCAAATGCAACAAATGTGACTGGATTTTAATAGAGACTGTTATAGTGCTCAAAAAAATGTCATTCTAAGATGAGTGAAAAGCAGTTTCAGAAACTGTACTGTAGCCTACTGTAGAAAAAGATTTCAGTAGATTTGTCTTAGAACTTTGTGGCTCTTTCTTATGGGCTACAGTATTTTTGGCAAAACATTTAACTTTTAGGGCCAATGAACTGTCAAGGAAAGAATCTCACCAGCTCTATAAACAGGAAATTTAAAAAATGAGAGTTTGAGTGATTTTCTTTTTTAAATTCACACATCAGTGGTGGAACTTGGTCTAAATGAAGGTACTATTTAATTATGATTCTAATAAAAATGTTCATATGGGCAAAGGTGGAAATGTCTGTCTGTATAAAATTGACATAACTTGCATTTGAAAACAGTCTTTTAGGATATCTTCCTTGTAGTACCTTTAGTACAGTGCTTGTTTTATCTGAAAAGCATTTATTTACTACAGAGAATATAAGCTAAATATGTGTTCCCCTTGTTGCTATCAGAAGAACTAAATTGGTTTTGACTTCACTAGTTCAGTGTGACCTCAATTTTAACTTAAAATTAGAGACACATAAGGAGATTGTTTACCATTTATCTCATAGCCTGGAGCAGATTTTTTTTTTTTAGTGATTGTATTTGAGAATATTCATTTGTTTTCAGGTCTTGGAAATGACCCCTTGGCTCTATTTATAGCTTCATAATTTGATAAAATATATAGATTTTTTTCTCAAGGGTAATTAAAAAGACTTCTCAAATAAAAGGGACAAGGACCTTCAACCTTACGAAATTGTAAATGCATCCTTTACAGTTTACAGTGATCAAATTAAAACAGTATTTATATCATACTGGTAGATATTAAAGAAAAATCAATGCCTCAAAAGAAAGGATATGAAGGCTGACATCGCTTGAGGGTGTAATGTAGCTGGACACATTTCTGCCTGGAACGGTTAGAATAAGCCAACCGTTGGGCTATGGTTTGGGGATCAAACACAAGAACTTACTTGAAATGATGCATTATTTCAGTATGTACTAGCACTTTTCTGTATGGATAATCTATTTATGTTTCTGAGTTTTCTGCTTAGATTGCTTAAATGCAGGCATCAGAAAATAATAGTTTGGGTCCTAATTATATTCCTTTATAAGTTCTTTTTAAGATTTTAGGCAAGTTTTAAAATTTGCCCAAATTTCAGTTTTTTCCAAATATAAAATGAGAATATTAATACTGGTTTTCTGCAATTCAAACAAATGTAGTGGCAAGTGAAGTACTTTTAATGAGTAGAAAAATACCGAAAATGAAAAGAACTGCTCCACAAACATCAGTCTCTTAGACCACATAATGAGGCCTGTGTTTCAGTGGTTCAAAGAAGTGTTTATCCTTATGATACAGGTAGAAGATAACTACATCAAATAGCATGATATATAATATATATCTTCACTGAAACCACTCATCTCTTGAAGCCTCTGTTTTTGTAGTGTCTTTCAGGACAGGCACCATCCTTCATTTGCCTGACTTAGACATGATAATCTATAGCAGCAGCCACTGCTGGCCAATTATCTGCACAAAATTGATGTGTCTTACATTTAAAAACAGTTTTGTAGAACATTTTCCATATAATACCTTTCTTCCTTTGTAGTACGGTCTTTGTTTTATCTGAGAAGCATTTTTTAGTACAAAGAAAATAAGCTAAGTGCAAATTCCTCTTGTTAAACTCAAAAGCCCATCGTTTCCTGCCTTCACTATACAATCTGCCATCAGAAGCTACTGTGTTAACACCTGTTACTTAGTATGAAGAAAAATCACCCAACTCTGAAGATTCATGACACCAACGTTACCCATCAGCTCGTATCAGCACCTAGAAAACTCTTAAGTTTTCCATGCAGCGTTTTTCCTTTTTGTGTAATGGCTACATCCAGCCTCATCCAACTTCCTAAAGATGAGCTGTAACTCCCGAAATCCATCCCTTTCCCTGACCACGGATAGATCTATTTGCTTGCACTGGAAATAATCACCATGAACTGTTTTCTCTGTTGGAAACACTCCTTCTAATCGACATGTTTTCTTCATCGTGTACCCACCTCTCATTTATTCTTGAGCCTACAACCTGAAGAAAACTTCCATGATCCCTCCAAAGTGCCTCGAAGTTGCTGCGCTTTGGTCCGTTGGAGGACCCATATGCAGTACTTTCACTTGCTGCTTGTTTTTCATTATTTTTTATATGAGTGGAGGCAGATTTGCCTTATTCATATCTGTCATCCTATGCTTATCTGCATCTGTGATTTGTAGTTGACTATCCAGCAACTATTAAATAAAAGAGTGATGCCATTCCTTCTCCTCTTCCCTCTCCAAATCTTATTCTCTCTGCTGTGCCTCTCCTCAGATTACCTTGTTACCTTTTTTTTAATTTATGGAATTCATATCTTAGCACATATTATTCTTGAAATGAGAATGACCATTTAGAAAACATATAATTCTGTTCTTAAAAGAACATGAAAAATGAAATAGGTACCTGTGGAATGCAGTCCACAGGTACCTTGCATGTGTTAACAGTACCTTATATGTATGTATTCAGTATTTATTGCATAAAATGAGCGCAGAGCTAACCACCATGCACACTATCTCATTTACTCACTGTTACAAACATATGTAACTCATTTTCTCTAGGTTACGCTATGTAACTGTCAACCCAGATTTTCAGCGGCTTGCAACAGTAATAGCTTATTTCTCACAATATATGTTGGCCATGGTTGTTCTGGCACCATTCTCTATGACCTTCTGACTTGGGAAACAGGAGGAGCACTCCATATTTGAGATGTGTCTTAATCCATTTGTGATGACACAAGCATTCTCATAATAGCAGGACATGACATTCTACTGGCAGACAAAAAAGAGAGAAGTGGGAGAACCATTTGTTGGCTTTTGTGAAAATATAATTTCTCCTTGCATTGCATTGGCCAAAGAATATTACATGATCGGTCCCAATGCCTGTGTTTTTATGTGTTGTATATATAAGTAAATGCCAGTGGCTATGATATATGGTCAAGAGAATTACATGAAGAGAGAAAAGAGTTATTATTACTAAAGGTGAACAGGATCGCCTATGGGTTTTAAGTACTGAGTATAATGAGATGAAAGAAAGAAGGAAGAATAATCAGTAAGGACCAGCTCTGTGTTGTGTTGGATAGAGTTTAGGTGTTTGTGCAGAGACCTGAGACTGTAAATAAAAGACAAATAACGTTCTAATGAGCAAGCATAGGAGTGGTGGGAAAAGAGATTGGGAGTGAATGGGTGTGGTCACTTACGCCAGATGTAGATGTTCAGAAACAAAGATCATTCCATCTTTAAGTAGTAGGAAAGTGAAGCAAATGCCAGAGGACTTTGTTTGTTTAGGTAGTCTGCAAATATGTGTGGTATTAAAGTGTTTTAGAGGTGAATGATTGAATCCGGCTCTCAGCTTTGGGAATGCCCAGTGATGCTAATGGCAGTTGTGTTTGAGGAGATCCGTACTGGATGCCTTTGACAGCGCATGCTTTGCAGTGGGGTGACTGGAGTGACGCTGAGCTCCGGCCAGCCCAGCCCCGTCACGGTGGACACAGTGTCCAGCCATGAAGAGTGAAAGCTGATGCATTTAATGCTTCACTTCACCTCAGTGCTTTATCCTGCATTCCAACCGTAAGGTGGCCCCCAGGTTCTTATTTCCAGATGATGTTTCAAACAATTTAGGACACTTGGATAAGCTAAGCTCACACTCGAGAAACACAGAAATGGAAAGAAAATGAGGCAAGATTTATGGCACATTAGGCAGGAAGTGGTTATATTTTGCTTTCTCATTATTTGAAGGAGCAAACGCATGCATGAGAATACAAACATGCCTGTGATTAAATGAAAGGTACTTACATATCGTCAGACCTTTATGAGTTAAAAATGTAGAAGTGGAAGTCAATAAACTTAAAACTTTTTATCATTTATGTAGATTCAATAATGCTTTCCGTTTCCTTTAAGAATATGCGTACACTGGCTGGGTTTTACGTGATATTTTGGGAAAATAAGAATTAAATATGTGGGGAGCCTCTGGTGGGGAGTGCTGGTCTTTGGACCGGTGGCTCACTCCTGGCCTCGTCATTCCCCAGAAGGAGGGCTTCCGGTGCACAGGGAGCCACTGGTGGGGAGCGCCAGTCTTACAGCTGGCTAGCTTCCTGCCTGGTGGCTCCCAGAGGGTGGGCCCCCAGTGCATGGGGAGCCATGCGGCGGCGAGCACTGTTGCACGCCGGCCCTTTGGCTGGCCGCCGCCACTCAATTGAGATCTATCATGACACAGAGAAACAGTGACACAATTGGCCCACCATGCACCGACTGCAGTTGCCCACCCACAGATGTGTGTGAATCATTGAAACTTTGAACAACCCCTGGGAATATATGCCATACAATGGGCCACTCTTGCTCCTGCCATTGAGAACCAGAAAGGTCCAGAGCCAGTGGAGGAGCAGCTGCTGAACAAGGACTCAGAGAACA
>NW_004955409.1:14734605-14833983 GCF_000276665.1 Chinchilla lanigera
TTCAATTGTATTTGCTGAATACCGCCCCCTCCTGCAATTTTCTTGGTGCACCTTTGTAACTGTCTGTGTGTTGTTCATTGTATGTATCTTGAGTAAACCACCGTATCTTGACTGCTAGTCACTGTTCTAACTCAAAAGCTTAGTTATTAATATTCTTTTGAATCAGAAACTGTGATTAATGATATGATAAAATACTACACTGCTATTTGTCTCTTGATGATTCATTTATTTCTAAAATTCGGCATCTATTTGGTGCTTTGTTATTCATGGTATATGCACTGTGTAATCTCAGTTTCTGTCCACCAGTATTTAACTCTAGGTCTCTTCAATACCAGCGTTAAGCCAAAGATTGTGCGTACCTGTCACCCAGAGCTTCCTGTGAACTTTTTGCTGCAGCTGTTTCTGTAGCCAAGATGAGAAGGAGGGTTTGGGTCATTAGAATCCAGTGATGGCTGTGTGCTGTGATGGAGACGGTACCAGAGCAACCTGGGTGTCAATTGGGTGGCATGGGTGGGAGCAGGACAGCTGTGGCTGACCCAATCATAGTTTAAATTGTAGTCATACTTAGACTCAGCATCAAAAGCCTGTTCAAACACTGAATGTGTGCTGAAAAACATGTCCCAATAGATAGCTGAATTTGTGCGAGGAGACTAAACACAAAATCCAGACTTGTTAAATGTCAGGAATGGGCTTGAAATGACCAGTACAGCCCCTTATGCTTGACCTGTGAGAACCAGAAAGTACCTACTTGTCTGAGACTTTTTCTGTGCAGTGGTGAGAACCTTTCGGGCTTGGTCATTCAAACGTTTGCCTGTGTTATCTGTAAGCAAGGGCGTCTCACTGTGCCCTTGATCCACACCTCAATGCTGTTCGTGGATACTTCCGCCCTTCACTGGATATGTGCTTTTAAGATATGCCTTTGAATTCTATCCACAATTATTATTTTTAATATGGCTGATGCTGTTTGCTTATTCATTCAAAAAAAAAAATCAATGAACTATTCCTCAGTTAGTGGCCTGCCTCATAGTGATGATGAGAATGGAGCTGACCACTGTTTGACCAAGAGTTTTTATTGTCTTGGTTTATATTTTGAATATTTTTATCAGGAACTGAAATTATTATTAGGAAGGGTTCACGAGTGTCTGCTTCTGATCTAAATAGCGATAGGTGCTTTGTGTACAGTTTGCAGTCTTACCAGTGGAGAGTGTGTAGTGAAGTATTTTTTATGTTAAGAAACTGAAGCTCAGAGATGCTATTATATCAGTGTTCATAAAGCATTGCGATCTGGAAATTTTCACTCCTAGACTATCTGACCAAGATCTTGATTCTTTAAAGCTCTGGACCTGGAAAAAGGAGATTCAGGGAAGCTAGAGCCCCTGGTGTGTTGTACCAAAATGAAAGGCTTTTGTGTTCCTTGCAGGACACCGTAGGCATGTGCTCTGTGAATGCCATCGGTGCAAAGTTTGAAAAACTCGAAAGCCACCAATTTATGGCAGTGAAATTGCAAGTTTTACCTGCATGAACCCAAAGCTTTATTATTTTGCTTTACCACTGATAATTTTTTGTTTGAATTTGTTTTCAAATTCAGGATAGTTTTATTCATGCTCTGAGCTGAGATTTTTAAAAATTTTGTGGCCAGTTAAAAAAGTACTACACCAGCAGTAATAGAAAGTGAAATGAAAAGAAGAATGCCAGGTAAATAAAATAGATCACATTAGACATTCAGAAATAAGCAAAAATAAGCAAGGTAGAGTGCCTGGTTGTAACAGATTTAGAGCCTTGAATGAGTGTATATTACACTAAGAAGGTGTAAATGAAAAATGTGAGAGACTTGAGAAGGCTGGGAGCTTTGGGGGTGCTGCAGTTGTTGGAAACACCCTGAGAGACAACACACAAATGTAGATGAAAGGGTAGGTTTTGATACTGAGGAGACACAGGTGGACAGCAGAAGGATCACAGCAATGAAAACGGAGACACAATGTTGAGGATGCTGACTAAATTTTGGAAAATTTGCATATCTTTCATTGTAAATTTTTTCATATACCAAAAGGGCACAAAAATAGGTCTTCACTACTTGATAGGCATGAAAGCAGTACTTAAGAATTACTGTGATACAACTTCCCAGAAAAGTATTTCAATGATTAGGAAGAAAAATCTCAGACTAATACTATTATGCATATTTATGCATATATTTGTCCTTGTCTTCCTCTTGGTAGGAACAATAATAATTAATGTTTTGTCAAAGGTGCTCTGGATTTTATCATTTTTCACCTTTATTGAAGAGAGACAGGATTTAACTATGACATGGAAAAATTGAGTTCCTAGCCGAATTCAGGATCTAAAACTCAGCTTATATTAAAATCTTTTCACACTTAATATTTTGAGAGTTCTTTCCAGTTCCTGACATGATTTTGATGGAAAATTTTTGCTAATAGGCTCATTTTTGTGCAATGAATATGAAATTATCTCCCATTCTCCAATTACATTATTTTTTCTCAAGCTATTTCTATCTTGATCTTTGTCTGTTTGTACTACATATTTAGTGAACATACAACATTCTGCATGAAAGTATAGAAATAATATATAGCTGACCTAAAAACAAACCGTAACTACAAGTTATGTTGCAACCAGCAACCCAGTAACATTTACAATTTTTAAGTCACCCCACAGAGAAATTATCTTAGGAAAGACCCCACAAAAACCTAAAGATACATGAGGTCTAAGAAGTGTAGCAAGCTGATAGATTTAGTACAGGAATCACTTTTTAAGATTCTACTGATTTCTGACCACAGCATGTGAATTCAGTAAGTTCATTTAGCAGGACTAATGAAATTTAGATAATCTTAGGAATGTTTTATTATTTAACCAGTTTTTCAGATTATATTCATTGTTTATTATATGTGAAAATGCTATATCCTTTGGAGACATACAGGTCGGACTTTTTTTTTTTTGGTACCAGGAATCGAACTCAGGACCTCACACTTGCCAGACAGGTGCTTACGCCACTGAGCTATATCCCCAGCCCAGGGAGAACCTCTTAACATCCTCTATTTAAGAACAAAGCTGTTCCAACAGTGTTGCTCTAAAATCAGTGTCATCCAGTGGAATTTACTTGGCTGATGGAGACCTTTTGCTCACCGGGCAGTTGCTATGACGTTTGTTTCTCAAGAACTTTAAAGTGAGAATAAATCTAGTGAGAATGAAGAGGTGGTTTTTCAATTTTTGTTTTATTATAATTTTAAAGAGTCACATGTAATTAGTGACTGCTGAGGGAATACACCACTCTTAAATGATAGATTGGGTCATATTTCCAATGTTTTGAGTTAAATGCTTTGTGAAAATTCCAGGTATGAACTCATACAACTACAGGAAAAATAGTATATTAATAGACTCGTCTCTAGAAACGTGTCTGTTTTTATTTTATAGTCACTTCGGCACAACTTTTAGAAATCAGCATGGTTTCAGTTATTGTATTTGTTTGCCAGTCTCCAAATTGACCAAATTTACCTCCTGGCCCATTACTTTTTGCAGGGAGTAGATCCAGGAATCACTATGAGAAGCATAGAGAAGGGTGTTTGGAAGTGCACACTTCCTTCAGGAAAAAAGTTCTTCAAATAAATTAGTATTTGTCTCAAAACTGTACTGACAGGTGAGGAAAGAAGATCCAGAATTTAACAGCATTGCACAATTGAGAGTTCTTTTGGTTCCGTTAGTTCCGTACCAGTCACAGTATAAATCGCTTATTAGATCACAGAATATATATGTGCTATAGCATGCACACAGAAGCAGACCCTGTTAAAGTAAACTCCCTAACAGGCTAAGTCAGACTTTACTGCCAAGAGCAAAGCAGTGTGGAAACCGTAGCAACACATCAAGAAGAGCAGACAGTGCGCAGATATTTGTTTTTTCTGTTAAATTTGACAGTAATGCGTCTTTCTATTTCACTGTCTGCTTAAAAATTCAGAAACAAGGTGGTGCTTATTGGTCTTGCACTGGGGTTGTAGTGATCACAGTTGCTTCTCCTCACTGCTTCTCATCCCACTCGTCTTTTTCAAAACAGGTGCATCGCTTTGCTGCTGGGTGAGCATGGAAGGGAGAGCACCACCTCTTTAGGGTGTCCGGCTCCTCTTACGCTAGTTCCTGAGCCTTGTGTACAGGGCGTGGGCTCAGATTGTCCCAGTGTGTCAGTGTGGAGTGGGCACAGTCAGTGCGGTCAGTTCTGGAGGTGGTGTCAGGAATCCCACTGGCTCACAGCTGCCAGCCTCACATCACAGCATCAGCTTTCTCAGTACTAAAGGCAAAGTGCTGGTCTTCTGCCCCAGTCTGTTCAGAACTGAAGTCTGGTAGGCAGTTGCTATTCATTAGACTCCTTTGAAATCTAATAGTTCTCACCTGAGTTGGTGAGAAATGAGATGGAGGCATTGAGGTATTTCATTAGTCTCTCCAGGGGAGTTTTCTCAAAGTACATTTGATCTCATCATTCTCTCCTCTCTCCACCTGACCTTACCTCACTACAAGCCCTGGAAGCATGCCCCTGAGAACTCTTCCTGAGAGTGGAGAGACCTGGTTAAGATTTTGCTTAGCAGAGACTTGCACACCTCATGTTTCATCCTTGCACTATACCAGGCTTCTGTGCCATGAGATGTCCTATGCGTTAGCTTTGGCTAGAATCATACATATTACAGTTTTCTTCTTGGCTCCCTTTATACTTAGTACAGCATTTAATCTGAATAGCTGGAATTGTCCTTAAAATATTCACAAGAGCCAGGGGTGTAAGCTCAGTGGCACAGCACCTGCCTGGCAAGTGCAAGGTCATGAGTTCAATTTCCGGTACCAAAAAATGAAAAAAAAAATGTTCTAGCTTCCAATTCTATAGTAGTTCTTAATAAATATACCTTATTATAGAATGACTAAAGTTGGTACTTTGGTAGGAAGTAAAAAGACCAGTAAACCGAAAGTTATTTTTTAACAATCTGAATGGTATAATTATATACTGATTTAGTACCTATTGTTGAGGAGATCAATATGAATAAAATAAATGTAGTTGTCTTTCTGATGGCCATACATCCATGGGAGATAACCTACAAAAACAAACAAAAATAAAATCACAACACATGAGGAAGACTGATCAAACTTGCCAGAGGGTCTGTCTTAAATTAAGTGTTTGTTTCCAGGGGAAAAAAATTAAATAAATAGGTCTTTAATGAGCCCTCTCATTGGAGAATCTACTTTGTGACTGCTAAATAAAAATAATAGTAATAATAATATTAGTTTTGGAAGATTTATTATGTACCAGATATAAGGCTGAATCTGTAATAAATCTGTAATCATCTTTGTAAATCTACCCCATCACTAGACGCAGATTCCATGGTTGGCACCATTTACAAAAGAAAATGGTAAAATGCAGAGGAGCTATATCATCAGCACACCTTACCACTATATACATCTCCACATCTTTTGATATAGAAATGGTTTATTTCTAGCATACATTTTAAAAATTGCTATGCATTTTTTCTTCTTATTTTGCTCAGAACTACGAGTTAGCAGAAGTATGATCGTACAACATTTTAGATCTCACAACATTTGAGATCTCCTATTGGACAGTTTTACTTAGGAAACCATTCCCCCCCCCTTATCTATTTCTAAAGCTCAATCAAAGGTAAACCATTCATGCCTGTAATCCCAGCATTCAGGAGGCTGAGGCAGGAGGATCATTGCAAATTTGAGACCAGGCTGGGCTACAAAGTGAGCTCAAGGCCAGCCTGGACTGCATGGTGAGAACCTGTCTCAAAAAGACAAAAAAGAAAAAAGAAAAAACAAACAAACAAAAAAAGTGCAGCCTAGAGAAAATACTGACTTAAAGTGGATAACTGACCTCTGGGCAAATATTACAAAAGGATTTTTTTGTGTGTGTGACTGAAAGTGGTTTTTCATAGGGGAAAGTTTAGTATACCTTTTAAATAATGTATATAGATTTCCTCCAACATGGCACAAATTCTGCTGTCAGTGGCTCCCATACAGTTTGGAAGTCACATTAAACACAACTCAAGTATTTCAAAGGTGTTTAAAATATAGCAGTAGGTGATGAAAGAAACTAAAATAATTTCATGTAAAAATGCAAGAAAAATACTGTAAGTGCATAGGGGTCTTTATTCCATTGTATGTGTGTGTTTTTTTCACATGGGAAGTTAAATCCACAAAATATTTTACTAGTAATAAAAATTATATGGTCATCTTGTATAATGAATGACACAACAGATGTGTATTAGTCACAAAGGAAATCAAGAGAGCTATATATAAATGTATATTCAGATAACATATAAATCCATATTTTAGATATTAATAGGCCTCAAAGCTCACAGTTTGAAATGTATCTCTCTTTTATGAGAATATAGTAAAAAGCATAGGATTTGATTTTTCAAGTGTGTACTGGGGAGGAAGTATTGGATATAATATTTGAAGTGAATTTTCCAGTGAATTGTGAATTCAAATCCTCCCATTCCACCTATATATTCCTATCTCCTGATGAATGCTTGAAACCCACTATGCAGTATGGTTTATTTATTTAAGCTTTTGTTAATAGTTTAAGATGTTAAAATTATTTAGATAGAGATGCTTTAGGCATTGTTTCATGTAATGATAAACAAGGCCCTTAGCATGAGGCAGAATGGGGTTGACCTTGCCCAGTGGCTGGCTGAGTGCCCCTAGGCAAGTTATTTATATTGTTACCATCCTCAGTGATCAATAAAGTAATAGTTACTTCAGTGTTAGTATGAAAGAAATGAGAAACCTCTGTTTGCTGTCACAGTAGTTGGCATATGGAAAGCACTTAAAACTCCCTGCAAATGTCTATCTGAGCTTCTTCTTTGCCTTCGTTTTCAGTAAGAGACAACACGGGAAAGAAAACATAAAGTCAGTAGATCTTTAGAGGGTGTAGAATTGCCAGAGAACCAGGAAGAGTAAGTTCTAGTTCCGCTAGACAAACTTCATCTGTTTTTGGGTATGGTCATATTAAAGAGTGCATTTGCCTAATGCACCCTCAGTCAACGTTCTGTTTTAAATTAGATGTGAATATTTCTTTCGTCCTTTTTACCTATGGAAGTAGAATACATTCAAAGCATACTTCTTGTATATAACACATTTTTTGTAACAATGCTGTTTTAGCACATTATGTGCAAAAAAAATGCAGACAATGTTTAAAGAGCAGTAGTGTATTACTCAAGGAGGCTTAACACTTTGCAAATAGAAGCACACCTAATAGTTTTACATAGCCAGTAGAGAAAATATAAATTATAAATGCTGTGTAAGAAGGTTCAAGACAGTTCACTTTTAAAATGTAATGACATTTAAAATTCACACGCCAGCAGTTGTAGCCTTAGGCATTTTTAACGTGGAAGCTTAAGAAAAGTATATTACTCAATTTTTATTGGTTTGGTTAAAACTTATATTCAATAAACACATCCATTTTAAAGTATTCACAAGTATAACACAACAAGATAGTTAATTTATATCATGGTCTTTCTTTGAGAGGGCGTGGTCTCCTAAATTACTTCCATGGATTCTGTGCAGCAAGACTTTATGTTACACCTTCAGAGTGTAATGCTGCATGCCAGCTACTAGCATTTAACACTGTGTAGAAGAAAGACACACATACATATAAATAAAATATAAAGTAAAATGAGATAGGTGCAGTGACAAAGTAGAATTGGGACACAGATGAGAGAAACCATATTTGAGTTTTTCCTCTAAACATTATTCTCAAGATCCCCAAATTAACCCAGGTGTAGTGGCACACCTTGCAATTTCAGCACTCCAGGAAGCTGAGGCGGGAGGGTGGGGGTTTGAGACCAGCTGGGCAATTTAGTGACTTAGTGAGAGGCTGTCTCAAGACAAGTTATAAAAGGTATGAGGATAGAGTTCAGTGGGAAAGCCTGAGTTCTGTCCCTAGTACCACCCCCAAAAGCAAATCCCCACATAATTCTTTATACTGGTGGATCTGTGCTTTGCTGAACACACCTTCCTGTTCTTGGGAGTAACAGGCTTCTGTCGTTACCGGGCAAGTGCTATTCCACGGGTTACTCACCTGTTGTTTCTTCCTGCGTTCTATGTTGTGCTTTTGCCCAATACCAACCTGATCAGAGTTGCCTATTTCCCGCAATCTTATTACTGCCGTGAACGCTGATTTTCACTCAATGGACCTATTCCTCTAGATTTCTTTTCTTTCTTAGTAAATGGTAGCTTCTTTATTCCAGTTGCTCAGGTCCAGGACTATGACACCCTGTTTTGTTCCCTAGACTAAATTTCAATCTGTGAACATAGCCGTCCTTTTGCAGATAGCCAGAACCTAGCCAATTTTCCTGCTACTACCCTCATCCCAATTGTATGTCGTCAGCTGTCAGGTGAATTATAGATTAGCTCCTGCTTTTCTGTTTTTGACGCTGTGCCTACATGGTTTATTTTAAAAAGCCACACATATTAATTGCATATTTTATGGGTTAAAGTGTGGTAAATTATAAATGATAATTTATATATTATATAATGAGAAAAGTAGGGTAATTAACACATCCACCATGTCCTACATTTATCATTTCTTTGTGGTGAGAATATTCTATAACTCTCTTCTGGCTGTTGTAAGGTATAACTATATTAATGATAGTCACCTACTGTACAATAAATTTTAGCACTATTCTTCCTGTTTGCTAGTAACTTTGTACCTGTTGACCAGCTTCCTTCCCTCCTCTCCTTTTACAATTTATATTCAGTACAGCAGCCCTAGTAATTCTTTTAAAACTTACATTTGACATCTTCTGCTCAGAACATTTCAGAGACATAGCTTGCTCTAAGGAAAAGCTCAAAATCTTTACATACTGTGTTGTGTGGTCCCTGTTGCCTCTTTAAATTACCTCTTATAATGCCTGTCATGCTATGTGGACTTGCAACTCACTGGTCTTGATATATGGACGTGCACTTGGCTGTTTCAATAGCCTTTGTGTTTGTTCTCTTTGTTTGGAATACCCTTTCCTAAATAGCCTAACTGGGACTTACCCACATGTGCATGCCGTAGTTTTTCTGACTACTCTGCAGCAGGCTCTTGAACTCCCATTAATGCATGATCCCTCTCATCTTGTTTTATTTATCACCATTGGATGCATTCAATTATTAACTAATATACTTATTCCTTTATTCGCCTACTCATTTGTGGTCCGTAAGAACAGATGTTTTTGCAGATTCTGTTCACTGTCATCTGTGTTTGGAATTTTTTGTTGAGCAGTATATGTTCTGTGTTCTCAATTTTTTTTCCATGAAGGCATGAATGTGGTGGGATATACAATTTGGCAGTGCATAATTTGCCTTGCTGATGCCTGTCTGTAGATCATCTTATAAAATCAAAATTTTTTTCTCACAGTCCTGTTAAGAGGAAAGTAAATAGGTGTCTTAGTTACTTTTCTCATTGCTGAGACAAAATACCAAACATTCACAAGTTAAGGGAGGAAAGGTTTATTCAGATCATAGTTTGTAGAGGTTTCAGTCCATAATTGGCTGGCTCCAAGGCAAGGTGGCATGGCAGAGGGGCAGTGCAGGGGAGAAATAGTTCATGGCTAAGCAGGGTAGGCAGAAGGCAGCAAGTGGGCCAGCAAACAAGCAACAAACAACTAGCAATGACCCTCTTTCTTTTCCTTATATCTTATCAAGCCTACTGACCCTGGAGTGGATGACACTTCCATCCAGCATGGGACAGTTTTGATCCTACCAAGAACTATACCAAACCAATCAGTGAACTAATCAGTAATCACACACCCTTTATCCTAACATCACCCATTCTAGATCCAGCCACCTTCAAAAAGCCCTGGCTTTCACCACATGGGGGCGGGGTGGGATATCTAGACACAGAAGAGAGCAACAGGTCTTGATGAAAGAAGGCCAGTCCTGCGGCTTCCAGGAACCACCCGTGTGTGTGTCAGTTGTTCAGAGCCAGGGTCCATGAGCAGCAATACATGTTGTGCCCCATTTGGGGCTGCCTTCCCCCCAACAAGTCACAAACATTAATAATGGACATTAAAATCTTTATTTGATTGCACTTACATCAGATCTCTCAAACCATTACCACTGTCATTGTGGCCATGGAATTGTAAGAGAAAATCATGGTAATTTAGATAATAGCAAGCCATTTAGATTTTTTTTTATCATTGGTAAGAAACAATCAATGCAGAAAAAAAAAAACATAAGACAGTGATGCAATCCAGTCTCGCTTTAATACTGGGTTTTAGCACTTTATAAACACAGTTTTCCCGTGGGGACAGATTACACCATTTCTTATATATATGAGACCATTATCCTGTTTTAAGTAATTGAATAGCTATCGACTACTTATTTGAACATACTAAATTAAGTTTGCTTCTTAACCAATTTTCTAAAATACAAATCCCATATCCCCTCTGGTCTACACGACAAAGTCAAAGTGCTTATTCTTGATACAGTCTTTCATGCTTTGTTTGTTGATCCCCGTGACTTAACCAGCTATGACTTGCAAGAAATGTTTGTTCCCTGTCCATGGAGCCTGTTCGACAAGTTGGGCTAAAGTGATCTTCACTCCTCCATCGGACAATGACTGGAGCATTTCCCATTTAAATGTATTTGTCCTAAAATTAAAGGCAAAGAAGATTCTATTTAAGTTTTTATTTTGCCTGAGAAATAGTTCTGTTAATACATAGCAACTAAAATCACTTCATGATTACTCCCTTTTAGCTCCAGTGAAACTTGAGAAAAGTAAAAAATAAGGATATGAACAAATTCATTTATTATTACTTAGCATGTCCCTTATTCCATACATAACACTGAAATTCCCACTGCCATAAATATATGCTTTTTTCTTTCCACGGTGATTTATGTTTCAAGAGAGTAAAGAAGGTACACTAATCACAAAGCAATATCTATCTGCAACCAAATGTCAAACTAATTGTTTTCTACTGAAACATGCATTATGACAGAAGTGTGTTTGTTTTCCTGAGCATCTAGTTGTATAGCAAATCTTAAATTTAATAATTTTGAGCCTTGCTAGTCATTCCGCTGGTAAATGTTAATGAGAACAAAATCTTAAAATTGTTTCTACTCTTCCTGTACTACGTAAAATTGCCAACTATTTGCTTAGACTAGTGCAAGCATTCTTTGTTGAGACATCCTTACATCTTTCTTAGCATGGGACAGTCTTCCTTAGTTTTTGTTGAACAGCCAACAGAAGGCTAACGGGAAAGGGGTAGAACAAACTGATGATTTTCTTCTTTTTTAGAGTCCCTGTGGTTCCTGAAGCAAGGCATTTTGCTTTTGCACAAGATGCATGCTTTCTGACTCACTCACGGCGACTCATCTTTTGTCCTACAAACCATTTGTTCCCAGCAGGAAACAAATCTTATGCTGCATCTTTGTAAGTGTACTGTGTGTGGTAGGGAAAGGTGGTGCATTTTCAAAGTGATGTGGGTGGATCTGCTGACACAAGGCAAACGGTGTCTCTGGTGTGTAACCTCAGGTATAAGTCTTTTACTGGAAGTTGAGATTGTAGGATTGTTACATGCAGGCAGGATTCCGTTACCTTTACGTATGGAGAAAGAGAGGGTATGTCTCATGCCCTCACACATTATAAAACACATTTTATAAAATACATTTTGAACATATAGAATATATATTTACCCTTGTGACTAAATTATTTCTTTCAATAGCTACCATTTAACAATTATTTTGTTAGCCCCATATCAAAATTTAGCTTTCTTTTCAAATTATTGGTCTTAATAGAAAAGGGAAGACATTTGAAGTAGTGTTCCAGGACAAGAGAAATAGCATTCATAAGGCACTTTAAAATGCATAGAAAAAAGTGAGGAAGACGGGTAGAAAGTGAAAGATTGGAAATTGAGTGTATCCGTTCTTCATAACAAACCATGCCCAAATTTACACATTTAGATAGGATTTATCACTAGCTATTTTGTAGACGATGTTGGGCTTTGGCTGGTTTTGCCTGCACTCTCTGTTGAGGACACTTGAGCGGCTGTGTCAGCTGGTGTGGTTGACCTCCATTAATGCGGTCATTCAGCCTCAAGGAGCAGATCTGGATTCCTCAGATCGTTTCAGGGTACAAAGAGGGTAGGAATGAGGCCTTCTTGGATATTGTAAGATATTATTTGCACTGAATGTCATAAGCCTTTTCCAGATTCAACGAATTGAGAAATAGAGTCTTCTTTTTAATGGGAGAGGCTGCAAAGAATGAACTGTGACTTTCCATCTGAGAGATTTAGATGAAGATCAAAATGATGGAGCCAGAAAGAGCAAAGGGTGAGGATAGTGAAGGGAAAATGGAGAAAAAGGTGGAAGGAAGTGGGAGGAAGGTAAGAAAAGTGACACATGAAATGCCAAAGTGAAGATTGCCACTGGTCCTTCCACTTTTATCCAGATTCGGTTCAGAAAATGTCGTCTAGTTACATATATGTTCAGCAGAATCTTCTTGGGATTGAAGCTATGGGCATTGGTTAGAAGAAGGAAATGGTGAATGTGGAAGAGCAGGTGGGAGTGGAGCAGGAGGAGAGAGAAAAAGAAAGAGGTTGGGATTTGTGGAGGAACTGGAAATAAATTTTCATTCTAATTTTAGCTAGTCCTTGGACAAAGCAAAGCATTTGCTGATCAGCACAATGCAGAATGTAGATCTCTCTTAGTTCAGAAGAGGGACCTGTCATAGAATCAGTTTTCAGCGTGACATCCAATAGTATCCTTTTGAACGTGCTTTTTGAACAGTGATGATTTTGTATCTACTGTACTTTAAGTATGTACTCTGGGGCTTTGGACTAACACTTCTCTACATGGAATGATACAGACTGATATATTACTCTAATAAAGCATTCAAATGAAATCTGATAAGTTTCATTAATCGTTGGGACAGGATTGTAAAAGCAAAGTCAATTAGCAGGGAAACATTGGAAAAAATTACAATCCCTTTGTTTAAATTATTGAAGGGGGAAAGAGTAAAACTACTGGAAATCTCTGCACTTTGGCAGGCAGTGTTACTGCTTAGAGATCTGTAGTTTCATTTCTGTTGGTGTAGGTTGTAAAGAGTTAGATCCTCAGTCTAAATCTCTGACTTGGCTACTTGCAAAAACCAGGACCTTCTCACGGCTTTTTGTGGGTCATCATTGGGTAGAATTCTGATGTGTGGTCTCTTTCATGTGTGACTTAGGGCCGTGTTGTTTTACTTTATTAAGAACTCTAAGCTTTCACACTTACAAAGCATCTCACCTGGACTCTTGACACATTTGATCAGAACAGTGTTCAAACGTGTCATCCCGTATTCATCCTAATTTTCTGCACAGTGGAGTCAGTTTTACCCAGCACTGCCTATTTTACAGTTTCAGAGCCCCAAACAAAAGAAATGGGGATGTTAGGCAGGTGAGTTATTACCAAGCTCTTCCATCAAGTTTGCATGCTACGGGTAAATGGAGAGTGTTTTCCTATCACTGCAGATCTGGTGGAAAAAGTCAAACATTTTTCTCCTTCACTCTTTTTCTCAGGGAGGCAAAGAGAAATTCCTGTTCAGGTTAGTCCTTACTGGAGATAGTTTCCCACAGAAACAGAATAGGAAACTAAACATATGCAGGGTTTAACCTAGTAAGCAAAGAACCCTTAGGTGTGCTCCTTTGCCTCCTGATTTTAGAGGAATTGAACTTGTTTTTATTTTCTAGTGCTTCAGAGCTCTGTAAACAGCTTCTAAAAATAAAATGGAATGATTCTCCTGTCTTAATGAGTGATTCATCTGATCAGGGTGGATGCTGCTCGTCTCGGCATTTGCTGATATTAAAGCAGGCTCTAATGAGTGCATGTGAGGCACTTGATTTGTGCTGGGCCTCCTGGTCTACCCTATCTTTTCATATTTCAGAAGGATTGGCACATATAGGGCACCATCGTGATTGGGGGTGTCAGTTATTTGGTTAATTGTTTAACATGGTTGTCATGGTTTGTGTCTAGATGTTCCCCAAAGCCTCATGCAGTCATGGGGCAGGCTTCTAGAGTTTTTGATTGACTCATGGTCCAATGCTGGGATTATGGGTGTGAGTGCTACACCTGCCCTGGGGCAGGAAACCTGTAAACAATATAAAGGGGGAAAAGAGGCTTGCTCTCTGCTTGTCCTTCCTTTGTGCTCTTGTTGCTTTTGCTGTTTTCCACTGTCATGAACTGTTGCCCTCTGCCATGCGCCACTCTGCCTTGGAGCCAGCTAAGTATGGACTGAAATGTCCACAAACTCTGAGCTAAATAAACCTTTCCTTCCTTAACTTTGGGCATCAGGTATTTTGTCCCAACAACGAGAGAAAAGTAACCAAGACTGATCATTGCATAGAAGCGCTAAATTGATGGTACAGAATTGAAGCAAAACATGTGCCACTTGTTTTAAAAATACTTTCCGTTCAGACACAGATTTCAAAGGTTCTGAGAGGACATTCCCTAGTTAATTGCATAGCCAGATTGTGAGATTCTGTCTCATGCTGAATAAGTACATTTCCCATCATGGTCATACCGAAAATAGTGCAGAGTGACCACAGTAAAATGAACCTAAACCAAAACTACAAAGCTGAAGGAGAGAATACATTTTTTAAAAATTGTACAGATGCAAGAGTATTCCTTGTATTTAAAACCAGTTCAAATTTGATTAAAAATACCCCCTAGTACATTTCTCTATGTACAGAGGCCTGCTTTCATTCCCAGAGCTTCACATACAATGGGCTAACGCATCTAAGCACCATGCACTGGTGGCACTGAACCTCGACCTTGTCTCCAGGGCCAGAAATCAGAGTCATTATTATTTGAAAGAAAGGATATTGACTAATGGAAAAGAAAATTAATGCTGCTGGTTTATCCTCAGGCTAATAATTCAAAATAGGTTTACATGTAAATATCTTTTATTGTTTCAAGGTCATACATTCGATTCTGGCTTCTTCATACTTCGTCATCTTCTAGAAAATAACTGCCCTAAAAGGCACAATTCTTGAGCTTTTATTTTTTTCCTGTTAGATTCAGCATGTAGAGGACAGTTAAAGAAAGTCACAGAAGCGTTAGTTTCTGACAGTAAAGTCCTTCTGTCCTGTCAGCCCCAAGTGGATCCTTGCTCTTTCCCTGTAATCATACTTGTTCCAAGCAGTCTCTCCTACTTACTTTCTGTAATCACAAGAGATCTTCACTACTTTCTTCATGCTTTCTGCCTGACTCTTCTTATCCAGATGATGACATAAACTAGGCTTGATTACACAGAGCAAAAGGGAAGTGTACAACATAGCAATATATAACACAGTTGGTACTCAAAAATATTTGTTCAGTGAAGGTGCTTTGTAATCCTCTTTGAGTTGATATCAAGTACTCATCAATCTGTTCTTTCTCTGTGAAGAAAGACTTGTATTATTGCTCTTCATAGCTCTGTAGTCCTACAGACTTTTGAAAGATATTTTGTGGCACATATTTCTACATGTTATAACAAAGTGCTACTAATAGCGTATAATTTTGGCATCACTAAATTTGAAATTCTTGTTGAAGTTGCCCATTAAGTCAGGGAACACTTGCTCACTAACCACTTTTTCCAACATCTGAAAATGGCTTTTATTCAGCTTTCAGATAGACACTTAATTGAAGGCTGCCTTTTAGTAGCAGTGATGGATTTACAGTGATTCAAGTCACTCTCCTCTGCTCTTTTTTTGTGATCTGACAAGCAGACCCCCATCTCGGATGTCTTTCACTAGTACAAGGATGACAGGTCCCTGGCAAGCTGGGGACCTATGGGTTTAGGTACATTTCTGTGATTTAAGCAGCCTGAGAGTGGAAAGGGTAGCCTCTTCAAGATCCCGGAAGAAGGTGTGGGCAAACTTTTTGTTATATCCAGAAGTAACTGTGTAGCCATTAATTCAGTAAGAATAAGGTAAAGAGTTAAAATATCTTGCTGGGAGAAGTGTACACAGTGTGGAGGAGGAATGCCATCGTACTTATGCAGGCTGGATGACCACATTCACACAGATCTAATTTCCCAGCCAGTCTAAATTAGAATTCTTTATTCTTTACACTCTAAGCTGACAGTGAATAGGTTCTTCTTTTCCCTCTGAGGCAGTGATATTACTGAGGATCTATAGAATATACAGTGGGTTATCTACCTAAATCTGTACTAAATCTTTATGTTCATAGTTTATATTTTATACATTTTAAGCAGCCCTGTTCTTTGTTTCAAAATGCAGCGAATTAAGGTTATCATGACACGGAGCAATCCATCAGTGGACTTCAGTCCCAGTCAGGCTTTAGCATTAACTGGAGAGGTGACTTTGAGAAAGTAATTAACACCATCCTGGCCTGATTTATCTGTGAAAGGAGGTGGTGAGGAGAACCACATTTAAAAAATTATTCCAGTTCTAAATTAATAAAATTTGTACCAAAGATTCACACAGTGTACAGAGGAAGTATTATAGGTAGGGAAACGGAGGCAAAGAAAATCAATAATTTAAGCTCTTCATTCTTTGGTAAGGGGTGACTTCATCGATGTGGTTAAATGAAAAACTGTCCACCCCTTCTTCCAAGCACATGCTACTTTCTACTAATTCTTTGAAGAAATAAAATATTGAAAGCAGGAAGATGCTCATCTGTGTGTAAGGGCTTTGAATTTCATGTATTCTCTCTTTATGTGTGTCTATTTCAGTAACCTGATTTGCTACTATTAGAATAAAATGGAAAAATCCAGTACTTGCCATACTTTCCCACTGACTTCATTCTTTCCTGCCACCAGATTTTCTGTCTAGTTATGTTTCAGATGCATCAGCTTGACAGATTCCTTGCAAGTTAAGATGACTGACTCAATTATGGATTATCCTAATTGTACATAATGATACTGGGAGGCGTACGAGGAGAGGACAGCCCTAATGTCTTCCCAAAATGATCTTGTTTTCCAGTTTGGGAGATGAAATAAACTGATGGGAAGCAAGTAGAAAATGACACTCTTGGGGTGGCGCCCCAGGGTCAAAATTTGGACACAGATTCTTCCTGCGGAACCGTAGTTTATCTTTTAAAAAACGCCCTTCTTTGTAATATACCTAATAGCAGTTAGTCCTCCCAGTTCTTGTTTCAGTGGAGAAAGGATCTGAACAATATTTAGGTGTGGAAGATTCTAGAGATACCTTCAGCTTTTTTAGTTTTTTATTGTGGTAAAATATATATAACATACTGATTTTAACCATTTCTGAATATAAAAATGTAGTGGTATCAAATGCATGCAGAATGTTGTGTAACAGTCATGAGATCTACTACCAAAACTCTTTAAGCCGTCTTCAACGTCCAGTATCCATTAAACAATATCTCCCCTTTCATTTCCTCCTAACTCTTGGTTATTGTATTCTACTTTCAATTTGCCTATTCTGGGTAACTCATGTAAAGTGGAAATATAAAATGGGTCTACCTTTGCATTTGGACTATTTCACTAAATATGTTTTAAGGTCTATCTGTGTTCTGACAGACATCCAAATTCCACTCTTTATAGCTGGACAAGACTTTATTGTATGAAAATAAGACCTTGTTTTTAGCCGTTCATCTCTTGAGGGCACCTTTTTGTTGATGCATTTGGCTTTTGTGGATATTGCGGCTATGAACGCTGGTGTATTAATATCTGTTTGAATTCCTGCTTTCAGTTGTTTTAGATATAACTGGGTCATGCGGTATTTCTGTGTTTAACATTTTGAAGGACTTCCATAGCAGCTTCAAGATTTTATATTTTCATTAATGCACAAGGGTTACAATTTTTCAACCTACTTACCAGTAATTGTTATTTTCTTTCTGGGGATTGAAGGTAGAGTCTTCTCACTGAGCTACTTTCCTAGTTCTTTTCTATTTTTTGTTTTGAGACAGGGACTTTCTCAGTTGCTGTGTTGTCCAAGCTGGACTTGAGTTTTCAATTCTCCTACCTCAGCCTCCCAGAGTGCAGGACTTACAGATGTGGACCACCCTGCATGGCTCTGTATAATTTTTATTATAACCTGTACAGTATGTATAAAATATGAAATCATATCTCATTGTGGTGGTTTTTCCAAGCATTTTCATTTGTAAATATAGAGAATAGAGAGTTTTATTTATGCATATTTGTGTGTGCATATAATGTACTTTGACCATTTTCGCTGTGGTTCTTACTTTATTTTCCTAATGCCTAATGACTTTGTGAGACATTTCTTGTGCCTATAGCAGCTGTGTTTTTAACTTGGTGTGTCTGTTAAACAACACTATATGTTTATTTCTTTACTTGGTATTTACTTTTCTTGGTAAATTTTGCACACTCTTTAGTTCTCTACTCAATCAATACTTGCCCTTTCTCAGGGGTTGGATAAGTACTTTTAGAGGTATTAAGGCCAGGCTGTATGTATGTGTCCATGTCTTCTTAAGGAATCTGTTATAGGTTTAACCCTACCTATAATAAATTTTAATTGACTGCATTTATTTAATGGGAACCATTAATTCTAGGAAAGATGTCTGGAATTGTCTTCAAGCTGTTATATTAATGATGATTAAGGGGAAGACCGTTGAGTGCAGGTCATTGTGGCTTACATTATTAACTTGTTTTATGTGTATTGATAAACAATCTTGAAAATGGAAATACTAGAAGTTATTTTCAGTTTTTTAATTTTCAGAAGTGTAAAATGCAAGCTGAGGAAACTTAATGAATTCCAGTGTACCCTAAAGACTAGTGAAATTATATTTGGTATATATTACCAACATTATTATTTTCACTGCTGGAAAAGAGTGTTGAATTTATTAGGAAAAAAATTGTAGGGAAATTTCCCTTATGATATTTCCCCAAACGACTTGAGTTTTATGGAAAAACTAATTCTTTTAATTAAACTATTCAGTTTTTTTAAAAAAGACTATTTTATAGATGTAATTTCTTGAATATCAAAATGCAGTCTTGATAAACATGTGAAAAATAGTCTTCCTGAATTTATATTGATGATTCTATTAGATTTTTCTTGATTATTAGCTACATATTTTATCTTTAAAGAGCACACATTTTTGCTGTTACATTTTGCAATGAAAGTAGGTCGGGACCAGCTGAACACACTTCTTTTTCACAATTACACTTGTCCCTTGTGGGAAGAAGGCTTTGAGGGGATTTTCAGTGTGTGGTCTCAGTGTTGCAATGCAATGAATCAATAACACATTAGCATGAATCTTGTATTTAGCTGTCGCTTAATGCACAGCAAGGCTCCACATGGAATTGACTTAGGTCCCAGAACAGATTGGTTATGGGTACCAAGTCCT
Source organism: Chinchilla lanigera (assembly GCF_000276665.1). Lineage (NCBI taxonomy): Eukaryota > Metazoa > Chordata > Mammalia > Rodentia > Chinchillidae > Chinchilla > Chinchilla lanigera. The sequence continues at coordinate 14,753,908 of NW_004955409.1, forward strand.
GATCTGAACTTGAATCACAATTCTATGAGTTCTTAATTTTAGGGAGTCAGGGAAGTTACCTAATCTCTACAAGACTAATTTTTTCACCTGTAAAATGGAAACAATAAAATAATGGTGTAGTAAATCTTCTGAAGATTTAATAAACTACTGTTGCTTGCAGAATTCTTGGGAAACAGCACACGGTTAGGAATTATTTTTATGTTAATGATATTGGTAGTCATTTCCAGTAGGAACATGAGGAGCAGAGAGAGAGAGAAAAGTACAGTTTTTATGCATTTGTAAAGCAGTAGCCTTCCTAAACATCGAATGGGTTTTCTGAAAAGGGACAGATTGGGAAGATGATGCCCACAGTGGAGCTGGATGGCAGTCAAAACAAACCTCACAGAGTTCCTAAACATAGGAACATCCAGGAGAATGGTAAATAAGGACATGCGCCACCAAAATTGACTTTCTGGAGTGAGTAAGCTCAGATGATGAGCTGAGCTGTTATCCGTTTTCAGGTTTCAATTCTTAGGGGGAATCAGTTGCTTAAATTTTATGTTAATTCTCTTGTAAGTCTATTCTTTTCTATAAAATTTTGGGCAAAAATTGGATGCCTTTGAGGATTCTTCTTTTTCAACCATAAAATGTTATTGCAGCATAATTAACATACAAGAATATATATATATACATATATATATATAATTTCTTTTTAAGTGTGTGCATGAGTGAGGTTTGAGAAATGTATACACCTGAGTATCAACTCCCACAATCAAAATGTGGACAGTGTCCATGACTCCCCCAAACTACATAGCTTTCCATTATAGTCAATCATCACACCCTAGTCACACACCGCAATTCTTCCGCTTATGATCCTCATATATTAGTTTTGTGAATTCTTCAGTTTTACACAAATGAAATCATACAGAATACATTCTTTTCATTTGGCTTATTTGATTCAGGAGCAGGTGCTACTAAAGTCAGGATTGAGTTTATGGAACAAAAGGGATATCTCTCATGAGGACTGTTGACCTCTCCAGTGAGGGCTTTGGGGGCTACCAAGTCATATAGGGCAGTTGAGTCATGGGGCAGAGATCACTGTATGCCTACATCTTTTTGCCTAGCGTGGGCACTGCCCCAGTGACTCATTTCAGGTGATAAACATTTAAGATGCATAGCTGAAGGTGGCTTCTTCGGAGAGTATAATTAATGTCTTTCACTTCATTGTGCTGTCATGTCTTTGAGTGAATTCTTCACTTCAGTTCAACTAAAAATATAATAGGATACGCTTGTGGGTTGCTGTTCTTTTTATTCCTCAGAGTATATCAATTTTCATATTTTTCTCTTTCTGGGGGTCAGCAAAAGCATGGTTTAAAATATTAAATGGATCCACTTGGAACTTATTCACAGTAGACCCTTGAAATGCCTAAAGTCATGAGACCTGCACAATATGCACAATTTTCCATTAGTCATTTTTAGTGATGGAGGAGAAACTTAACTTACACGATTTGTTCTAGAGAATAATGTATATGTAAGAGTCATATTTGTAATTGTGTGAGGATTTAGCTAGACCTTGAAAGTAAGATGTCAGTTCTAAGATGTGGGGAGACATTTTCACTTGAGAAGAAAATTTGAGAACAGAGCTGCTGCTTTGGTCCATTCTGTCCTCAGCACTGAGCACAGGTTCATACACTGTAGAAACTCGATGAATATTAACCTAAAGCCTTAAGAGATATATGGGAACCACGTGGCCACAGCTGGGCCAAGTGGGAAGCGGCTCTTGACCTACTCTACCTACACAGTTAACGATGACTTTGTTTAAGCAGTGAGTGCAGTTGTGAGTCCTGAAAATGCGGGGACCAGGTGAGAACTGTTTCTCTAAGTTCAGAAGAACACTGAACGTAAAGAATTTGTTTCATAGAAATGACTGAGGCTCTGTTGTTCCAACCAAAACTCTGTGTTTCTGTTAATTTCTGCCTGTCAATTGAAACTAAGTTTATGAATATTGCAGAGGAATCTTTAGGAGAATCTGTCCTTTCATGAGAAGGTTGAATGTGTTCACAGGCTTTGAAGATACGATGCTCTTTCAGAGTTTATAATATAATCAGAATGGAATCAGCCATCAAAACCAGGAAGGTATTAAAGAGGTATAGTAGAGAATAAGGTGAAATAGAGAATTAAGTTGATTCTGTCTCTTCATCTTTTTAACAGTGTAACTACCTAAACTAATATTTACTGCTGTCACACAAGAATCCCTTGATATAAGGAGTAATCCTTAATATAGGGGTTAATTATCCTTTATCTATGGACTGTGTCTCCCAATGCACATTGAATATGAATACTTTTCTAAGTGAGCAAGTGCGTGATTGTTTTACTTTGAATAACTTTTCAGTCTTATTTAAAAATTCTCATACTTTTATAATTTCATTAGTTTTGGGCTTTAATTATATTTAAATCCATATTATTTAAAATATACAAGTCATTGGCAAAATCTCTCTTTAGGATATTCTTTGCAGTAACTAAACTCACAAATAATCAAGCAGAGTCATAATTAAACTGCTGCCTTTGTACAGCACCGAGCTTTGTAAATTGTTTGATTCCTGACAAACTGTAACAAATAAGTCTGAGAGCATGAATGGCAGATGTACATTCGCAGCAGTCAAACGTGGGACTCATCACATCAGAGCTTAGCAACTTCCTGTGCCATAAAGAGAAATTTAAAAATATCTTTTTATAAAACTCTTATTACAATTCAGTATGATTCCATAGAATAAAATCATTTCTTATGATTATTAAAGTTCTATTTCCTGACAGTATAAAGATTAAATGTCCTATTTTGTTTCAAATTTAGGATGTAATTGGGTTAAACAGACATTTTTTCCCAACAATTCATCATTATTGGTTGATTAGTCATCATATTTTAAAAATATTACTTTGTGAAGTCAGTGGAAAAATTGTCCCAACTTCTGATAGTGAGCTAATATATTACAAAATATCATTCAATGCAGTATTATTATAGCTGTGCTATGGTAAATACTTATAAATACTTTTGGCTTAGCTGAGCTGTATTAACTTCTTCATAGTTTAGTAATTTAATTAACTAGAATGAGAGCATTCCTCCATTTTCTCTGTTCTATAAAGAAATTCACTTACAGTTAGTATCTATAATCATGGGTCATGTCTTTGCTCATACTTTATTATCTGCCAGGAATGTATCTTACCTTGTTTAACTCCAACTCATCTTTTCCTATTCAGCAAAAACAGTGAAAAGAGCATCTAGATTTGAAAGAAAAATACCTATTTAACCGTGATATGACTTGTTTATAGAAAACTCTAAAGATTATACATCCACATACCCCCACACAAAAAGGCACACACACACACACACACACACACACACAGCTAATAAACTGATTCTACAAGGTGGTAGAGTACATCTGCACAAAAAGTCAATCAAGTTTCTATATATTGTCAATGGAGAATCCAAAATGAGGCTAAGAAAGTAATTCCATTTATAATATCATCAAAATATCTTTAGGGATACATCTATCAAAAGGAGTGAATATTTGTATCCTGAGTACTACAAAATATTTTTAGAGGAAATTAAAGACCAAAATAGATTAAAAGATGTCTCATGTTCATGAATTACAAAATTTATAATTGGTCTACAAATTCAGTACAGTCCTTTGGCAAAAACCTCTACTGCCTTCTTTTTTTTCTCCAGAAATTGACAGACTGTTTCAAAAATTCAAAAGGAAATTCAGGGACCAAGAATAGTTTACACAGTTTTGCCAAGAACATAATTGGAGGACTTGGACTCATACTACCTGATGCTAAGACTTAGTACACAGCTATAGTTGTTTACCTTAGTAAAAAGTTAAAATATTGGAATATGATCTTTGATATAGATTGATGGGATACATCTTAATAGTAAACGTGCATATTTAATTTTGATAAAATTTTTTGACAAGGGCTCTAGGAAAATATAGTCTTTTGAATTAATGGTTAGTGGAGACTGATCGGGCCCCCCTACCTCCTAAAGGGAGCTACAGTGAAAGCTTAAATAAAATAGACAAATAATATGATTTGAGGGAGTCCAAGAAGGTCAGAACTCTCTCTAGGAGCTAAGGACCTGACTTTTCTAGTGCACCCATATTTATTGGGTTTCATACAAAGGAAGGGATGGCTTAGCCAAAAGTGGAAAGCTGAGCAGGTCCTTGGGAAGTTTAGATTAAAGATTTCCCCAAGCAGTAAATTTTGCCAGTTAAGAGAACTGTCCTATCTCTGAGGTTGACATTGACAGCAGGAACCAAATGTGTGCAGCTGCAGTCCAAGCTTAAGAACTGGAGTCAGAGTCCGCATCCTCCGACCGCCATAGCTGTGGTGTTATCTTGCCTTTAGAGCCCTGTGGTCAGCAGTTGAACCCTTACACCTTGTGCCCAACAGATGGTTTTGGGACAATTTGATATGCACGTGCAGAAGAACGACGGTCAAACTCTTTCATATTATACATAATTAATACCAAATAAACTGGAGATTTTGATGTAAGCACTAAATGTAAACACAAAAGCCATAAAACTCTTAGAAGAAGACAGGCCTGTGTATTCATGATCTTAGGTGAGCTGGACAGTTCTTAGAAATAACACCAAAAACACAATGGGTGAAAGAGTAGATTATAGTAGGCAGAATAACTGTCCACAACAATGTCCACATTTTCATCTCCAAAATCTATAGTGATCGTACACGTTGTTAACGGGGACTTTTCAGATGTGATTAAGTTATTTATCTCAACATGAGGAGGCAATCCCACATGTAGTTGTTGAAATCAGGTTTTCTAAGAAGAAAATAAAAGGAAGTTAAGACAGATTTAGAAGAACTATGTGAAGATGGAACCAGAAGGCAGATGATTTGAAGGCACAAGCCAATAAATATATGCAGCTTCTACAAGGTGATAAGCATAAAACAGATTCTAGAGGGTCCAAAAGTAATGCAGTCTTGCCAAAAACCTGGGAGACTTATTTTTGATGTATTGAACAATAATTTATTTGTTAATTTAAGCCATTAAATGTATAGTAATTTATGATGGCAACAACAAAACCTAATGTATAGTTAAATTGAACTTTATTAAAATGAAACCATTTATGCTTCAAAAGACAACATCAAGTAAGTGAAAGGACAACCCCCCAAAATAGAAAATATTTGAATATTTTGTGTCTAATGAGAAACTTGTATCTAAAAAGTATGAGCTATTCTAAAACTCAATAGGACAAAGAAAACAACACAATTTAAAATGGGCGATATATCTGAAAGAAATATATATATATATATATATATAATCAGTTTTCAATAGTCCTTTGAAAAATGCCTAATATCATTAGTCGTTAAAGAAATGCAATGAAAAATCACAATGAGAGAGTGTTTCATAGGCACTAAGATCAGTAAAGTAGATGGACAGCCGCAGTATTTGTGAGAATATAAGCAACTGCAGCTCTTGTGTGTTGTTGCTGGAAATGCAAAATGGTACAGCCATTTGGGAAACAGTGGCTTTTAAGAATATTACACACAATTTCCCTAAAATCCACCAATATACCAATTTCTTGGTATATACTCAGTATAATTGAAAACATGGTTTGCACAAAACTTGTGCATCACTCTTCATAGAAACATACCCTAAGTGTGGAAACAACTCAGATTTCTACTAACTTATAAATACATGAATAACATGGGATGTATCCATCATACAATAGGGCATTATTCAGGGATACAAGGAATGGAGTAATAATTCATGCCATAGCATAATGAGCCTTGCACATACGCTAAGTTAAAGAATGCAGATGTAAACCACATGTTCTGTGATTCTATTCATATCAAATGTCTTGAAAAGGCAAATTCATAGAAAAAGAAATTACATTGGAATTTCTGAGGTATCTGTTACTGAGTGTGGGGATTTTTGGGGGATGATAAAATATTACAGAATTAGATATTGGCAACTGATACAGAATTGTGCAAATATAGTATGCTGAAAACTAACATGAACACAGAAAGTTATGTGAAGTATATATCTCAACAAAACTGTTATTAAAATATGAAAATACAAAAGAGTAATAAGTACTCTGAGAGGAAAAGTTAAAGTGTTTCTGTTGTCTAGAAGTGCTACCTCAACATGATTCAAGGTATAAGGGAAGGCTTCTTTATAGAGATATCATAGTTGGAACATAATTCATTTGCTCATCTTGTATTCCCCCAAAGCCAGTGCACTCCCTGATGGCAAGGACTGTAGTTTTGTGAGACAGTGCTGATAGAGTAGACAGGTGAATGTAGAGGACATACAAGGGCAGCCAACACAGTGAGATATACTCTATTACTGTTGTAGAGGCAGATAGTAGTTTATGTACAGCTTGTGATCAAAAATAAGGAATCGAGGAATCGTGCATCATAGTCACTAATAAGATAATGACCTTCAAGAGAAAAACAATCTAATATAAACAGTGAGTACTAAGGAAGTTTGAAACATAAATAGGTTTCAGGGACAGGATGGTCATTAAGACAGGTTATTCAAAGGACGGAACACAGGCTAATAAACAAATGAGAAAACATTTACGGAAGACTGTCTGTGACCCAGTCTGTTCTTCCTTATTTCTTACCTACTTCATATTGCTTTGCCTGCAATTTTCTTTGATTTTTGATTGGAAAGTTTTTCTTTCATCTCTTGTGGGAGAATATTAGGAAATATTGGGAAATGGACATAATCTAGAGCTGGCCTGCCCACTAACAAATGGATATTCAACGATAATTATTTCTGATTTTTTCAGTCTTTGGAAGCGACCACTCTGAGGAATAAACAAGATTATCTTACAGAGGTGCTCAGTGGATTCAGTCCCCAATGCCTAAAGAAAAATAACAACAGCAACGAACTGTTCTTTAGTGATACCAAACTGGGTTGCTTCTCTTTTCTCCTTTTGTTTTGGTGTTCCACACTGGTGCTGTGTGAGATCACAGTGCAGAAATCTATGTGCCCAAAGCCTTATATTTTGGTTCGGCATCTGGAAAACAGAACTGTTTTAGACACCACTGAAACAGGGACCCAGTCGCGATGTTAGGCAACAAGAAGATTGCCAAACTAAACCACAGTGACTAACGCAAGTGTCCAGAGTATACTGTAAAGTAATGTGTCATTGTCCCATATCATGGCAGAAGTAGAACTAAGTAGTTGTGGTCCCACACTTCATGCTAGACACCTCTTCTGTAGAGAGTATTATTTACAGGAAAAAAATCAAAACAAGCTTAGTTTTGCTGAGATCAAACATTATTAGGAAGGGTAATGTAATAGCTGTGGTTTACATCTGCCCATTCTGTCCCCTTCCCTCTTCTGGTAACCAGCCTCCCTTCCTAAGTGAAAGGCTGACCATGTGACCTACATTGGGCAAGATGTAATAATCTCTCCTGTGAACTACCGTGATTGGTCCCTTAGGCTGATCAGCCTAAGGTCTTCTAGAGATTGCACATGCTGGGGCTGAGAAAGAGAATTTATTTTTGCCTCTTCTTTTACCAAGTGGCCTGAATTAAGATTGGATGATGCAACTTAGAGTGACTGCACTGAGGAAAGCCACTAGGATTTAATATACTACTGCATAGGAGGATAATTATAAATAGCAGTAGTGTACTGTATATTTCAGAAAAGCTAGAAGAAAGGCTATTGAATGTTTGCTCGCAAAGAGATGATAAACGTTTAAAGAGATAGATATTTCTACCTTGATCTGAATATTACATGTATTGAAACAATGCATAGTACCAAATAAATATGTACAGTTCTATGTGTCATTTAAAAATTAAACAAAAGCAGTGAAACAGTGCATATACAGATATAGAAGAAGGAAAAATGAAAGGGGAGAGAAAGATTGAGTCTGAAAGAGAAGGAGAATGAATGAATTTTGGCAGCCTATTACATATTATATTTTCTACTTCTGGGAGACAATAAAAACCACTTCTTTTTATTCAGTTGACAGTAAGTCTACTAGTTACATCAGACAATCTTATGTATCAAATGTGTCTTTAGTGAGCTCTTACTATGTGCCAGACTTTGTTCTAAACATTGTGTTTGTTTCTCATTTAACCCTTTCAGCAGTGTTGCAAGGTGTGTGCTGTCAGAATCCCCATTGTACGGATGAGAATAATGGGGTTTAGAGATAACTAATTTTGGTCAACTCAGGTGTTTGCTATCAGTGGCCAAGCAGGATTGTAAGGATGAAGTCCCAGACACTCCAGCACTGTTCTGGAAGCCGAGTTGCTGATGCTGCTGAGAGGATGACGGACATATATACAGTGTCTGGAGAGTTGGCGGAAAGGCAACCATCACATTTCACACATACTTTTCTTTCCAGTGGGACATATAGTGAGTCTTACAAATAGTCACTCAATATATATGCATTGAATATCAGATCATCCATTTAGGATGAAAATCCTAAACCTGCAGTGGATTATATTCCACCAGGAATCAAAATGTCTGTATATTTCTAAAAGTAGGCTAGAGTCTGGGGGTTGTTCTTTAAATATATATGAACTGTTATTGGGTCATTGGGGAGGATTTATCTGTATGGGAAAGTGGGATTCAGTACAAGCTGAATTGCGTGGAGTCTTGACAAGAATAAATGTGTGAGGAGAAAAGCTTTCCAAGAAGAGGGAGCAGGCAGCAAGCAGGCACGAAGCTAGGAAGCAGGGTGCACGCTGTGAAACTGGAAGTTCAGCCTGCTTAGTTCTGGGCTGCTGGGAGGATGTAGGCAGTGAAATTCTGTGAGCATCTAAAACATTCAAGCTCTGTCCCTAGGAAAGAAATAATCATTCATAAGGATGACACACCAGAAGATAGATTTGTAAAAACGGAAGGTGATGTTGATTTATATAAGATGGGAGATGTCAAAGATTTTGATAATCAGGGAGGAAGCTGTAAATTCCCAAACCAAGCACACAGCAGAAGGAATAGAGAGGGATCATTGGGAGAGTTTATAGGGAATTTTAAAGGTATGAAATTTAATTTTCTCTCCAAAGTTAGAATGGTACTTTCTTCATATGCAACCTCTAAAACAAAGTTTTGTGTTATTTATGATTCTCATCCTTTGATTATATCTGCATATAGAAGTTTTATCACTCAGCAAATGTTGATTGAAAAAGCTTCACATGTGCAGGCTAAAGGCTAATTTATAATATAATAAGGTGATTATTCACAAGTAGGATCAAGTCTACATGGTCTAACAAATGATATAAAAAATCAGTGACTCCATTGTCAAAAAGATCACATTTGATCCTCATGTGGGTTGTCAGTGCCGGAAATCTCTAGAAAATGGAGATATGCAGTGATGATATGCTTGAAATGGTTTTTTATTTTTCTGCTTTTTTTCCAGTACCGGGAATCAAACTCATGACCTCGTGCTTGCCAGGCAGGCGCTGTGTCGCTGAGCTAAATCCCCAGCCCTGTGCAGTGATGATATGCTAGGAGAATGGGAGATTAACACATTTCATAGAACCGCTGGATTAAAACTGGGAAAAGTTTTATGAAAATGGATGGTTTTATTATTTAAATAAACATCAGTATGTTTCTCAAAGATGTGTGCTTTTGGCCTCAGGAATATAACTAAAAACATTTTGTCCAAACTTTTTGAAACCATGAAATATAAGCTATAGAGAAATGAAGAATAATAAAAGTAATGAAGAGTTTTATAAAAATGGATGATTTAATTATTTAAATAAGCATGTGTATGTTTCTCAAATATCCAGGCTTTTGGTTTTAAGGAGATAACTATATACATTTTGTCCAGCGCTTTTGAGACTGTAAACACACAGGCAATGGAATTGTCAAGAATAAGTAAGGAGGGCTAGAGATACAGCTCAGTGGCATAAGCACCTGCCTGGCAAGCACAAGGTCCTGAGTTCAATTCCCAGTACCAAAAAAAAAAAAAAAAAATTGCTCAGTGCCTCAGTTTACCCATTAGCATGGAAGACAAGGTTGCCTTCCCCTTACAGCACTAAAATGGGTTGCAGATTATGTTGGTTTAAAGTAATTAAAAATAAAAAATCTAAAGGGATGATTAAGTTCTTGAGAGAAAAATTTTTTTATACATAAGGTAATCATTTCAACTTCTGAAGATGACTAATAAAGAATTTGTCTTAGAGAATAATCACATATTATCCAAGGATCATATTTTGGCTTGAAGATAAATGCAGGTTTAGATTATTTTAATCCAAGATCTTAGCACAGGGATTTAAATAAAGAAAAGGTTGTTATTAATAAATAGATATTGAAAGCCCACTATTTTCTGTCTCCTCTTGCAAGTTAATGGCAAGATTATTTTGTTGATGGGACTTAAAACATTAACTTTTTGAGGTGGACAGGACTCAGCATATGAATTCAAATCTATTTCAATAAAATCTTGATTATTCAGCACCCCAAACTATGATGCCCTACAGTCTCTGAAAATAAAATTATAATTCAATTAAATAGCTTTAAAGGGCATTGGCAAGATGAATAGAAGTCTCAAATTCCCATATAAACCAAGAATGCAAAGCTGTGTGTGTTCTCCGTGGCTCGCTGCTGTTTATCATTCAGAGCTCAGCGTAAGTCTCATCTCCTGAGAGAGATGTTCTCCCTGATCATGCAGTACGTATCATCTGGCTGTTCTGCCTCACAATATTCTGCCTTTACCCTCTGGATCACACTGCATTTATTTATTCATTTATTTACTCTTACATTGTCTGTTTCTTCTGCATCCTGCAAGAGCACACACCTTGTCTTTTCTGCTTACCTGTCTCTCTACATTGACAAAACCAATGCTTTGTGAGTTCGTAGTCATGGTTTGATGAAATAGTAAGTAATGAATAAAACACAATTTGAATTAATTGTCTTTAGAATAAATTCCTTAAGCTTTCACAAGATGAGCTTGTTTCTCATTAAAGTGAGTGCTATGTGTGGCAAGCACACTGATGCACATTTGCTCACTTACTAGAGTTAGAAGTGTATGCGGGTGACAGACTGAGGTGAACCTGATAAAGATGTTGAACTGATGATTAATTTTGAAGTCAGACAAAAACATCGAATGTACCAACTACTGTAACTGTCCCACTAACCTGTTTTGAAACTTGGTTTCATTTTTTGTTTTTCTTTTTTCTCTTTAAAATTAAAAAAAAGAAATTTCTGCCTTCCTCCTCATTTTACCTTAAAAATTTGAAGAGATGGTATTGTGAGTAATACTATAATAGATAATACTTATATAGAAAGTGTGATTTCATTTAGAACATCAAAGAACTTCAGAGCCAACTTTTGCTTTACATGTAATTGTTTGGAGCAGATTAAGGATCATTTCTCATAAGCCTGGTACTATACGTGCTGCACTTTACTGTAATTTAAGCTAAACAAAAGGGCATATCATGTCTGATCCTGCTTGGGAATGTAAATTGTAGATTCCCCCCCACTTCATAATCAGTACTGATGCCTCTAATTTATATCAAAGATGAAAAATACTATAATTCCTGAAAAGCAATAGAAAACTAAGACATGGAATGTATTGGGACCAAATACCTTACACTTGTAACCTAAAGAGGAACAGTAAATTTTGACTCGGTTTCAGAGGGATCAGTCCACAGTTGGTTGGTTCCAAGGCAGAAATGGCTGGTGGAAGAGCCTCGTAGAGGATAGTTGTTCAACCCGTGGGAGCTAGGAAGCCAAGAGAGAGGAAGGGACTGAAGACTAGAATGTACACTTTCAACTCATGCCTCCATGACCCACATCCTCCAACTGGGGCCCACTTCCTCAAAGTTTACCTATGAACTCTTCAGTGAACTTATCCATTGCTGACTATAGTGGCCCTGTGATCCAGTCACCCTTTCATCTCTGAACTCATCTGACTTTTGTGGAACATTCTACGTTTAACTATAGCACAGAGTCATCAAAACCATATTTAAAAAACTACATACCTAGGAAGGAGTTTTAGCATATAATTTAGACACATTTCCATCGACGAGATTTTAAATACTATCCATGTGAAAGAGTTTATATTCAGTCACATATCAAAGTCATTCTCACCATTACAATTAATAAATGAATTTATTTTGATTCGGTCTGCTGTAGCATTTTTGGATGGAAAATCTTCAGTTAAGGGTAAGGGCCCTTTTTGGGTGACACCATCATGCATTGACCATCAGAAGATGATCCCATTTCTTTTTCCTACTCTCACTTTCCATTTCCCACTGAAACCCTTAATAGCGACCTGTACTATGATTTCTTTTTCTTTTTTTTTTTTTTTTTTGGTCAGAAGTTAAGGCATAGGTAAAGAAAAAGCAATTACACAGTAATTAATATTTAGTGAATGCTTACTATATATGAAACACTGGATTAAGGAATTTAAGTCTGTTGTCTGATTTATGTCTCATAGTAATAATATGAGATAGATACACTTACAGTATATCCCCATGAAGTCATTCACAACCCGTCATTCGCAGAATTTTCCTTAGAGCCTGAGGAAACCCACAGTGTCCTTTGCAATTGCTTTTTTTTTTTTTTAATTGGCAGCAAGTTTGCAAGTAGCCAATCCGAGAGCATTATTCAGTTCTCCTTGCTGCTGATTGGCTGCTGCCCAACTTAGCTCAGGCAGATGCACCAGCATTCCCGCATCATAACGGGTTGCTGTACTGTGTAGCTCTCTTAACTGTTCTCCGTGGTGTTCTTCTTAAAGCCCTAAAATCCCTAAGTTGCCGCCAAAATGCCCTGCACCTTTAAAGGCTTTATTAACAGTATCTTACTAAATTAAATTACATAATTGTGGAAGACAGAGCATCCTTGTAGTTTAACTGATAAAGATAGGCATTTTTCTGACCATATCTGAAATTTGTGTTTCCTAATTCACGGGTCATCTAGTATTGTAGTCCGTGGGAATTTCAGGGCCCACTATATTATATTCACTGAATAAATGTCCAGAAGTTATGTTACCGAAGGTCCATCTCATTTCAGAGCTTCCGTGTTTAATGGCCGTTTGCTTTACATACAGTAATCAATGCATCTATAGAAGGAGTGAGGGAAACAGTTATGGAAAGTAATTATTAGCATGTAGTGTACAGTAGGCTTATATACTATGGTGCCCTCATTAAGAACATATCCAAAATTTCAAAGGGGTATCAGCAAACTTCTTTTTCCTCATAAACCGAGGTTGCTTCATCTGTATTTGCACTTGGGACCAGTGACTATACGGTCGTTCTCTTCCAGTGAAGCAGATCAATTTTATATGTACCGAAGCCTTGGGTCTAACCTGATAAACTGTCATTTCTATTCATATTCCCATGATCAATACAAGTGTGACCAAGTCTAAACTCCATGGAGCAGGGAAACGTGCTCCACCCACAAGGGCAGGACTGAGAGTGGCAACAGGCCCTGTATTGTAAGTGGTGGGACCTGTGCTCTTCTCCCAGAACTCAGCTAAGTCAGTGCTAAAGTCGAGCCACTGATTTGCTGATTCTTTGTGAAAAGCCCCTGCTTGAACCTATTACGACTACCATTACCATTGGTTGCTCCCAGTAGCAACCAAACCATGTAGTCAAAATAGTCATCCTCCAGCTGGGCCTGTGTGATTAGAAGTGAGAGCTGAACTAAATTAGCAGGCAGAGGTGGCAGTGGTGGACACAGAGGCTCCACGTCTTCCTCTCATTCCCCAATCCTGCTGAGGCCTACTTTCCTGACAGTGCTGCCAGGAACTGGGCCCACACGGAGAAAGAGATGTAGGAGGAGCTGGAACCTTTTCTTTCCTATATGACTATGAAAATGTACGTTTATGGCTTTCATACACTTAAAGGCTCATTTAGGGGATACAGCTTTCAAAGCAAATTGCTGAAGAAATGTAAGGCACTGTGATAACTTGTAAGCACTTCCTGATTTCACATGATTAAAATCTTGCTTTTCCCAGTGGTGGAGCTATCACAACTTTAAACTTATTAGCAATCATTTTTCTTTTGTGAAACAACACAAGTTAGAGATGTGTGCTAAGCCAGACAACCGCTGTTGACCTGTGTCCCCTGATGTGTGACCCGTGGAGAAGGCCTTTGTCACCAGGTTGGCTGACAGGCAACAGGCAGCGTGCTGCACCACAGAGGCATTATTTGTCATAATTGCAAACCATGGGGTAAAAACTCCCGTGACTTGTTCTGACTTAAAACCTCTGGAAAATGCAGAAGCGTATTGTTTCAAAGAAAACTCCTGGCTCCTGAGAGGCCCACTAGCATTTTTTGTTCTTGTGCTTTCAAATATATAGAAACCCCATGTAGATATCTTTTCAGAAATTACTGGCAGATGCAATATTTCTCTAATTGCGTTCTCCCACAATTTCAGGTCTTTTATTAAATGTCTTATGATAGTGGCTTGGGTAGAATCCCATTTATGGAAATGCATTTTATAAATATTAACTGCTGTGGTTGTAATGTTTGAATTCCTCCAAAATTCATATGTTGAAACCTAATATCCTGTCATAATATTAAGAGGTGGAGTCTTTTGGAGCTGATTAGATCATAGGATTTCTACTGTCACTAATGGGATCAGTGCCTTTGTGAAAGGGGACTCAGGGCGTTTGTCTGGCCCTATGCCACGTGAAGACACAAGACATCATCTCGAGGACTGAACTCCTACCAAATGCAGAGTCCATTTCTGCCTTGATCTTGGATGTTCCAGCCTCCAGAACTGAGGGATAAGTGTACTGTTTATAAATTACTCAGTGTGAGGTGGTCTGTAATAGCAGCTCGAATGGACTAAATCAGTTAAGACACTAACTTACATGTGAAAGCCTCAATTTTGGAGAGTATAAACTACTGATGATTTCAAGTTCGTGCTCTAATTTAATTGTGATGTGAATATTGCAGAGGGAAAAACAGTCTCTTTGAATCTGTTTCCTCTTCTGTAATGTGAGAATAATAAATCCTCTTTCTTTGAATTTATCATGTAAATAAAATGCATTTATAAATTTCACTTATGTGCATTGATATACATACTATGACATATAGTAAGAAGTTCTCAATTACTTTTAGTAATTTTCTTTTTAAATAATATGCTGAAACATGGACTTGTAGCAAGAACTATCTCTCCTTTTTATATGATCTTTTTTTTTGTTTTGCTTTGTTTTGATTTTTTTCCAGTACCAGGAATCGAACTCATGACCTTGTGTTTACCAAGCAGGAGCTGTGCCACTCAGCTAAATCCCCAGCTCCCTTTTTATATGATCTTTGTCTCATGGATATAAGAGATTTTCATGCCTTTTGGAAACCGATCTGACATTGTAAAATATGTAAAGAATTTCATTGTTTTTAGAAGTCTTCCAAGGGACATAGATAACATGTTTTATTACTTTTAAAAAATTAGAATAAAATTTATTCTAAATTTTAGTTATCATGTGGACCCCTGGACCCTTTTATAAATCTAAGATATATTATGGGATTTTAGTGATATTATTTTTCTCCTATCTTGAAACAATGTAATATTTTATAATCCCAGGAATTTATTTCTTATTCACCATTAATTCACAATATAAAAACTTGAAAAAAAAGTATTTCATAATTCTTAGAATCATAAGATTAATAGTAAGAAACAGTAGCACACCATACTTTGGTAACATTTTTGATATTTATTATAAAAGAAATCAGAACATGCATCTGTCAGGTTGTGATATTCTTTTTTTTTTTTTGTCCCGTTACTGGGAATCAAACTCACGACCTTGAGCTTGCCAGGCAAGCGCTTTGCCGCTGAGCTAAATCCCCAGCCCCAAGGTTGTGATACTCTTGGAGAATTTTCTCAGTTCAAGAATACATAGGAAGGGGCTGGGGATTTAGCTCAGCGGCACAGCGCCTGCCTGGCAAGCCTGAGGTCGTGAGTTTGATTCCCTGTACCGGAAACCACCCCCCCAAAACAAGAATACATAAGAAATAAAATATTGTAGGGACAAAAATAAATATAATATTGTCACCTCATTAGTCATTCAGCTGGAGGATTTTATTAGGTCATACATTACTATGAAAACTTGACCTAGCCTTTTTTGATAAAGGAATATCTTTTGGAATATTTGTATACCAAAATTTATTTAACATAGGTTGTTTTAGTTGGTTAAATTCTTATTATAAAGTATAATTTTTCACTATCATTTTCTGTAAATCATTCATAAAACTTAAAACTTTATATGAAAATATTTATATTCAAAATAGAACCCAAATAATAAATAGTGATGATTATATTTTCTAGTGTGCTAAATTTAAAATAGTCACGGAATTTGACCTCATATTGTACCCTTGAAATTTGTCCCAGGAAAATATTGTAATCAGTTTAAAAGAAATTCATTGTCAGCCAAATTGGAAGCAAGCTAAATGCACAGCATCCAGAATGCTTCAGTGAACTATGGTATCAAAGGATGCCACAAATTACAAGCTTTAAAAATGAAAATTATGAAGAACATGTAAGTTTAGAAAGAATATCCTATTGACTGAAAACAACTGCATATTGAAGGATATTTTTAAAGTAAGTACTATTTTTATAATTATTTTTGATATATGCCAATTAAAAAGAACAACAATCATACTGTCTTTCAGTATGATGAAGAAAGCAAATTATTAAAATTGGCTAGGTTTAAGTCTGTCCTACAATGATCACATATTACTAGCATTATTTCTTGACTGGGGGAATAAAATGAGATTTTCTTGGCTTCCCCAGAATAAGATGTATATTGGGCATGGTAGTGGGACAGTGAGAAGTCATTTTGCTTATATAGGTTGTTTCTCTTTTTCACTTTTGTCTCCCTAACTTCCTCTGCCCCAGTAAGATGCTGAACAAAATGATTTGCATGACTAACTTTCTTCAAGAATGTTCTAGCTATTCAGGAAAGTAGACATTCACAGAAAATCAAGAAATTTGTCCTAAATTTGAGAGGCAAAACATTTCCATTTGATGATCAATTATGTATTATGACCTGGTTTTCTCTTTCAAATTAGGCCATCAGGTTCCTGAAAGCAGAAATGGCTTCCAAGTTCATCTAGGTCTTTCATAAGTCCTTGAAAATATTTCCTAGATCTAATATATTTAAATGCTTATGCAAGAACAAACACCATGCAGTAAGAGACATATATTTTGAGACAAGGGGAGGGATAAAAGAAAACTGGGATGTCCTGGGAACCTGCAGTGCACCACTCATGGAGAAAAACGTTATAACAATTTTGCTGAAATCTTTAAAGTATATATTATATCCATGTTTTAATGTAGGCTAAAAAATGTTATATGTTCAAGGTCACAGTGACTGTTATTTTCTGGGTCAAAATTTCCACTCTGCTCTACTTGGGAGCAGAAGAGTGTTCTTACACTCTTCCACACTATGGAAACACAAGGAGACTGGGAAACATTGCCTGTTGTACAAACTATCCTCTTAGGTTGGGAATACTTACAGATTTATCTATAAAGTTGATTGTCACCTTGTACAAGTGACAAAACCTTGAAAACGTGTCATTAATTATTTGTCTAATCCAACATTGTACAAAAGGGTGAATTAAAATTAGCATCGATACAGTTTTTACTCCCAGATTTGGGTCCCATACAATCATTCCTTGGCCTTATCAAGCATACACACACACGCACACAAGAATGATATCTTTATGGGGAACCATCTTGCTATGACTTGAAGCTGTTAAGCTAGATACTGCAACTCTATTGGCGTATGTCATTCTGTGATAAAGTTTAAATAGGTAAGAATTATGAAGGTTGTATAAGTAGGTCACTATTAAAAATGGGTCTGGGCTTTTCCTTTTCTTTTTTTTTCTTTCTGTTTTTATTAGGAAAAGGCATAGCAGGTAATAGGTGTGTGTTAGCACTTTTACGATCTGTACTCTATATAAATCAAGCACAAGGTTACAGGGACCCTGACTTCACAAAAGGACTCAGGAAGTGTATTGGTGAGGCTTCATTTATAAGGAAAGGGAAAACTGCAGATGCCAAAGAAATCAACGAAAGACTAGAACATGTCATTTTAGAGTTGGCATGTGGGATATTTTTCTGGACCTTATAAAATCTTTTTTCCTTTCTCCCTCTGGACTTCATAATACTTCCCAACTTGCATTTGCAAAATATGGAGCTTATGGGGTACAGACTGTGCTAGCGGTACTTTCTAAAACCAGAAAGTTGAAAGGACTAAAGAGGACACACTGACAGAAGATTAGAGCTAGTAAATGCACTGCACATTTTGAGGACGTGCCTACTGGCTTATACACCAGTTACATGAGTGTTTGGTCTACCCTACAAGATTAGAACTATTGTTATCAACACTAACAATCCCTTACCCCCATAATCAGCAACTAGTGTATTTCTGCAAAACTCTTTCTTACATTTGCTTCCTACTGGTTCATTTTGGTTTTTACTCTTTCAATTTTGCCACATTTACTTTGAGTTTTGACAGACGGGTGGAAATCAACTCTTCACTTTTGTAATTATTGGTTATTTGCACTATAAAAGCATCATTTGATTTTGTAATAAGACAAAAATAGGAAAATGGAGAAACAAAGATGTAAAGAAGGAGAGTATTTTTAGTTATTCTTAAGATTATATTAATATCCCTATTAAAATAGATTATAACAGCAGTTTTCAAAGTATTGATCTGCACTCTACAGAGATATATAATTATTTTTATAGCAAGCTGAATTTTGCAACTATTTATATTTGCCACATATGTAATTCATAATATCTTTGATATTTGTTTAAAAAATCTGTAATGTAATAGTAAAAGAGAAATTGAATTAGAAAATCTGTTCAAATATAAAGATGCCAAGTTATAAGCATGTGGATAAACCGTATCTATGATTTTACCACTAAGACTTGGCTTCCATCTTCCAGAAGGCTGGAGTTCCTATTCAGAAGAAAGAAAATATGCTATAATAATATCTTATAATATTGAAAAGGAAATATATATATATTAATTCTTTAGATGAGACCTATACTTCTTTGGCATTCAACTCCAGAATGTGTCATGTGAGTTATGGTCTAGGTATAAATGGATATAATGTAAAGGGTCCTACTTTATATTTTTATATATCAGTACCAATTTCATATGTAGGGGGCAGCATATCCAAGATTTTATTTTCTGATCTTGACCTGTGAGGTTGGCATAACAATTTGTTTCTCCTGAAAATACTTCACTAGTTTCTCTAGAACTCAAAGTATTTGGGTTATTGATTAGGGTTCTGGTGGAATGTCCTAAATCAGTGTAGTGTTCAGTGTAGACCAGATGATTCTGATTATTTGCCAAAAAGTAGTGTTTTTACTTTGATGAAATTAAAATGGAACTCTTATTTGAACATGTAGATAATTGTGTCATACAGTTTTACCCAAGCAAGTCACAGTCTAAAGTCCAGTCAAAATATTTTAGGGGTGCCATGAAACAAAAGGAAACTTTACCTCCAAGTATCTCAATGGGACCTCCAAGACGGTAGAGGGGAAGTGCTACATGTCAGACATGCTTAATTTGCGTTCCCCAAAGTCAAAGAATGAATTTTAAGGAGAATGGAGGTTAAGGGTGGAAAAATTTATTGGGGAAATGGAATGGGGCATATGAATAGCTACTGGGAGACAGGAGGGGTCCTGAATGGGTTGCCTGGGTCACATATTTTTATTGTTTGCTATTTTATATGAAAGCTGTTCATTAAGAAAATAGAAATCATATCATGAATATTTAAAAAAGAATGGCTTTTTGCAGTGATATTAAGATTTGCTTTTTATTATTTTTCTTAGTTATTTAATAAAATATTTTCCCTATTCTTCCATGTACTGTGGTACTGTCTTCTTCAAAGTTGATACATTGATGGCATTTGGTAAAATGGACGTGATGACTAGAAATCATCCCAACCTCAGGTGAGTCCCCAGTTTAAGAACATTCAAATTTTGAACTTTCGCAGATACCAGTAGCCCTCCAAGTACCAACATTCGTAGATGTGACCACATCCTGAAAGAGTTCATGTGTCTGCCAGGCATTGTCACAGTTATACTTCTGTGTGCTTACTGCACGGGGTGATGCCTCACAGTATTACAGTGGTCAGAGCCAGGATGTCCAGAAACAAGAGCAAAAGCAGTGATAATGTGGATGGGACTGTTAGGAAGCACAGAGAAACATACGTTGTATATTTCCGTCAATGGTGGATAAGATTCTCCTTGTCAGACATACGGACAAATCCAGTTTATGAACCTTCTCCCAGAATGGAATTCCTTTGTAAGTCAGGGACTTGCTGTCCTTGAGATAGCAACTTGGAACTGTACACTCAGGAGCCACCTGTACTAAGAGGGCACAGACACTAAAATGGAGGACATGGGTACCAAAATGTAGGACACGGTACTAAAATGGAGGACATGGGTGTTTAATGGTAGAGGACTGTCAGCTTTGTACAGGACTCATACACATACACATGTGCTTCATCCTGCAGTGCCATGGTGGCCTCTGGTCTGGTCCGCTAGGAGGAAGGCTGTGAGAAATGCAGTGCCACTAGCAGCTGGGATGGAGTGGTGAGAACAGACTTGGGCCACATTTTCTGGGTTCAGTTCCAGCTTTCCTTATTGGCTGTATATCTTTCGGCAGATTTTTTACTCTTGAGTGCTTCTGTTTCCTCATTGACAGGAAGATATATGTAATTATAGCTATCATTTTAGAGAGTTGGTGTGCAGGTTAAATAAGTAGCATATGGAAACAACTATAAAGTTTCTAATCCAGTATAAGCAATGAATAAATTTTAGCTATTATTGTTTCTAGAAGTACTTATAGTAATACTAGAAAGGAAGCCAAAGAACATGCTTTATATTAAAAGAAAAAGATCATGTTACTGAATTAATTTGAACTAAGGTACATTCATGGATAAGAAACGCTCACATTGTTCCATTCATGCTATAAAACTGGAGTAGGCATACAGAGTTGGAATATAAGAGTAGATGACAAGGCTGAGAATCCCGGGGAAAGCCAGATGAGATTTGCTTGTTTAACCAAGACCAGGAATGGAGGAAAGGAGAGCAACGTCGTGAAGTTGGTTTATGAATAGGATTCAAGCGTGGGGACTTTAGCAAGGAGCACAGGAAGTGACAGTGTAAGGGAGTAGTGACGCATCAGAACTTAGGCTAATGATGAGTAGATTCAAAGACGCCTGTCCTCGGAAGGGATGGTCGTTCTTCAGTTGCCTAATATTTGTTGGGGTTTAACCTGCTCTCTGCCTTGCTCTGACTCTAGCTTGAAAACACAGCCCGTTGTTCATAGAACCTCTTTTCTTCCCCATGAGAACTCTCTACTGACAACCTAGGGTTCCTCCTTTCATTTGTATGTGTCATCTGATTTCTTTCAGTGGCACAAAGAGAATAGTAGAGGAAAAAGTCAGGCTGGCTTCAAAGCCACTTTTAGTGCAGTCCATGGAGTTCAAAGTATTTTTCTCCCTATTAGTTTCAAAGCTTTTATGCTTTACAGTTTCACCTTTCCAGAATAAAAACAGCAACATTCCACAGTGAAATCACTTCTTAATTTTAAAAACAAGGTTAACAAATCCATGAGTTGTAAAACACTCCTTCCATGTCATTTCCTCCAATCAGCTCTTGATATGCTTTTAGCTGATGTTTCTTCTGCTTATTAAGAGCAGCTGTGTTTAAGCAGCTGGAACACAAGTTAGCCAGTAAATGCAGGCTGTACAGATATCTAATACCACTTGGAGCTTTATCAGGCTTTACAACTTCTAATTAGTTAAACCACAGAATACCCAAGCATATTAGGTAATTATTACTTGCCCCCATTTCTCAGATAAAGAAACTGAGCATAAGAAAGATCTGTTTTCTATGAAATTCTAGTGGTCAAATGAAGGTCCAAGTAAGCTGAAAATTGGACTTTTTATTTATTTATTTTTAAATGTGCCACAGTTGAGGCTGTGTAATAGCATATCTGCCTATATTATCCAGAGAGTCATAATGTGACTTTTAATAAGCTACCTTTTTTGGGTTACAAATAGTCAATTTATATCATGCTGG
This sequence comes from Chinchilla lanigera, assembly GCF_000276665.1. NCBI lineage: Eukaryota > Metazoa > Chordata > Mammalia > Rodentia > Chinchillidae > Chinchilla > Chinchilla lanigera. The sequence continues at coordinate 14,775,926 of NW_004955409.1, forward strand.
ATTCTTTATCTGCTTGGAAGATGTCCTCCCCATGAATACTGTTCATTTCTTTAGGGTTATCATTTTAATCAAGTCTCATAATATTTCATATTTTCATTGATAATTTGATGAAATTGTTGTATATTAATATTTCCAGAGATATAAAATGAAGCATAGATGTAAATACCTTAATTTGGTTACAGAATTGTGCATAAAAGAAATAATTAGTTACAGAAGGGTTTGACATTTGTACCACTTTATGGAGACCTGCTTAAAAAGTAAATAAAAAACACAAGACCATCGTCAATGAATAAATTGAGTCTCAGCATAGTTTCTTCCTGTTAATTATTGCTTTGCACTGAGTTGAAGAGAAAGTATGAGAATAACAAGAGGATGCACAGCATTTGTAGGAAGATGCAAGTTGGAAAAGTTCATCATCTGAGGTTGAAATGATTCTGTGAATCTGCTTGGTTTACACTATTCAGTGGTGCTGCCCAGCAAGAATTTCTGGTTACGTTTATATAGGAGCCAATAGATTTTTCCAGTAGGACAAAACCGTTTTCTGCATCTGTAGTCTGTACTCCAGCTCCTCTCCTTTCCCAGGAACTGGGCTGCCCATCTTGACATCTTGGCTAGTATTGGTGGCAGTGGAGGTGGGGATGTCATGGTGCTGTTAGACTTAAATAGAAGACATGTTGCCTACTGTGTGTTTTAATAGAATTTCTGTTTGAAAGATACGAATCTTTGTAAGACAGCTCTGGAAAAACCTGAGTGTTGATCTAGAATATCAGCAGTTCATCATGTGAGCATCTTTCGAGATTGAGTTTTATGCCTACATCAGCTCACGTGGTTTCAAATGTGTCCACCAAAAGTTTAATGTTAATCAAATTCATGTCATTATTGTAGTAAATAGTATGACACCAAATATTTAGACTTAAACAAGATCTCTGGCTAGGAATTCTTAGGATTTCAATGTGTGAAATGTAGCCAAATTTTTATGTAGAATTTATATGGAGAAATTAGAAATATATTAGTGACTTTTATAAAATAATATGATTAGTACACATAAGTCAGAATTATTCTTCACGGTAACTGTCTACAAACATACCTTTTGAAGAAAACTAGTAATGCAAGAAATCGTAAGTGCCATAGCTAAAGCAAGAATTTGGAAGGAGGAATAGAATCTGTTAGCTTAGGATTCACTTTAGAAATTCTTTCCAAAGTAGGACAGAAATCGAAGGTAAACTGCAGATGAAAGAAAAAGAGTTAATGACCAAAATCCAGATTTTCTGTTCCTGTGCATGAGTTGGTGTGGGCTATATATTTTTAAGAGAAAACATGCCCTTGACTGAAAATTTCAAATGAAAAGACAAATATATTGAGTCACTTATAGTGCTCTATTCTACCTAATCTGATCATTCCATAAAGAGGATATCACTATCATCATTTTGCATGAATGCATAGCATTAGGGAAGTTAAGGAATGGTCACAGTTGAACACGTATCTCAAACTCCTCAATGCTTATGCAAACATATTATCAGTTAATATGTGAAGAAAACATAGTTACAGGGCTGATTGCTAGCGTCTGTTTTTTCTCATGTGAAAACAGTTCTTTCTGGGCCGGGGATATAGCTCAGTGGCACAAGCACCTGCCTGGCAAGCTCAAGGTCCTGAGTTTAATTCCTGGTACCAAAAAAGACAAAAACAAAAGTGTTCTTCCTTCTAATTTTTATTTTTCCATTAATTCTGTGCCACAATGACTTAGAAAACATTTTTATGGTTAACATTTTACAACATTTTATGACACATTGTGGTAATATTAGTGTACAAATAAATGTTTTTCCCTATTCACTGAATTTGATCAGTGCACATAATTAAATTTAATTCCACTTTAGACATTTTACTATAGTCATCAATAATGAGATTTGTTTTGCTTGAATATTTCATTCAAAACTTCATTAGTAGTTTGCTTTGTGACTATAACTATATATTCTTAAAAACACCCTTAGGCTTTTTCATGGTTATAAAAATTTTTTCTTAAAACTGGCCTCTTTGAAACTAACACCTTAGGATTTATTATTTGTGTTTCACTGGACTACCAGACCACAAAGGAGAGATTGGTATCTGAAATATACTCATTTGAATTCTCAGCTGAATTATTCCTTTCATGTACTGAATCCATTAGAATGCTGGGAGCTGTAAGTTATGGAAATTTTCACAAAATAGGGCTAAGCAGTAAGGGGATTTCTTACCTCTAGAATTTTCCAGCAATCAAGAATTGACTATTGACTGAACCATATCATCAAATTCTCTCAACCTGACTACCCTGTAATCTTTGGTGTATGTTTTCTCCATTGTGGTGGCAAGATGGCTGAGATCGTGCCTGGGCCTCTGTGTGCTTATATCCACTGTGGGACCGAGAGCCTATTCCTCAGCCATGCAATGTCAGGCTTTCTTTACTCAGATGAGCCCAGATTAATACCTGTGCCATGTTCATTTCACACTTTGGTTAGCCTGGGGTACCTTACAGACATCTCCTATGGGCCGCGATGGGGAAGATGCAGAAACAAATTTCAGGTTAAATAAAAAGGAGAACAATTAGTAGATTTTGACCCTAAACTCTATAGATATATGTATCTTATCATCCAATACTAACAGTATCCGCAACCCTAGTTATCATAAAACCTTTGAATTATCAGAGAGACTTATTTTGAAAATCAAATAAAGGCATCAGAACAAAAAGTGAGATTGATTGTTTATTTCAGTAAGCAGCCAGTTTTCTATCACAATGACAACATGGCTTATGTTTTAGTTAAATGTGAGGGAAGAAATTAGGCACAAAATGAAAATTAAAAATAAACTCCAGATACAGGCTTAGTGTTCAAGAACATTAGGGCTAACTTTAAAAATGGAGAGTCTACATTTTATAGTCAGTATATATGTTTTAAATACATATGTAAAGTATATACTTTATAGTAGGTAAATACTGTCTAAACATTATCACATGGAAACACTGCATTTAGAATTTATTTTGACTCCAGCAACAATTTCAGATATGCCAAAAATACCCATGGCTAGAAAGATGATTTTACAAGTCAAGGAAAAGTTTTAAAACAGAAATTACACTAACTTTTATCTTTAGTCTGTCCAGAAAGTATAAGTTTGTAGTGTTTGGGGCAATTTCCATAATATGAAATTGGGGCCATTGACCAATTAAATAGAATTTCAGTGATTGAATCATGTCAGCTACCTTCTCCAAAGACATGTCTTGAGCTTTTTTTCTCTACTATGAAGGAACTTACCTTTTTCTGGTTATCTGTTTTTCTTAAAAATGCTTATTAATTTATACACCATCACAATCAATACTTGCATGTAGTCATAAGGACAAATTCCAGCATAATTGCAATTGTTAAATTGGAATGCTTCCTTACGTTTTATTTTAGAATTTTAAAAAATCTGCTTGTGAGATGTTTTAAACTGACTGGAGTCAAGCAGGCTGAGAGGTCTTCAGACTCTTCCTCGTGGTCCAGGAGTCAAACCCCCAGAACAGCAGTTGGCTGATGACTTCCGTCTGTACAGACAGCATGAGGTCCATAAAACCCACATGTGATTTTAAAAGTTTTAACTTTAATAACCTTGCTTGTGTCATAACTCAGCCAGACTGGAACATAATCCATACTCTTAGGGCCCCAGTTGTTCTGACTGGTGAAGAAAAGGAAGAAAGTGGGAGTCCATGAGAATGAGTGTAGAGCTGGCTCTTCATTGGGGGTGCTTATAGGAAAGTAGCCAGGGAAGTTCTAAAACAGTACCCCGTTATTTGGAACATGACAGCAAGCCAAGGAAATAAAAGGTTTTAGACAATGTAATGATTTACAGCAGCATTTCAGCTAGTCATAGAGATTTAGTAATATATTCACGATCCCTTTTCTTTTAAAGTGAGGTGGATATTTAAACAAAAACAAAAAACAATACAAAGGCAGTGTCAAGATGTTAGTTTCACAAATATTCTGGGATCAAACCTCTTGGACCAAAGCTCCTGGACCAGTAAAAGAGAGGTATCAGGGGCATGGAATTAGAAGCCCAGAGATCCTCTGGGTCAAGCAATTGACAATGTTGCAGCTACTTGGAAGGGACTTGTGACGTTGAGGTGTCCCACACAAATGGTGTAGCTACTGGATTTCACAAGGCGATGCTCTTTCTTACATTTTTGCCCACCAATGTTTTGCCTGTGATGGTTTCCAGTCGTGCTTGGGTTGAGCTCAAAAAACGGGTGAGATTTAGCTTCTAGATAGAGTACAGCTGCTTGAGCACTCAAACAGTGAGCGATTGCTGGAGTCCGTATTTGAACATTTGGTGTCTCTGTGGTAATGTGCAAGTGTTTGTCTCTGTTGAATCAGAGCTCATTCGACTTTCAGTAATTGAAGTTTACTTTCTTATACCATGACAGACACTTGTTTGGAAAAGACTCCATAAGGAAAATGCATGGCAGATCATTGTATATGTTAGATATCTGGAGAGCTACTTTTTAAATTATTTTAAGATAATATTTCAACTTTTTATCTATAATATTATTCATTAATGTTTTAAAGGGCTTATGAATCCCACATAAAACTTTAACAATTTCACGTAAAGCTATTGCAAAACCAAACACATATGCATGTGTAATATACATGTATGTATATTTAAGAAAATGTAAAATTTACAGATTATAGCAGCTTCTTTTACTCCCTTAAGAAAAGACTGTCTCGAGTAGGACTGACTGATAGTTCAAAAGGTTTCTAATCTGGATTCTGTGAGTTCTGCTGTTAAAAGTAATCATTATCATTATAAATATACCTAGAGATTTGCTTATTAGTGTCATTATATAGTTTTTATCTGGACGTAGAGAATGATTTAAATTCTATATACCTAAAAGAGGGCAAGCATATTATGATTGACTACCAGGCAATAGTAATTATAATATTGCAAAACACATCCAAATGAAGAGAATATACATATGTGTTCTTACTTGAAAAATAGACCAGTTATAAAATTCACTTCTTGAGGGCCTACATTCTTTTGTTAATTCAGATCCTTTATTTCTTTTCCTGAATTGCAGAAATGTTTACTCATTAGTTTTGGAATTTTGACAGTTGTTCTTTATTTTGCTTAGGTACCAAAAACATACTGTCTTAGAAAACTGCATGATGAGTCCCTCATTTTCAGTAATATCACATTTATATTGGACAAAAAACTTCCTGCAGATTCTGGGTTAGAGTCCACACTGGCATTGTGGCTGGGGTGGTAGCTCAGTGGTAGAGCACTTGCCTAGCATGTGCAGGGCCCAGAGTTGAATGCCCTGTACCATAACAAACACCTGGCATTATACCCGCTCTGCTAGGCTTTACGTTGCTCTAGGTTAACACAGTGGAGTAACTTCCCGCATCTCTCCTTCTCTTGCTCCTTCCTCCTTCTCTTCTTTTTTCTTTCTTTCTTTTTCTTTTTCTTTCTTTCATTCTTTCTTTCTTTCTCTCTTTCTTTCTTACTTTCTTCCTGTGTATTTTTTCATGTTTATTTACCCTGCCTGTTCCTACCACAGATCTTTGAACTACAGATTGGAAGTTCTTTGCAGATTTATGCTATTTTTAGAAAGCACTATATTTTTATACATAGTGGTGAATGGGAACAGAGTCCTCTCTTATTCGTAATCCTTGCTTTCTAGTGGTGCTGGAATCCTGGTCTAGTAGCGTCAGACTTGGTTTCTCCCTGAGCATGCTTCCCGCTGGCTTTCATTTTCACTGTTGACTATTCCACAGGATTCTCTTTCTTTTTGATTTTTGGTGACTCTGATTCTTCAGTTATACAAGTGCAAAGAATTTTAATGAAAAATATGGATAATCCAAAAATCACTTTACATGCTTTATGGATCTGTAAGTAAACGTTTTATATGAGCAGGTGGAGAGATGAGTTGTGCACGTATGAGCTACAAATGGGAAGGCAAATTAAACTTTTGTTAAAAGTCACTTGTAACTCAACCTAAAACACACACACACACACACACACACACACACAGAGTTGTAGAATTAAGCATACTACTACCCAGTGGATCTTCACTGTAGTACCCACAATGCCTGACAAGGAACATGGCACAGGTTCCTACTTAGTCCAAGTTTGTTGAATGAATAAGGGAATGCAATTACTTTGACACAGCATAACATTGTCGAAGATTTGTCCTTAATTTGAAGCACTGAATGTTGACTCAAGCTTTTGACCCTGACCTCCTGTCCTTCTGCAGCCTGACCAGGTGTTAGAAATATGCTGTTGTCTCTCTAGTGCAAGAAACTGAAAGAGTAAGCAAAAAGCTGTAAAGTATGATAGACACCATGAAAGGGAAAGAAACTATGCAAAAGGAAACAATAACTGGGATGAGAGAAAGGAGAAAAGAAAGAAAGGAGGAAAGGAAAAGTATATAAATATACACAAGATAGCTAAGATAATTGTACTGCTAATTCCTGTTGGTTTATGGAAAGGAACAATTAATGCTTAACTTTATTTATTTATTTTCCTTAATTTTTTGACCAATTTTGCATGCCTATATCTGGTAATCTGAACAGCTAATTTGAAGATAACAATATGCAATATAACAACCATTGTTGATTTCCTGTCAACTTGTTTTGAAATTATTTATCATTTTTAATGGATTTTTAAAATTTTTATTCTCTTTAAAATAAAAACAAAAAATGTTTTCTGTCCCTCTGTGGCTCTTGGAGGTCTGTTAGGGAAAGAGAGGTGTTTTGTCACCATTAATTTGTGAGCCTAGCCTGGCAGGAAGTTTTATAGACCTAAGACTTGAAATAGTAGATGTTAAAAGCAGACCTATTCATTTTATTTTATCGGTTACACATGTCATGTGAATTTTCACAGAGAAGACCAAATAATGTCTACAATGGCCCTGATATTGTTGAAATATTTATAATCACTTAAGTACTACTATGTGCCCATTCTTAAAAATTTGTAAATTTTACTTCTACTTGATTTGTAAATCTACATTTATTGTGGTGCAGTTTTTCATCTTTGATTAAATTAGTATAGGTATAATAGAATCCTGGGAAAAGTTCTGTTTTACCCTTAATAATAATTCATTTTATGTATATCATATATTTACATTGTAAAAGCAAAGGACTTTATGCTCTAGGGAATAGAAAGATTCTAAGCACAATTTTCCTCTCCCACCAAGCTGTGCCCTTGTACAGAGCGGGTTAGCGGTGATGTCAAAGAGTTTATGTTTATTAGCCATGTGTGTCTTTGGAACAGTCACTTCAGCTACTGGTTTTAGTTTTTTTTAATTGTTATAACAAGGAAAATTTCCATGTTATAGAACTTAGAGTAAATTTTTTAAATAAAGAAAATTTAGCAAACTGTAAACTACAATTTAGCGTTATTAAATGTCCCAGATATCCTTAAAAAAGAGAGGAAAATCATACACTTATAAATATATTAAATGCTTTATTGTTTATTGTAGAAAGTACCATAAAAATGTAAAATAATAGCAAATATTATATTATATGATGCTGTAACTCTTACAATCTGCTTTCTGTGATAACGCAGAGGTTAAAGCAATGGACTTGGCCAGGATGTGCCAGTGGGAGAAATGGGATTTGAACCCAGGCTGTCTCGTTCCTCTGTTGTGCTTATGGTCCCACAGTCTTGGAAAGTGAGAGCCTACCTCTGGGTCTAATCTGGAAAAATGGCATTTTAAAATCTGGTCTAGGGAAGTGCGGAGAATTCAAACACGTGGAGATAGAGTTCTGGCACGTGGCAGAACTCGGGGGCGTCTGAGGGAAGCTTGAGGACCGGAAAGGCCGGCGCAGGGTTTGAAATGTGTGTACAGTGGTGTGACAAGTGAACGGGCGATGAATTATAGGTTCTGATAGTTGGGTCAGATCAGATTGTGGAGCCTTAAATGCCAGTGGATGCAGTTTGAGTTTGATTTGGTGGGCAACAAGGTCCCATAGCCAGTGCTGTGAGGCACTTACAGAACCAAATTCAAAGCAGGACTCAGGGCCCAACCTGAGGTCTGAAACAGGGATACGGGAGGAAACCTGCCCACCTGAAGGCTGCCTGAGAGAAGGCGCAGCCGTGATCAGCTCTCTGGAAGAAAATCCCTCAACAGGAATGATTGCAGGAACTTGAGTTCGAGATAAGCCTTATATTCAGAATGCCAAGACACATGGTGTACGCAGCCTGTTGGAAGAAGCACTTCTCGCTGTCAGTGTTGAGCGGGGCAGAGTTTGCAAATGGAATGCTACGGAAAGGAGGAAGTGTGGTAGAGTTATGTTTGTAAAAAACCAATGGGGCTCAAGGATATGAGGTAAAAGAAAGTGGAGAAAGGCCATGTAGACAGGAATTCAGCAATATTTTGACCGAATGAATTATTTTCTTATGAGAGGAAAAGAAGAGATAGTGACTCTGGTCTCTTTTGTTTTATTTATTTATGCCTGCTTTGTTTTGTCTTTTCCTTTTGAGACAGGGTCTCACTTTGTAGTGCAGACATAGTCTTGAACTCACTATGTAGCCCAGTCAGGTCTCAAACTGGTGGCTCTCTTCCTGCCTCAGCCTCTTGAGTGCTGGGATTGTGGGTCTACCCCACCATGCCTGACTCACTCTGGCCTTTATTATTCTCTATGCTGAGGAAAATGCTCCTTAATAATTTTGACAACTTCTCAAAAGCATGAGTATCATGAATTTTTAATTATATTCCTCTCTGCAAGTTTTCCTTCTGGGAGTATAGAATGGTTGTAACTCAAAGTCAGACATGCATGGCACCATTACGCCAACCCTGCGTTTGACAGCTGTCAGTTTCCCCAGCGTACCTGGTGGTCAGAATAAAATGCAGGGCCTGTCTCATCCATCTTTCTTAGAAGCAGCTCGCAAGCTCTCCCCAAGGCCATGCTGTGCTCCCACTCTCCAGGGATCAAGAGCGCTGTGGCATTGATGAATGCAAAGCAAAGCAAAGTCACACTTTCTGGGTTCTTATTCTAGTGCTGTTGCCAGCTGCATACGACCTTGATTAAAAATATTATGCAGATACTTGCCTTCACCTTGCCAAATTAGATCAGAGGGAACACTGGCCATGCATTTTTTTTTTTTAATTTGGGGAGCACATGCACAGTATGAAGCCTATCTCTTGGTGCTGGCTTTATTTTGACAAAAGTAACCATCCTGTTCTAGTAATTTCCTTCACCTTAAATTTTATAGGACAGAATTCAGTGTTCAAAATGTTGCATTTTATTGTGTAAGTTTGGGCAGACTCGATAACTGCAGTGGAGAGAATCGGAGGAGACAAACCTGGGAGAGAGGAAAACACAGGATAGAATAGCGCCTTTGCACCTGTGGCACATGATTGTCATCTTAGTTTCTATACAGTCAAACCAAGAGAATGGAGAAAGTGATTGCTAAGTGCACTTGAAATAAAACCTTCTAAGACTCTGCACTTAATTTAACCGTGTGTTGGCCTGGAATTTTGCAAGGAGAAACAATATAATACAGGACAGATGTTTTATAAGATTATTTATAACAGTCACCCAAAGAATCATATACAAAAGAGAGTGCAGGAAATCTGTCCACACACTAAAGACCAAAGAATCCAGCTGAGGGCCTGGATCCCACAATAATGTCTTACATAAGTCCAGCTGAAGACCTGGAGCTCATAATAGTGCCTCCCATGAGTCCAGCTGGAGGCCTAGAGCCCATGACAATGTCCCATGCAGGACTGTTTTATGGATCTGCGCTGGGAAGGCCCACAGGTCAGTGGTGGAAGCTGGAAAGTCTGTGCCAGTGGGATGAAGTGTCTGCACTAACAGGCTGAAGGATCTGAACTGGAGCCAGAAAGCAATGCTCAAAGTAAGAACCAGAGCTCGCCCAAAAGGTACCACAGCCATCCTCAGCAACAGTGAGGTCCCCAGCTCCTCCGATGATGATGAGAAAACCTGAGTTTCAATCAGGAAAGCCAACATGACAAGCTTCTCCAGGAGACTGAGCAGTGCACCATCTTCTTCTCTGGAGCTAGGAAACAATGCTCAAAGTGAGGACCAGAGCTCCCCCAAAGTGAACCAAAGCCATTCTCAGTGACAACAAGGTCCCAAGCTCCTCCTCTGATGAGAACAACCAAGTTCATCAGAAAAACCAGCATGATGAGGTCCTCCACCAGAATAGCCCAAGAGAACCAACAGCTCCCTAACAGCTTCCCAACAGCTTCTACCAGCTCCCAACAGCCGGTCCTCTTCCTCTCCAGGTCTGCCTCTTACGCTACCAGCTACAGCCCTCAGGTGGGCCTCCCACACCCAGCACCATACCAGTTCAGTTCAGCTGGGTATCACAAGTTGAGCACCAGTTGTTAGTCCACCACAAACCATATTGTAAAAGTAGGAGAGTAAGATGGAAAGAATTCAGTCTCTACCACTGACTGCTATGTAAAATAGAAAACGAACTGCTTTATCCTTTTTTAAAAAATTTGAATAGTACATGTATGCAGTACAGAATGTTTATATTCTTGATGTGTAGTTGGAACATGTCCATAACACATCTTAATTCCTTTTTCATCTCCTTTTCCTTCCCTCTTTCCCTGCTCCCTTTGTCTGTTGATCCCCTTTCTATTTGAGAAAGATTTGCCCTAGTACCTTGTATTACCTCTCTTTTATTTTGGTCTTTATTTATAATTAGAGTTGCTCATATAATAGGAGCCATATAATATTTAAGCTTGTGTGTCTGATTTATTTCATTCAATATTATGGTCTCAAAGTGCATTCATCTTCTTACAAAAACTCAAGCTTGCTTCTTTGTGGCAGAGTAGTACTCCAGTGTACATAAATATCCTGTTTTCTTTATCCGTTTGTCTGTTGATGGACATATAGCCTACTTCCAATATTTTGCTATTATGAATTGTGCTGTCATAAACAGGGATATTCATGTATCACTGTAATATGATGTTTTTAAGTTTTGGGGAAGATGCCTAGATAGGGAATAGCTGGGTCAAACGAAATTTCTAGTTTTAAATTTCTGAGAATCTCCACACAAAGTTCCCCAGTGGCTGTGTTAGTTTACATTCTCACCAGCAAGGTAGAAAAGTTCTTTTTTTAATCCTCACAGACTTGCCAGCATTTTTTAATGATTTCATTTCTTGATGATAGTCATTTTCTCTGCTGTGAGATGGAATTTCAGTGCTGTCTTAGTGTGTATTTCTGTAATGGCAGGTCCCTTCCTACACGTATGCCTTCAAGAATTTTACCTACTTCATGCTCCAGCAGATTGTTTCTGTCTTAACATTTAGTTCTTTGATCTATTTTGACTTTAGTGTGGGACATGGTGAAAGGTATAGGTCTAGATATATTCACACGTGGGGATGGTCATTTCTCTCAGCACCATTTGTTAAAGAGCCTGTCTTTCCCCCAGTGTATATAAAACTAGATTGTGTTTGCACACAATTAAAGCAAAGTACCTAACATTAAAAATATTCTCCAACATGAAAACATTTAGGGAAATGAAAATTTATTTAAAAGTACTTGTCCTTAACATTAGCCTGTTCTTTGGACCCTTTCCCTTAGAATCTTGAACTTCTTTGCCATCTGCTAGACGTGCATGTGTTCATCTTGATTTACCTGGGACACTTTAGCTCTAATGTTGCCGGGGTGACATGGTGAGTTTTCAAGAATTTTCCATCCATATAAGTGTATGTTTGTGTCCTTCCTTTCAGCCATAGTAAAAAACAACATGCATTTCAAAAAATAATTTTCGAGGGATTCTTTCCAGCAGGAAAATTTCTGTGCACATATTTGTTTTCCTGTGATGTAAAATGCAGACAAATCACTACGTATACACTCATCCGACAGTCAGATGGCAGATGGAGACTGCAGCTCTGAGAAAGGAGCGCAACCCAAATCAATAACACCTGTAATGGAACTCCCATGCCAAAACCCAGAACACAGACATCCAGAGAGAACCAAATGTTCTTCTGTAATGGAGAGTGATTTCAGCAACTGAGCACTCATTGAAAGTAAATGGATTTCTTAAATGATGACAGAAAAACAGAGGGAGGGTTAAAACAAGACTCTAGTATATAGAGCTGCCCTTTCCCCTCCTGAGAAATAAACAGTACACTCAGCTTTATACTATATGTGACTTTGAAATTAGGAAAGCTAAGGGTAGTTATGTACTATCTTCATAATAATAAATACTTATTGCACACTTAACGTGTAGGAAACACAAATGGTTCTATAAATGCAATAAGGTATAAGAACATATACATCCTTTTGCCCCACTGAGGGACATTATAATTTTGGGAATTGTATGATGAATGATTCTGAATGAGTGGAGAATAGGTCAAGGTGAAATTGGATAGTTAACAAAATTATGTGAAAGACACTGAACTTGAGTTGGACCTGCAGATAATTTAAATTCCAGTAATATGGGATTGCCTAAGTAAATGCATGTATATTAATGGATTGTAATAACACCATTACAATGCTTTTGATAGTTAAAGGTATTATAAAGTATATATAATTCAATAAGTTTTATGAATTGTATTCCTATAACATTGGTGTGTGTGTGTGTATATATATATGTATATATGCATATATATGCATATGTATATGTCTTTATAAGAAAATAGCAGAAATAAATTTTTCCAAATACCAGAACATGGGGATAGACGTGACATCTTTTCACCTTTTGGTGTTTCCCAAGAACTTTCAAATGACCAATTATTTGAAAAAAGTTAATCATCTACTTTAAATTTTAAGAGATAATAAAGGCATCACACATTTTGTGTATTTCTTAATGAGTGAATCATTTCTTTAAATAACCACTGAAGTTACTGAATACCTAGCGTAATATACTAGTTGGTGTCAGCCGTCTCTGCATCTCGCCACTGTAGATAAAGCGTGTCAGGCACCTACTGTGTGTCAAGTTTTTTTTCTTATTGCTAAGAAATACTAAAAAATACACAACATCCTGTGCCATCATACAGCTCACATTCCAGTGGAGAGTTAATGATAATAAAAGACACTAAAAATATGCAGTTCCTCCCACAGGGGTAAGTATACAGATGAAGTGGCATAGACTGTGCCGGGCTGTGCTTTCAAATGTGGTGCAGACTTCCGGAGAAGGTAGGCTGGAAGCAAAATGTGCACAAAGCCAGGGAGCCAGCTGACAGCTATGGAGGGCGAGAAATCATTGAGGGAGGAAGGAGGTACAAGAGTGCGCAGGAAGTGTACAAAGGATGCAAATGTAGAGTCAAAAAGGCAGGGGTAGGTGTAACGAGATGCTGTGTCATGATTTGTGAACCTTTGTGAAAACTTTGACTATAAATTTGATTTAAAAAAAGAAAAGAGAAAGCCATTGGTGGGCTTTGGCCAAAGAAGTGACTTTTCTTAAGGAAAAAAAAAAAAGAAAACACCAACAGAAAATGAAGATGTGTTAGGAAATTCTTGGAGCAGGCGGTGAGGGTAAAAGACTGAGGATGGCGTGGGCTGATGTGGAAGGGGTGGGAAGCGGGAGATGTGATTGCGACTTTACCATCAACAGGAACGCTGGGTTGTTGCCGTGTGAAAAAAAGGGAAGAATCAGGAACTACCTGCATATTTGGCTTGAACAATAGGAATCATGTAGTTGTAACTTACTAAGAGAGGGTAAACTCTGATACAACTTTTTAGTTTTTATGTGTTTGTTTGGTTTGGTTTTTGCTATTTGAAACCAGTTTTAAACCTATTGATTTGGAAATGCTTATTTACTATCCAGTTAGGGTGACTGAGTGGACTGCTGAATAGTCTGGAACTGACGGGAGAGTTGTGAGGCTGGAGGGTACCTCTGGATATAGTCACTCTGAGATGGTATTTAAAGCTATGGATGATGGTAGAATCTCTGGAAAGATGAGTGCTACTTGTGCAGTAGAAAAGAAGCTGAAAGGCTGACCTTGGGAGCGTTACAATATATCGGGTCACTGAATTGAGACAGAGGCTAAAGAGAAAAACACGGACTGCCAAGAAAGGAGAAACCAAAAAGTGAATGCCTTGAAATCATCATTTCTTCTCTAATTTTAAAACAAACCCCAAATGACCATCAGTCTTCCAGAAATGAAGTATACTTTCTCACTGGGAAGCAGAAAAATAACTGGGTTCCTTGAGTAAATGCTGATATTGTTGATCTTATTTGTTGTGCTGTTCTCCCTGCGTTCTATCACATACATAATTATCTCTTACTGCTCCGAAAATAATAAAGGTAGGCTATGTTGGCAAGGGACAAGTTCGAGTTGATTTGTATCCCATAAGCATTCCATGAAAAATGCAAAACTTTAGAAACATGCCTAGAGATTCATTCGAACTTGTTTGTTCAGTGTTCTAGTATGTCAAGAAATAGACATGAACAAATAATATATTGGGAGACTTGGCTATGGGTCTGTTTTATGTTTCTACTACTTTTCATTTTGTTTTAAAGTCTTGGGATATGGAAGGTTATAAAATATAGAAAAATCTGCTAATGCACAGAGATTTTAATTGGAAATTAATGAGATAAGATTAGAAGAAGTAAAATAATAAAAGTCAAGTGCCAGAGACACCATTTATTAAATTAGAATGCCACTGGAATGTTTCCTGGAGACCCACAGGAGCAATATGTATACACATAGGTGTGTTCTGAACTGAGAACACTGCCACATTTAGCCTGAAGTGGAAGCTGCATGCAGTAGTGATGTTTTGATAGAACAGAAAAGCATAGAAAGTGAAAGTGTTTTTCCCGAGGCAAAGAGCAGGCTCCATGCTTTCTGAGGTGGTAATCAGAAATGACTTTACTAAGTTAAAGGCGGGTGTGTGATGAAAGGCAAAAGATAAACCACCCTCAGCTGTCTGGCGGCAGACTTTAGAATTGTGTACGTTTTGGAGTAATTTTTAAATCTAAAGCAAACATTCTCTTCTTAATTATACTAGGCAATTACTAATTATAGTTTTGGTTTCATTTGGAAGATGACATATTTTGTCTCACTTCTTTATAAGCTTGATTTGTGTCTTTCCGTGGCATTTCAAGTGTATATATTTTAATCAGTTAATATTAAACATTATTTGCTCATCCCAATGAGGACTTCAGCCTTTCTGAAAACACTTTAGAAACATAAGGAATGAGAGTTTATCCTTGCTAAAAAGTTACTCTGGTTTCCTTCCCTCCTTGCTGTTCCATGGGGATCGGTCCCGTGTGGGGGCAGAGACTTGTATTGAGCAGTGTAAGGATTCTGAGAGAGCTACTGCCAGTTTCAGGATAGACCTTGGGCCAAATTCTGAGCTTTAAATCCAATGAGGAAGTGTCTTATTAATATCTTACTTGGTTATGAAAAGTAAGATTACCCCAGACAACACTGGATAGAGCTTGTTATGGAGGCAAAACTGTCATCCCTTTTGCCCAATGCTAGGACTTCTGCTTTACTACTTGAAGCAGAGTGGGAGTGGTGTCTACTTACAAAGACACAGTTTTTTTAAGAATGTGGTGAGGCAACAATCTGATCTCTCTTCTTTTTTTTCAGAACAGTGAATTTAAAAAAAATTCTTAAGAAATTCAGTGAATGAATCATATATTAACTTATGTCCCATCTGAGAATTGGTGTGGTTCTGTTTTTTTTTTTCCTTCACCAAATGTCTAAGCTCCTGATGGCTTGTGTAGATGTGCAGTAGATACAAATTTAAGATCATGTGCACATTTCTTGCAGCATCCGTAGCTATGATAGTAATTTTCTATTTATAGAGTATGGCTTTCGTGTGCTTGATGCTACTGATTCTGGAAAAAGCAGAGGAGTAGTAACATACTGAGATGGATTGATAAACACACTGTATAGTTTCTTATGTCTATTGCCACAGGTGTGGGTGACTAAAATAATTATATTTTCAAAAAGTTTATGAGTAAAGAAAAATGCTATATGTATTTTAACTCTTTGTTTACAAATGTTTCAAAAGCTTTTCATAAGATCTGGTTAAGTATAAGATGAGCCTGAGGACCTGGGCTGTGAATTATGAGTCCAATTAGGAAAGGCTGGAGGAGTTGGTGGTTTACAGCTATGAGCTCTAGTTGGACATGTTGAGATTATAAGTGTGGATGGATGTCAAGGCAGCAGTAACCAGCAAGAAGTTAAAAATGTATGTGGATAACTCACCAGTCAGCTTAGGAGCTGAGAAGCAGATTTAAGAGACAGTCACTATATGGACCATATTGGGCTACTATAAAAAAAAAAAACATAGATACAGTGAATTAGTCCACATAAAATTTGATTTTCACACAATTCTGGAGACCAGAAATGAGAGCTCAGGTGCCAGCATGGTCAGTTTTGAGTGAGGGCTCCCTTCGGGGTATTTAGGCAGCCACCTTCTCCCTGTGTACAGAGATGGGCCACCATCTGTGGATGCCTGTGGTGGGGGCTGGTGACAAAGAACAGTGGGGGGTTCTCTGCATGTAAGAACTGCAGTGCTAACAGGTCAGGGCCCCCCTTAGGGTCTCACTATACCTTGATTGGCCCCTGCTCTGCATTTCACTATGTTGGGCTTAAACAGAAGGATTTGTCAGAGGGTAGGAGAATGCAGTTCAGTCCATAAGAACAGCCAAAGGTAAAGACTAGTAGAATCACTGATGCTTTCAGTAAAAACCAAACAGAGAAAAGCCTGAAGGAAAAAACTTTTATGCTCAAAAATGATGAGATTAAAGAAAAGCATTGACTCTGTGTTATTAATTATCATCATGACAGAAGCACTTATATAGTGTAATAACAATATAAAGGTCTCTAGAAAGACATTGTTCCACTTAGAAAGAAAATGAAAACACTGGCAAAATCCATCAATATAACCTTATTTAGAATTTTGCAAAAAAAAGCCAGAGTTGCAATAATCCAAAGAGTGTTCATTCGAGAAGACTCTTTGAAGTAAGAATGGAGGTCTGCGGTGTTTCTTACCTCCTCTCTCCCCAGAGTCATCCCTCTGTTCCTCGCTCCACGGCAGCTATGAGAGCATCAGCTCCCTGATCACAGTACCTATGGAAACTAGTAGCCAATCAGCCGCTGCTGAGCAAAGAAATTTGGAACTCCTTTAAAGGCTTCACAGAACTGTCACTCTTTGGCATATGCTTGGAAAGCCCCATTACAGGACCTGTTTTTGTTTGACCTAATTCGGGGGCCACTCAGTAAAGAAAGCGCTGTCACCAAGGAATTTTTTGTGAGGAGGGAAAGAAAAAGAGAAAACCTCAGATGCAATTATTAACATTAAAACAGTATAGCTACCTGAAATAGTAACACTTGGGCCACACAGTATCTTCCAGACTAGATACTTAAAGAAAATCTGAGGAATCAGAAGTCTGAGAGATGTGGGCATGTCTACCTACCTCTAGGAGTCTAGATTCCACAGCCATATGTGGAGCACTGTGAGCAATGCCAGAAAGCAACTCACAAGGCCTTCCCTTCTCAACTCTTGCTTTTAGGCTTTGTGGACATAAGTAGAGCAGCCTAAGAAAGTTTGAAAATGATGGAGTTTGAAGATCTTTCTCCCGCACACTCATAGAGTCCCTCTTCAAAGCTTGAGAAGTGTATTGACCCAAAGCATTTTAGGAAACTTATGTCTTATCCTTTGCTACTCACTCTGACAACTAAGCAGAGACTTTAATGATCATCCATGATAAAGAATAAGCTTTCAGGATTAGTCTAGCAGAGTCATTAAACAAAGAACAGCAACAAACTGTAGAGGGAGGACATCGATTTCTTAAATTGTCCGGTTTTCAAAAACCACAATGACAAATAACTCAGCAACACAAGCACCTGCCTGGCAAGCACAAGGTCCTGAGTTTGACCCCTGGTATCAAAAAAACCAAAAAAAAAAACAAAAAAAAAAACCCAAAAAACAGAAAAAACAACGACCACTAAATATTATACATAAAGGAAGAGAAATTATTGCTCATATACAAGTTTAAAAAATGATCAGAAGAAATCATCCTTTAGGAAGAACAGATGTCAGTTTTAATAGCAAATCACTTCATATGATTATTATAAATATATTCACCAAAGGAAGGAAGTCACATGTGAAAAACTAAAAGAAAATATGAGAATACCATGTTACAAAATAGGGTATATTAACATAGAGATAAAACTTTTTATTAGCCAGCTAGACACCCTGGAGGTGAAAACATAATAACTAAAATGAAAAGTTCAGTAAGGCATTCTACAAATTTGAACTGGCAAAAGAAATAATGTGCAAAACTTAAATAAAGGTGTATTGGGAATGTCCAGTCTTGAGAATAGAAATTAAAAAATGAACAGAACCTGAGAAACTGTGAGGTGAGACACTCAGAGTGGTCCAAGATTCATAGCATGGGAGTCTCATAAGGAGAAGAGAAGAAGGGAGAGGCATTAAGAACATTTGAAGAAATAATAACCAAAACCTTCCCAATGTGATGAAAATCCTTAATCCACATATCCATGAAAATCAGTGAACTCCATGAAGGCTAAATTCAAAGAAATCCATGGCTGAACACAGCATAGTCAAACTGCCAAAAAAATAAAGAGAGACTCTTAAACACAGTAAATAAAATCATCTCATCATGTGTCAGAGATTCTGAATAAGATCAGCAGCCCACCTCATCAGGAAACATGGAAGCCAGAGTAAATGGTGATAGACGATGTGTTGAAGGAATAGGAATGGCAACCAAGAATTCTGTATCCTGCCAAACTATATTTTATAAATAAAAGATATTAAATTCTCAGATAGATAGAAATTATCAGTACTATGTATTCCTATAACAAAACAAAACAAAATAATACAAAAAAAAAATCTTTCAGGCTGAGATGAAAGAGCATTGGAGAATGAATGAAATCCAGTGAAGAAATAAAGAGCACTAATGGGTCAGGGATATAGCTCAGCGGCACAAGAGCCTGCCTGGCAAACACAAGGTCTAGAGTTCTATTCCTGGTAGCAACCACAACAACAAAAAGAGCACTAGTAAAAATAATCATGCTGTAAAAGACAGTATAAACATATTTCTATTTGTAACTCTTGCATCTCATTAAAAAGCAATTTCACAGTTTAAAATCCTTACTTGTGGATTGGTAGCATAGAAAGGTGTAATTTGTGTAGAAATAATAGCACAAATGGCAGGGTAAACAGAGCTATATTGGGGAAAGTTTTATATATTATGGTCTCAATCCTAACCAAATTACTATAAATTGTTAAAATACCACAGGCTACTACTAAGGAAATTATTCAAAAATATGTTTAAAGAACATTGAGATAATTGCAGTAATATACAAGGTAGTAATTGTTTGACTCACAATGAATGAGTAGTAATCAATGAATATAAGCACAAACACATGACATGTACAGAGAAATAGTAGATCTTTTCAAAAGTGAAATACAAATCAAAGACTGCAGTCAAAGAAAAAAAATTAAAGAAAAAGTTTTAAAATATTAGGAAGGTATGACATACCAGAACTTATTGGCTCATGTTGCTGCAGTACACCTAGAGAAACTTAGAGCTGCACATCTAAAAACAATTGTTACATTTTTTTTCTCAAATCGGTAATCTGACATTTCACCACAAAAAGCAAACAAACAACGACAAAACACAGAATAAACACAAAGCAAGGGCAAGAAAGATACTACTGATATTTTAAGATAAACGGATAAGCAGTTTTACTTCTATTTGCTACCTTAATTCCTTTTATCACACAAGGTAATATATTCCCAGTTATTGTGGATTAAGACGTATACATCTTTAGAGCCATTATTCTGCCTACCAAAAACCTATGAACAGCATATGCCAAGAAATGAGATAACCAAAATGAAATAGGTCAAATGTAGGAAGACAGACTTCTAAAACTTACCCAAATGGAAACAGAGAAATTATTTTCTCTTTGGAGAGCATTTTTAACTTTCCACAAAGTTATGGGCTTAACCCATGAATGTCACCTCCCTTAGTTACTCTTCTTGCTGCTGAGACAGAATACCCAACACCCAAAATTAAAGGAGGGAAAAGTTTGTTTAGCTCACAGCTTGTAAAGATTTCAGTCCATAATCGACTGACTCCAAGGCAGGGAGCCACATGGCAGTGGGGCAACGGTTCATGGCAGGCAGAAGATAGCAAAAACAACTAGAGAATTTTTAACAGCGTCTCTCTGCCCCTTTTGTATTCTGTATAGGCTCACACACCCTTAATAGCAGCATCACACATTTTAGATTTGGCTACCACTGAAAAGGCCCTATACCCACTCGAGGCTTTGGGAGGACATCTAGTCATAAGCCGTAACATCACCAAGCTATTAAGTAACAATTAAAAATATCCCTTCACAAATTCTTCCAAAAATGTAGGAGATGCTTTGCATTCTAAAACCAAGAGTTTACCAAGAATACTAGCAGCCAGTATCTCTTAGGAATGTCACTGAAAAAGAAACTCTAAGTCTCACCACTTATATACAAGATTAGGCAGCATAACCAGTGGGGTTTATCGGTAATAAAGGTTGATTCAATATCTAAAAATCAGTAAAGAAATGAAAAAACAGAACTATGAGATCATGTTAGTATGCACAGAGAAGAACTTAACAATTTAGAAATAAGTGTGAACTTCCTCAACCTGAGAAAGGACATCTATAAACACACAAAGCACATAAGATTAGTTGATTTCTTTAAAAATGTTTACATGGAACCAGGCATGGTTGGCATGGAACTATAATCCCAACACTGTGGGAAGTCTGGCAGGTGAAGCCCAGGTCTGAATCCAGCCTGGAAAATTTAGACTTTGCTTCTTAGAAAAAAAAAAAAAAAAAAATTGGATGTAACTCAATGCAAAGGCTCTGGGTTCAACCCCTAATATCCCTCCCCCCCCAAGAAAAAACAGTTTATATGGCTCTTTTCACTATTCGTACTTTTCTTGCAATAAAAATAAAATATATACCAATAGCCTTAAAAAGAAGTACATGACTCAGACCCTTAAATGAACAAAATATATTTGAACGACATTGAGGACCGCCCACCCGAATGAAAGGGCATTTTGTGTTCATAAATCAGAAGACTTACTATTGTGAAGCAGTATTCCCCAATCGGATATGGATATTTAATACAATTTCTATCAAAGTATAAGCTGTAGTTTATTTTCCAAAGTTGAAAAAACGATTCTGAAAATGACATGTAAATTCAAGGGATATAGCTGGAGGACTAACATTTCATGATTTCAATACTTACTCTCATGCTGCAATAAATAAAATTATGTGATCCTGGTGAAGAGTAGGATAGATCAATGAAATGTGACTTAAATTTGAGAAACTAGCCCTCACTTTTATGATCATATGGCTTTCAGTGCATGTTCCGAGGCAGTTCAGTGGTGAATGAAATAAGCTTTTCAAGAAATAGTGACAGAAGATCTGGATACCTGCATACAAAACAGGGATGTCCTGCCTTATTGCATACATGAAATTCGTGAAAAATGGATCATAAAATTAAGAGCTAATACTATGAAGCTTTTAAAATGAAGAAGTTAACTTTCCTAAACTTGAAGTAGACAATAGTTTTTTATATATGCCAGTAAGGATAAGTAACAAACATATGCTTGCTGTCAATAAACTTAAAGTTTTGTGTTAGAGAAGACATTGAAATAATGGACAACAGCATACAGATTGGGAGAAAAATATATCAAATTCTATAACAAATAAGTGACATATTTAGAATATAGATAATTATATGTTCTAATATCCACTATAACATAGTATATACAAAATATGTATTTGTCAATAAAAAGGGATATAATCCTGTTTGTAAGTAGTAGAGGATTTGAATAGATATTTCTTCAA
The DNA here is from genome assembly GCF_000276665.1 of Chinchilla lanigera. NCBI lineage: Eukaryota > Metazoa > Chordata > Mammalia > Rodentia > Chinchillidae > Chinchilla > Chinchilla lanigera. The sequence continues at coordinate 14,797,734 of NW_004955409.1, forward strand.
GGAAAATATCTAAATGATCAATAAATATACTAAAAGTTGCTAAGTATAATTTGTCATCAAAACAATTCAAAACTGCTTCAAAATCAATACTGAAAATCAAAATTCAAATTGATACTACTTCATAAACATTGGGATGGCTTAAAAAGAAAATAAGAGATAATTCATGTTATAAAGAATATGGAGAAATTTACATATATTATACCCTAGGGAAAATACTTTGGATGCTTTGCAAAATAATGTGTATTTATAATTTCATCATACAGAAACCTAGATTTGATGGTATGCAGTTTATTTTAATGAAACTTTTATTTGTCAATGCCACAATTGGTTCCTTTGCTAAGAGGATGTTAAAGGGAAAAGGAAAATTAAAAGGAAGCTGAGATTGAGCCCGGATAACATGCAGTATCCTTTTATCAACATATCTTCCTGTACACCAGAGGAGAGAGGACAGGAGAAGGACGATCATCGGTGAATCCTGTGAGGATTGAAGTGGTTGAAGATGGTCAGGAAAAAGTAAAAGTGGAGTCATGGAAAATAGAAGTGAAACAGCATAATAAGATAATTTTATTTCATGTGAAAGACTGCAACTGTTTTTAATACTGATTCTTTGCTTCTAATTGTAATTGATTATGATACTATCAAATTAAAATGTGATTATCCAATTTATGTCTGTCAGTGCTTTTTCACCTTCCAACTTTGCATGGCATCCCAACCTGAGCCAGATTGGTCAGTTCTATGCTGATACTCTTTTTGAAAGTTACCACAGCCCAAATTTTCAACCTACATCCTTATATTCATAACAATTGTCTGTTCCCAGTCAAGTGTTCATAGGTGTTTTTTCTATTTATCTGAGCATGCTAATATACCAGGTGGAATATTAGTTTTGTGAATCTCCTAAATGTCCATGCCGGTTACTTACAAGGCTGGTATTATAATTTAAATATCTAAATATTCCCCCCAAATTCCATATATAGTTGGACACTTAAAACAAAGCCTGTTCATGAACTGGGCTCTAATAATCCTACGCATGCATCTCTACAAACACAGTATTTTTAAATTGTTTACAAATTCTTGTGAGGTATAGCCTTCCAGTCCAAAGCTATCAGGGCTGGGGATTTAGCTCATGGGACTGGGGATTTAGCTCAGCGGAACAGTGCCTGCCTGGCAAGCACAAGGTCATGAGTTCGATTTCTGGTACTGGAAAAAAAAAAAACAGTTCAAAGATATCTATTTGTTTTTAACACACTGCTTTACTGGGGACTACTGCTCTTATTATTACTATTGTTATTGTTGTCACTATTAAATACTTCACTAAGAATGCAACCAGGTTTTCTTTTTCCCTTTGACCATGACAGAGTTCTTAAATGTCATTGATCAACACCACTGGGTTGAAATATACTTTAAGAGAGAAAGCTTTCTTGGCTGAAAGTCCCTTGTGTTAATAATACATCCCTTCATGCTTTTCATTTCCTTTTAGTATGTGCAAACCTTTGGTCTATGGCTTTTATTCTTTTTTACAATGTGTACCAAACCCTGAACATATTCTTTTTGATAACTGAAGTGTATCTTCCTTCTCTCACACGATTCCTGCCCCTCTCTCCAATCTTTTCTAATCCATAACAACATGAGATGTTTTAAATCAAATATTGAGCCTATTTGACCACAAATTGGAGACTTCCTCTTTAAATAAAAATGTGTGTTGATGGATTTTGTGGTGTGCAGTTTAAGCGGCTTCTCGGCTATTCAATATGGACACTTAAATGCATTTAGAGTTTAGCTATCAGCTTTTAGTAGCATCAGCCTGTCTATTTCGTTCTTTTATTTACTCAACTATTATTAATGCAGCCAACAGTGACTTAGAATTAATTCATGGATATGAAACTCATTTGTCACAGAATTTGACAGATGTTTACAGTAACAACACAAAATCAGGATACTTCATTTACATATTTAACTTGGTGTTGTACAGTTGAATAGTAAAAATAATTCTTTATTTCTTAAAAAAGATTGAAACCGATTTAAGTTGGCACAGGTGATATAGATGATTATTTTATACTTGCCTCTTTTCATATCATTTTGTTGCAGGATTAAATGTAGTAAAGTCTGGGTTATTTTTTTGTTTTTGTTTTTGTTTTGTTTTTTTTTTGTTTTTTCTCCGGTACCGGGAACCAAACTCACGACCTTGCACTTGCCAGGCAGGTGCTTTTGCCGCTGAGCTAAATCCCCAGCCCCAAGTCTGGGTTATTTTAGAATGAACGCATCTTAACCTGCACTATCTCTGATGACCTAAAGTAGTTTTGAAGAGCCTGGCGTGCTATCTTTATTTCCCTGTACAAGTTTGATCTCATTAGTGATCTTCTGTGTCTCCACCCTACTGATGCGGTGGGGGCTTTGCTAATTCATACCATGCGAGATGGGACCACAGTGCCTATGTCTATGCACTTTACAGGTCACTAGCCTGTTGACTTGAAATTCAGTGCATCGTTCTGGACAGAGCAGTAGCCACACATCAGCATGAGAAGTGAACTAACCAAGAGCATTAAGACCAAAGCAAACACAGACAGTAAACAGCATAGCACTATTATATAAAGAAACAGCTGGGGGACATGAGGCTTCAGAGACACATGATTGACATATCCAGTAACACCCATTCATTCAGACTTCAGTGTGACACAGCCATGATTATTTTACATTGACCTTTCTGGCAATGAAAAACGTGCAATTTAGGAAGCCTGTATTCTATTACAGCTGTTAGCCCATGACTACACATTTGAAACATGCAAATTGTATAGCTGGATCAGAAAAGCCAGTTAATAAAGTACATTTTAACCTGCTAGTGGTTTTGTAAAAATGAAAGGAACTTCAACACTTAGTCTTATAACTGGTTAATCCTGAACACAATTAGATTTTTGATAACTGTCATTTTCTCACTGGCAATATGAACCTCAGCATTAAGTCTTTGACCACTTTCTACAGTCCTTATATTCTGAATGTGTGGATTTTTAGCTTTAACCCTTTGGAGTACATTTAGTACTAGGACTTTATAATAACCAATCTCCAATCTTTAAGGTATTCTTTTTTTTTTTGTTGTTTTTTTGTTTTTTTGGTTTTTTGGTTTTTCTCCGGTACCGGGAACTGAACTCACGACCTTGTGCTTGCCAGGCAGGCGCTTTTTGCCACTGAGCTAAATCCCCAGCCCCCTTTAAGGTATTCTTAAAAAGGAATGGAGAGGCTTGGCTAAATGTTTCAGGGTAAATATAACAGGAAGGCTGGATTGAATGCAGTCAATATGTTTGTTTACCATGAATGTTTCAAACCTTCGTATGTTGATCAACCTTTGGACTGACTGTCATAGGGAAGGAAAGAGGCGGGTCCCTTGCTCTCCCTCCCCATTTTTCGTAGAAAGCTCATTGGATTAACTTTCTGTAATATTCACTTCTCTCAATGGTATTTCAGTGCTTAGTCTCTTAGATAATATCCTTTGAACACATCTCCCTTGATGATTTATACATTTTTTTTTTAGTCTGGTAGATAGATGAGATGATTTATGGCTATAACTCTAGCAGAGTTCATGAAAAAAGGCAAGCCATTTTGGAATTACTTGAGTAAATTCATTTAAAGGAGCAAGAACAAGGGTCATTAACTTATTAACCACCAGGAAAACCTGGGAAATGGATGGTGTCACCTGCTCAGAAGTTACATTAAATTTACTGCTTTGGATCATGTGTGCATGCTTAACTCTTAAATTGAAATATTAACAATATAACTATGTTCTGTTTTCAGGATTAATGTTTACTTTGTGACTCAAGATCTTAAGGCACTAAGAATAAATTATAATTGTAAACTATAGATATTTGTCCTTGATAATATTTGTTATGCTTTCATAATTGCAATTATTTGTGTCTCTTTTTTCTCTACCACCCATGCTTTTAAAAGAACGAATGCATGCATTATTCTTTATTACTGGAGGATGAAATATTTTCATAGTGTTTTCTAAGTCAGCACATTTCATATCTTTATATTAACCAGTTGCTGATAACCAGAAATTACTTGATAATTAAAATGTAAGAAAAAGTAACATTTTTCTAATAACATTTTGGAAATTACATTTAAAATATTGTTTTTAATCTATATAAAATTGTTACTTGTTTTGTGTATAGACAGTAATTTTTTTCTTATATTTTATCCATGAGTACACTCTTGAAGAATTAAACCTAGAAGATGTATCTTAAGCCCATGCATGATTTCCACTGCCGTCACACTTTGGATTGTACTACAGTATAACATGAAAGCTGTAGTAACTGCCTTGACTGAATTTATCAGCAAGGATGTGAAATATCACCAAGGTTAAAAAGCTCGAGGAGCATCCCCTTAACCAGTTATAACCAATGTGTGGTAGCTGACTACTCAAATGTGCTTCCCAGTTTTTTTTTTTACAAAATTTATGCACAGTTGACTAACTTCAGTGCTCTTCAAAGTTTTTAAGTGAGTTTTTCATGAGTTTTTAAATGTCTGTTAATAGAAGAGATTGTGAATATAAAGTCACTTTTAGAACTCTTAAAGCAAAATAAGGGCTTGTTTGAAAGTTAATATTTTGATTCACTGTGGTGTACCTGTGCTCTCTTAATTATTGATTATGACCCTGTAGTCAAGGGATTTCAGGGCACAAGTGGTACCTGAGGACTACATGATCCATTCTATCACCACTACCGTGGAACATTTACTTACAAAATAATTGTTTGTGTTCTTCCTGTCCTCTTATTTTCATGTCACTTTGTCTTGTGTCTCTCTTGCTGTCCGTCTGACTGTCCCTATCCTGAGGAAAGTAGATCGGTAAAGAATTGAGGGAACAGTTTGGTCAACCTAACATTACATAGTAAAATGGAGCCACAGCACCAGTGCTTTTCTATTTTAAGACAAAGGAGCCTTTTGCGCTTCTCCCTATTAAGCGGAGATAGATTTAGGCTGCTCCATTTAAGAGCAGCCAGAGACCCAAGGACAACCCAAGGAGAGCACTGGGTAGCCTGGCAGGGATCGTGAGGAAAGGAAAATGGGGTGGTTTCCAGGGGAACCAAACACTATGAGAAAACTAGAGGTTGTAGACGTAGAGATGTGTCCAAGTTCTCACAGTGACCAAGAGGGAAAACTATAATTCAACCCTCCCCACCCCCTTTTGGTTAAGGGGTTGTTCAAAGCACGTGATCCTTCTGAAAATTTACCATGTGAGGGCTACTGACAGAAAGACCGAAGGAATAAAGACCGCAAAGAGGGCAGGGTGAAGGGACAATGATGTCTTTATGGGGACACCGTGCATTTGATGAGAGGAAGGATTGAAATATTAGAGTTTGAGTGTGGATGCAGGGAGAGTGTGCTTAGAAACCAAACAAGGAGCTTCCCTTACGTGGCAGGGAGGGAAACTTATTTGGCCTCCTGGAGACTGGGACTGGGCTGCCTCCAGAGCTGTAGTCTGTATCTTGCAAGGTTCTTTGGTTTTATTTTCGGCTTCTTTTTGTTCTTAAGTTGAGTGAGCCCCCACATATACAGACTAGGAGAATATACCCCAAAGTGCCTACTTACTACACCTTTTGAAAATTTGAAAAATGACAATACTTGATCCTTGCTCCTATGTGGTCCCAATTTTCAATAGAGATATTGAATAGCTGCTTCCTCTGGATAAGACAAGCCTACTCCCATCCACCTGGATCCACCCCAGCTGGCTTCATTTGTATTGCTTTCATGGCCTCTACAGGGATTTAGACTTTTTAATATTAAAGATATAGAAATAATCTGGTCTGAGACTGTAAGATAAGAGTTGTTCCACATATATTTATTAGTCATGTAGTATGTGTTAGATCAGTATCTAAGATTAGAAGAAGCAAACAAGCAAGAATAACCAAATCCTTCCCAGAGACTACATTCTTATATGGATGGCAAACAATAACCAAAATAATCAAATACTATATATATAGTGTGGGCAACGAGTTCTAAGCATTAAAATAAACCAGTCAAAAGAGCAGGATATACCCTTTGGCTACTATTTTAAATAGTGTAAATAAAGAAAAATCTCAGGAAGAAGGTGACATTTGAAGAAAATGAATGGACATTACTTGTGGATCTCTGAGAGAAAACATTTTGTGGGCTAAGGGAATCACTTGTAGATTACAGGAGACCAATATGGAGGACAGGAAGCAAAATGTGGGAGGCATAACAAGGGATAGATCTGTAATGCACTACAGAGGATTGCTAGCATCCCAGCTTTCATCGTCAGTACTGTAGGTCACTTTGTAACCATAAAGATGGGCCACCAGGGAGTGGAGTTGATGCTCTAAACTACACTTTGATGATGGGTATGATTTACTTTATCTAAATATCCTCTGATTCTTTCAGATACAAATAAGTAACCTATGATTCCTAAAGTACCTGCCTACTTCAGTGAAATAAATTGTTTATAAGGATGCAGGTAGGGCGCATATTATTAGAGAATGTAGGAATAACCAGGTTCTCATATGAGGTCCTTATTGAAGATAATTCCTCTTTCTGTTTGCTGAGTGGTGTTCCAGTTATCCATTCATTCATTGCCTCTCAGCTCCCAAGTCACCATGCATTATCTGCTCTGCTGTAAAAAGAGTTAGACCTTTTGAAACGTTTCTCCTTTTCGTTGGCCTTGAAATTAAGTTTTGTCAGTTTTGAAGGCTTCTCTTTCCGTGTCTGGTGCGATTGCAACTCGCTTTTTGGCTTCTGTGGCACAAAGGGCCATGTGAGAATGTCTAGCGTCACTCTGTGTCAGCCATGCACCAGATCACATAGTCTGGGGCGCTGCCTTGCTGTGTCTCTCCCAGCAAAACGCCATATACATTGAGTCTCCTGCTCTTCTGCTGGTGAGCAGAATCCAATGCCCTGACTTCATCTATGTGCACACTGTCCTTCTGTGACTTGCCTGAGGCTTATGTCCTGGTTGCCTAGCAACAGTCGACCAGCCCTGGTCAGAGAAACTCAGTGGACTTCTCTGTTACGCTTCAGCCTTACCTCATCCAAAGAGATCCGAATCCTGCACTTGGAGGGCTCTCCACATCCATCCAAGTTGTTGTTCCCTAGAGCCCTTTCTCTCAGGCCTAGAGTTTTACTTACACTTTCATGTGTGTGTACATTGGTTTATGCCTGTATAAATAATATACCCCTTGCCATACTCAAGATTACCTTTTCAGTATTTTCAAGGATGCCACTGAGTTACAGTTACCAAAGAACTCAGGAGTATGACAGATGGAGGAAAAGAGGCATTTTTGCTCTGCAAACCATTGTAAACTTAGCAAACAATAGAAAGGAGGAGGTTAAGTCAGGCCAATTCTTTTATTAAAGAATTTTTCATGCAAAGTACCAATTGCCAGAGAGAGACAAAGAGACAGACAGACAGAGAGACAGAAAGAGAGAGAGACAGAGAGACGAAGCAAACACCAATTAAATTCTCTCAGTATGTGATGGTTTAGATTGAGCTTGTCTCCTAAAGGGACATGGATACATAGGCTGGCCTTTGGGAAGTGATGGGATTATGAGTTTATAGCTGAATGCTGATAGGAAGTGGGGTCTCATCTGAATAGTGGGATCCCTAGGGGTGTGACCTGGAAGAGTTCATCTCCCTCCTTGGCTCCTTCCTTTTCTCTCTGCTTCCTGGCCACTCTGATGTAAGGAATTTTACTCAGGATCCTCTGCCATGTCTTTCCTGACTCCGAGCCTGGGACCATGAGTAAAAATAAACTTTACCTTTAAGATGTGGATATAGGTTATTTATCACAGTGACTGGGAAAATGACTAAGATGTAATAAACACACACACACACACAAACACACACACAAGCACAGACTTACACATCTGTCAGTAATTAAGTGCTGACACTCAGATAAATCCTGGGTAGTTACTTTGCTCACTACATAGAATAGAAAGGCAATTTTTGTCTTAGAAATAAGTTAAGAGAAAAATGGGAGAGTGAGAGAGGAAAAGAAACAAACACACAATCACATCCTGCAATGTACACAACGAGATTAAATGTGTCTGTAGGAAGATCGTATGTCTGTCACACAGAACTAGATATTTTGACTTTGAGAAAAATTTCCTGTAAAGACCTCCAGGTGAGAAATGTCACACTGTTACCTTTGTGTGTAACACTAAATCTCAATAAGAAAGACAATTACTGAAAACATTTGATCTGGTTATAAGACTGACATGTGAGCTGCAGTGCTCAGAGGGTTCTAGAAGAGTAATTTACTCAATATACACCCAGCAGAAGTCAATTTCTTATTCATTCACACAAGACTCATGGAATAACTTACTGACCAGATTCTGCTAATCATGTGAAAAATAATTAATAAATTTTAAAGAGCATATGAAGCAATCAAAGAAATTTTAATAAAACGTCGGTGCTAGAAAAGTTTGGAGTAACTTTATTTCATCCTTAAACCATATATTCAAAACACACATTTGCGTAACATTAAACCATGGTAACACAAGTTCCAAACAGCTTACATTTTTTAAACTACTGCTCTTTTACATAATTAGAATTTAAAACAGTCAAATATTTAATTGCAAATACCAAAATCATTGAGGGCCAATCTGTCTCTATTAAACACTGTGGCTGGTGACAAGATTTTTCATTTAACCATATATTTTCTTATCATATAAATAATATAATGGGATATGAAGCTGCCTACCTGTGTTAAACATGGTTATTATTCATTATGCTGTCCCTGGGAAGTGTGGTTCCTAAATATTTATTGGTATGAACTCACTGCTGTGTTTTGATCCATGAGGAATGTACTGAAATCTTAATCCTGCTCTTAGAGACTCAGACAACCCTAGAATTAATGTGGTAGCTAAAGTGAGGGGAAGTTTAAACCAGTTTTTTGGCACTGGATCAGTGGATCAGTTCCAGTGTAAACAAAGGTTGGTTTAGTCAAATTAGCCATCTGTCTCTGATGAATTTAAACAGCAATGTGACACATTTTACTACTGTAACAAGCTTTTGCTTATTTTTAAGTTTTTCTTAGAGAGCAGGTATCAGTGGATAATAGCAGCTCCAGGTTTCCACTTCAGAATAATTCTTGAATCGAGTAGCATCTCTCTCCTCTGTCAGCAGCTGGTGTAATTTATAATGGGTACACATTTGAAGGAATTTCCATATCTAGATTCTACGGTTCTTAAATTCTTCCACAGTCACTTGACCTCTTTTCAAAGTCTTTTTTCTATATGGATTAACCAATTAAATCTGGCATTCTCCCATGGAGTGGTCTATAAGCTTTAATTACAGGCTTAGATTTAGCCATGTTTTACTTTTGAACAGATGGTAAAAAGATGTTGACTTCTTTTGTTATGTGGCTAACTTTGGAGTAAGATTACATATTCTGAGAAATTAGACAATAAAATCTCTTGATGGCAAAGCCATATTGAATATTCATGCAGAGCTGTCAATATTGTTAGTGATTTAAAACAAAAGCTTTCACTTCCTACAAGGAACTAATTAGTCGTTCTGGATTGTCTTGCTCAAAATTTTTCACTTTAGTAAACTCTCAGTTATGTCTTACAATGGTGTGAGTGTATTATGGTACTTCTTATTCTGTAATCTAGTTTATGCTAGATTAATTTATTGATCTTGGTTGTTCACACTATCTTATATCTATACCTTTTTGCTTGTATCTTTATAGTTCTCTCCAATTAAAAAAAGGGAATCATTCTCTTGACTTGGGTTTGGGCCATATTACTTAATTGGATCAATAAGCTGGTGTATTAGTCACTTTCCTGGTAACGGGACAAAATAACAAACACAGTTTAAAGGAGGAGAACTTTGACTCACGGTTTCAGAAGTTTCAGTCCATGGTTGGCTGAATCCAAGGTTGAACATCATGGTGGAAGGGCACAGTTGAGCAAAGCTGCTTACTTTATGGTAACTGGGAACTAGAACACAAGGGTGAAATTTGAGGAAGAGATCTACCCTCCAAATGCATGGCCCCAGGGGCCAACCTCCTCCAACTGGTCCCCGCCTATTTGTCCACTGATGAGTGTAGCACCCCTATATTCCAACCACCTCTCCAGGAATTTCTTCATCTGGGCAAGCTGACAGCTAAGGTTAACTGGAATATATGTGGACACATGCTATGGCTACCAGTGTACATATGCTTGCCCTTTTATTCTCTGTTCTTTTATTCTCATTGCCATGGGAGCCCAATTAGCCTTTTCTTCCAGGAAGTACAGGAGACATGTGGAACCAACTTGGAAGGCAAGACTAGCAGGGAGTAGCCTGTTCCCAGCTCACTCAACAGCATGAACCTAAGAATAAATGATTGTTGTCTTAAAATACTGACTTTGGGCACAATTGACTAGTCATCATTTTTGTGACTAAAATCTTTGCTGATACAGTGTCTTTTATTATGAAAAACATTGATACTACCATATTGGTTGGTGTCAAAGCCCTTGAATACAAAGCCTGTCATTTTTATTGTTACTTGGTCTTCTGTTGAAGCTGCTATCCTTCCACACATTCACAACCTCACTCTAGAATTTTATATAAGTTCATGAAAGCAGAGTATATATCAATCACAGTGGCACATTTTCCTCATTTTAAAGCACTCTTACTCTTCAACTCTAGTTCACCGCCTTTAAGCTTCACTGATAGAATTTTTAATCTAGGAATTTTTTTAGTTACATGACACTCCCTATGTATATCTACACCCAATCGGTTACTGTGATAAAAAAGGGGTAGGCTGCTTAAACTAGCATTGCTGTTCTACTAAAAAGAATATTGCTCAGGGATAAATGTGACCATTTCAGCTATATTTACCAAGACTAAGAGCACATCAAGTGATAGTTTTTGCTTTCTGTTTTACTAATCAAAAAATGGAATGATGATTAATGCTATTTAACAATTAGATATTTGGGGTCAACTCTGAAACATATATTTTCTGAATGCTGGAGCTAATAAAATAGTCGATAACAAATTAGTTATTCTTCACGAATTATTCTGTCTACTAAGGACATATACATTCATTAAAAGTATATGTGAGTAAACTTCATATTATGTGACTAATATATGAATGATATTAATGAGGATCAAGACTTAGGTGATGAAGTGATGATTCTCATTGTTACAAATTAGAACACAGGCAGATGGTGTATGTATTTCAGATTGTATTATAGATGTGTGGTTTTGTTTGAGCATCCAATCATTGTTTGTTGAGGTAGGGCACACAGGTGAAAAGACACCCTTCTATCACCTTGTCCTTCAAAAACTAACATCCTGCAGATGGATTTGTGTAAGCCATCTAATGCTCTAAAATTTATTGGTCAGATTGGAATTATACTTGTTAATCAACAAATCCTACATAGACTAATACTTACAGAGGTACCTGTAGCACTGGATATTGTGGGACTGAGAGGAGAAGATGGGGGGAAGACTGGAATGTCTGACGTACCATGTATGCCAAGAATTTCACCTCGGTGCATGTCTCAGGCAATTGTTGGTCTCCTTTTTGCATACCTATTTCTCCTTTTCCAGGACCTTTAATCGCCTTTGATGCTTTCATTCTGCCTTTGTTGTAAGCCTGGGTTGTGGTTATGACTTAGGGAGACTTTTGGCTCAGTAGATCAGATTCTGATCTCTATCACTGATTTAATGATAGACACATAATAAAATTAGTCCAAGTAATCTGTCTGTTGGTCTTTAACTCATGAAATCATTTTCAGAAACTGTCTAAATTTTGTAAGCTTTGGAATCTAAGGACACACAGTTTCTTGAGTTATCTAGGGTATTTAAATTTAAATAGATTTTTTTTTTTTACCTAAACCAGGATAAATGGCACAAACATGAAAGTATTAATCATTAATTTCAAAGAGTGAATACATTCAGTGTTGCCAAATGTAACAAGTATTTCCATGTCTTAAGTCTAAGGCAGTGTCTTCCTAACTACAGTGAAATAACCCTGCTTAGTTTAATCTTTTAGAATGGCAGCAGTGAGTAAGTTATGAACATGATGTCACTGTAAAGGCTATCAGTGATTTAATTCATTTAATCTTCATAATTCTATGTGGTGGTGTTGCTCTATATATTTAACTAGCATTAGATAGGTTAAGAGTCACATAACTAGTAATAAACTGCCTAAAAACAATTCAAATACTTCCTTTTCCCTTTAATATTGGTTAGTATTGATCTTTGAAGGACAACGTGACATATACATATTTGATGATTGTATACCTTTTATCTTCAATTTCAGGGTAATTGTGTCTGAAGTCTTTCTGAGAGGTTTCCAATGCAAAGCACTGCATTTTCCATCTACAGTGAAATGTTAACTTTCCCAGGCTCTTAAAACCTCCTTTGGAGAGTGAATTTTAGCCTGGAAACTTAAAGGAATATAAATTATATAAACTCAATTATTTTATACATTGGATGAGGTAAGCCCAGTGGGAAAATTATTCTTCATTTTTTTATCCTTCTTTACCTATTGCTCTCCCATATTTCTAAATAGAAAAAAAAGTAAAAACTAATGAAAATATGATTCATGTAACTTCAGCTACAAGAAAGATGATGAATGGTGAAAATGCTTGGAATTGTATAAAAGTCATAGGTGTACAAATCCTACAACTTCCTCCTTGCAACTGTATAATTACTTTGATTGACAAGATTTCCAAAATAGAAACACTCCAGCTGTGACGTGCATAATAGCATTTAGCGGAACATATGAACTTATCCCTTCCCTGTCAGAAAAATTGGTCCTTCCACCATAGTTCTAGCTGATCATTCTTAGTATTTGTCATGAAAGAAAAAATTCAGAAATTCAGATCATTTCAAAATCCTGAGGTAGACCACTTTGTTCAAGGTCACTAAGAATATGAAAAAAATTGAAAAATTAGAATTTTCTATTTTAACTTTAGAAAAGTGCATCTTTTTATTATTAAATGAAATATTGTACACAAAAATACAGATAAGAAGTGCTCCCTATAAGAGAAGGTGGAGTGAATACATGTCTCTGAATTCTAGAAGTTTTATTAGAGTGAATATCCTAAAACACTCAATGCTAGGAAGCGGTAGGTTATATTTCAGATGTAGTTTATTACAACAAAGAAGCAAAACCCTACAGAATATGTTTTAATCACTGAAGTTAATGATATCTGCCTCATTCCTATAAAATTTTCTGAAATTATTTCTCATTTTACATATACATTATACCCAAGAATGGAAGTTTAGATTGTTTTCTCTTTTAATAGATATGTTGTTTTATAAAATAAATTACATCGAGTTTATCCTTAAAAGTCTTTTAATTAAGTGCAAAATATTTATCCAATGCTATGTAAAAATTGGAAGGAAGTTATCTGAGTTCATCTTGAAACTAACATATTTGAAAGAAAATAAATAATAATAGAGTGATTAATAATTAAATTATTATGTTTACTTGGAACTTTTCAAATACTTTTTAACTTCACTTTCTTGCCATAGGTATCTGTAATTTTAGTTGATGCTTGTTTTCTAGTCTGTTGGAAATCTATTTGCAGGAAATGGTAGAAAAAAACATGATGTATTTCTTTAATTGGAAAACAAACAATATCGCAAGCTTCTGCAACAAGTGATATAAATGGCCATATTTGGGACCCTAGTCTCGGCACGCAGCGGGATGACTATTTGATGGAACTGTTAGCCAGTTTAGGCAACTTAGAAAAACCTGGAATGAATTCTTGTGAAAAAGATGTGGTAGTTTTGTTTGGCCTTAAGCTTGATGTTAGCCTGCTCTGAAATGTAGTTACAAAAAGGTCAGGTATAATTGTAGTCCATGCTATAAAAGCTAACCGAGGGATCTTATTTTATCAGCGGTATGTCCTTGGGCCAGCATTTTAAGTTCCTGCCTCTGAGGGCTCCCTTTCCCTCAGTTTCTAAACGTGCTCAGGTCTTTTCAGAGTTAGAACTGAAGGACGTATTTGGCTCTTACTCCTTGTCTTGTTCTTTACTTTCATGCCCATATTATTAGGGACAAAAACTGGTCCTCAATCTTCTGCAGTCTGGTTTTGCCACCGCTGCTGTGCTCAGAATAATGCAGTTCAAGCTGCCCGTGCTGCTGTAATGAGCATCAGATGCAGAAAATATTTGTAAGAAATATTTGCTACACTTGACATTCCAGCACTGTCCTCTTGAAATTTTATGTTCTGGGGCTGGGGATTTAGCACAGCGGCAAAGCGCCTGCCTGGCAAGCGCAAGGTCGTGAGTTCGGTTCCCGGTACCGGAGAAAAACCAAAAAAAAAAAAAAAAGAAATTCTATGTTCTTTCTCCTGGAGATACTAGTTTCCACTCTCCTAATGACTTCAGCCTGTCTTCTGCTTTGTATTTTAGCTCTATCCAATGCTTTGCTCTCAGGGTAACATCTTCCTTCACAGATGCAGAGATAATCCTTTTTCACCAGTAGCGTTTTTGACACAACCTATATAACGAGTACTGCACTTTTACCTCCAAGATTTCCTTTTTCCTTCCCTCCATGTTTCTTTCTTTTCTTCCTTACATTCATCCATTCATAAAAATTTTGGTGGTCACACAATGAAATGGTAGCTGTCATCTGATGGGATTCAAAAGATAGTTTCTAGTTTCCTTTTTCATAATTTTACTCACTTTCTGACTTTGTACAATGAATATGAATTATCTTGATAAGAGGTTAAAAAATTAAACTATTTCCAGTGGTTCTTTCCAAGAATAAGTGCTTTCTTTGACTCTCCCAGGATTGCCTCCCAAGCTGAACCTTCCTGTTCGTGCCAAGCAGAGTGAAGGTGAAGGACCATGGTTTAAGCATCTCTGGACATTGTTTAGAATAGCACTTGAGGTTCAGCAGATATTCAGTAACTGTGTTTACACTGTAACCTCACTGTGCTTGGCTCAGTTAAAACTACATGATAAAATTATTGGATGCATGCTTAATAACCCATAGCAGACAGGGTTTGTTCAGTATCCTGGAAAGGAGACCACCATGGTTATACTCACAGGTGCTGTACTTTTCCTGTCATGGAACCTGCACATTTTTGACAGGCGAAGAGAGCATGAGGAGAAAGTACCAGCTAGAGGACTGTCAGACTTGCTGATTGGGATAGAAAGACCTTAGCATTTTAGGGTGCAGAGTACCTCAGGACGCTAGGGTGAGGAAGATAGCTGAGAGATCTGAACTAGGAGCAATAGGTGTAGCTTCCTTTGAAGGGTTTGTCAGTTCTTGACCTGTGCAGGTGTGGGCTGAGATGCCTTGAAATCAAGTGGAAACCTGTGTTGAGATCACAGCCCTGAGCAGAGATACCGGAAGTACAGTGGTCCTACAGAAAAAAAAGTTGAAAGTTTAGTACATGAAAGTAGAGTGGCCCTTGTATACTGCACAAACTTGCAATTCTGACCCCAGGAGTACTATAATCTAGAAATAAAGGCAACGTAGAGAAAAAATAAGCAAATTTAAGCCACAAGAAAGCCTAAAACCTACATGTAACTAAAGATGCAATACTCTACCTGCATTCAGAAATAATGTAAAATTGTGTTTGGAGAAAAATAAGACCAACTAGAGATTTGGCAATGTTTATGCACATTATAGAGGAGTCATTTAAAATCACTGATAGACAAATGAGCAGATTTGGATAATCAGCAAAGAAAGAATAAGAAAGGGATGAAAAATCTGATTTAGATTTTGGAGCTATTAGGGATCCCTAAGTAACTATGATTAGTATTTTCAAGAAATAGAATCCTCCATCTTTTTCCCTATCAGAAAACTTGAGTCTGAAAAGTACATTGGCAGAAAAAAATTCAAAAGGTGGGTGAATATCAGATCTGTCACGTCCAAAGAGAGTTTAGTGAACTATAAAATAAATGCCTAGACATATCCAGATTCAAATCCAAAGAGGAAAAAAGCTTAAAAATGAAGAATATATAGGGCTGTGATATATGCCTAACATGAATGCATAATTTAGGTTTCTGAAAAGTGGAGAGAAAGAGCACAAGACAGAATTACTGAGAAAAAAATTTTGAAAGAGATAATGAAGTCACAAATCCACAATCTCCAGACTGCAGGGGAGCTAATACAATGAAAATCCATAACTGAGGACAACATAATAAAACTGCTACAGACCAAATAAAACTGCTGCAGTATAAAGAGAAAGAGAAAAATCTTAAAAGAGACAAAATACTTTTAATTTTCTTCATGTTTGAGTTTTACATGTAGAAAGATTATTAGCAACTAGTGTGTATGCAGCTGCAGGCTTTCAGAGATCATAAAAGACCTGGGGGCTGCACCCAGAACTGGGAAAATGATTTTAAAAAATGAGAGGGCTGGGAACATTAAGCCAGAAAAGAATAAGTGAGACAATTACAGCTGACTTAAAAAAATTTAAGTGTTGCCAAGAGGAAAGGCAATTTTCTTGCTTTGTGTGGTCCAGAGGACACATCTAAGATGCAAGTGGCAAGGAAGCAATTTGTGAGTGAACACAGGAAAGTTTTACAAATGCAACTAAATGGAAACAGCGCAGTGAACTCATCGTCATAGAAATTTTTAAACTGGAAATTAGTGAGCAAGCTTCACAGTTGTAGTAAGGATTCTCAAATTGACTCTGAGTGTAATGAGCTCTCCTGTAAGACTCTTTATAGCTCCAAGGTTGAATAATTCTGTAAGGTACATTCTAGTGTCTGATTGTTGTGTCTTCATGAACACAACTGACTTAAATACACACTCATTTGACCAGTAGCTCAGCATATAGCATCAAGTGCCTGCTTTGTGGAAGTCCTCCTGATTGGCAGTGAAGCTCCGTAAGACACAACCCCTGGCATCATTTTGCTCGTGCACATGAGAAAACCTACTCAGGAGAGATTATAACTTTTTCAGGTCACTATAATATAACTTAGTACAAGGGAAGACAGGACATATATTATTAAAATGGAACTGAATAGTGGAAAAGGATAATTCATCTCCACTAAATGGGGATTTTATTCCTTTTAACAGAGGAGATTACATGCTATTTGTCATGTATTGAACAAAACTGGCACAAATACAACCCTTACAGAACACTCAGATGCTGTTAGCAAACTATTGCTTGACACTCCTGAAGCCATGCTTGGAGCTTTCCTGCTCCTAACTCAAAATTTCTCCTATTTCTTCAAGGAACTTCCTATTATGTTTTGGTTGTCATATAATGATTTCAATTTTCTTGTATGAAGTGATTAAGTAGGTCTTTATGTAATGGCAGAAGAAAGGTGTTAATAGTAATTCTTACATGGATTTTCTGTGCCATTAAATTAAAACCCTCTGCACTTACTGCCTGCCCCAAACATTTTTTCCTACTGACTCTAATGAGCTGGAGAATCTTTGATCCCATCATTTTAATAACTCAGCCTCAAATACATAGTTTTCCTACCAGCCTATTTTTTAAAAATTCATCCAGTAGAAAAGATACTTTACATTTAAAAGCATTCTTTTAACTAGAGGGAGAAAAGGAAATATCTAATAACTCAGACTTTTAAAAATCTGTCTTTGATTTGCCCTCGAGCATTACTAAAAAATATTGTCAGTTCTACTGCCTAAAGATTGTTTTTTGGGGAAGATAAATTTTTCAACTGTGACATTGTGCTCCCTTTTGATACACCTCTTGGCTTGTAAGCTGCTAAGGGAAGAAACAGGAATATTTTGCTTCAGTGACAAACTAAGGGGATAGCAGATGCTAGTATGATGGATAGTGAAATAAAAACATAGATTTCTCTCTTGTGGTTGTGTACTGAGGACTTAATGAACACATGCGTTGTTTAGATGTAAGCCCACATAGATGTAGCCAGAGATCTGGACCCACCTGACACTGAGCCTACCTGGGGACAGCAGCAGACGCAGAATAGGGGTTTTGTCCTTCTGTCCTCTGACTGGTCATGCCCTTGTCATTCTTCAGAGTCTTATGAATTTATGTGCAGCTAACCTTTAGAATCTATAGATCCTATTAGAGATGTGACCTCCATATATTCCAAATTTCAATCTCCACAAAGCAGATGCTTGATGCTATATGTGAAGCTACCGGTCAAATGAATGTGTTCTCAAATCAGTTGCATGCATGAAAATACAGCCATCAGACACTAGAACGTACCTTACAGAATTATTTAACCTGGGAGATGTAAAGAGTCTTACAGGAGAGCTCATTAAACTCGCAGTCAGTTTAACAATCCTTACTACAGTTGTGAAGCTTGCTCACCTAAGTCCCAGTTTAAAAACATCGATGGCTGTGAGTTTGCTGTTTCCATTTAGTTGCATTTTAAAGCTTTCCATGTTTTGTCTCTTTCAAACAGATTATGCTAAAAGTATCCTGATATACACACTCTTCTTAAATTGATTTAAGAGTTCAAAATTGAAATGAAAGTAATAATAATTTAGGCTCAAAAGCAATTACATGATGCTGAAAACCTACGGTTTGTATGAAGCTCCTATGGCATACCCACACCTATTTTGGTAGTGCTAATTGATAGAGGTTTTACCTTAAAACTTTGTGTACTTACTGAGTGCTTTGTCATTTGAAAACCAAATAACAAAAGAAGTGGACTTGATTGTATTTTCATTATTTTTTGTCCTCCTTGGCCTTTGCTTAATTGACATCCCCACATAGAGAGGACAACCTGCTTCCTACTTCAAGAGCACGTGGGGATGGGGATTTAGCTCAGCAGCACAGCACCTGCCTGGCAAGTGCGAGGTTATGAGTTCGATTTCTGGTACTGTAAAAAAAAACAACAAAAAAGAGTCTATCATTTAGGAGCACATGGTTAGTGTTTGGTAATGGTATAAATGTACACAACAATACTGAGGAGTGAAAGAAATTAAGCTTTGCAAAGGGCAGCTTTAATTTGTTGATTTGGAGCTAGGGAATGTGTGTTATTTTGTGATTGAATAACATTCTTGAATGTTTAATGCATGGCTCCATTTACCTTGATTAGCTCAGCAATTCACAACATATTATTTCCAAAGATGCTAATCAATTTTAAATCAAAATAGACTGAATTGCCTCCAAAATTGTAGAGATTACCCGAAAGTGTCAATCTCTTTGGGAAATTGAAATTCTGGCATCATAGCAGATACAACTCAGTTATGTAAGTACTATACAAGGATAATGGGTTTGGGAAATATTATAATGTAGGAATAAGTTTTTGAACATGATAGTTACCTTTAAGTTCACTTAGCATGAGATATATCAATTCCTTACCATTGAGAGGAAATATGTTCGCCATTATTGCAATTCCTGTTCTCTATAATCGATAAAATTTGAAAGAAAGAAACCTCTCTCACTAGCTTTTATTTACTTCACTCACTTGTCGGCTATTCAGACTTTAAAATTTAAACACTGCTGTCTGATCAAATGACAAAGAAACATCACACTACATTTATTAACCTGTTTCACACATTGAAGGCAAACATTTACACTGTGATTAAAAATCATTTCCTTGCCTGTGGAAAGAAACTGACATGCAAAGGCTTCTGACTACAGTTTTATATTAGTTTATGTATTTACTTTAGTTGAATATTTAATGAGGAGGAACTGTGCCTCGTGTTAAAGTCATTCAGGGCCTTGAAATACAAGGGTGTGTGTTTGTGTTTGTGTCTGTGTCCAAAAAGAAAATATAACCATGCCCATGCTGATCGAATCTTATTTTTTTAAAAGCATGAAGATTGTCCAAAGAGTAATTATAGCATTTTAGAGTTATATGACCCAGTTTCAATTTTGATCTCATTACTAACTTTTTGCTTTGGAGAAAGTATTAAACTTGCACAGCATTAATTTTCTCATCTATAAAATGAGACTAATTACTGCTGCACAGTTGTTTTCCTTGTTTGTGTTTGGAATAAGACAGAAATAAAGTCAAGACTGAATAAAATATACTGAGAGAACTTATACACCACTGAGTTTAGCAAATGCTTTGTTAGAACTGCTTCATGAAATTTATTTTCATTAACATGTATCACTTGTGCATATTAATGAGGTTCACCTTTTCTGTGAGATTTCCATGCACTCATACAACATGCTCTGGTCAAATCCAGTCTTCTTTTATCCATACACCCCTAAAATACACCATTCCAAATCTTCCGTTTATTACTATTCTACATTAGGGGAACTTCTTTTTTTTTAGCTTTCACATGTTAGAAAAAGAGATATGAGGTGCTCACCTTTTGTATTTGGCTTATTTGACTTAACGTAATCGTCTCATCCATATTTCTGTACATGATAGGATTTCACTGTTTTTTACAGTTATGTAAACTCCATTGGGCATATTTACCATGTTTTCTTTATGTGTTTGAGGAATCTCAAAACTACTGTCCATAGTGGCTATACTAACTTGCATTTCCAGCAACAGTGTTCAATAATTTTCTTCGTATGTTTGCCAGTATTTGTTGTTTTTGTCATTCGTAGTAATTTTTTATAGTATCCATTCTAACTGGGGTGAGATATTATTTCACTGTGATTTTGATTTGCATTTAATTGATGGTTAATGACACTGATTGCTTGCATTTCTTCTTTTGAGAAATAGCCTTGCAGATCATTTGCTCACTGGAAAATGTATTTGTGTTTTTACTGTTGCTAAGTTTTTGAAGTTTTTCGTGCATTCTGGATATGATCCCTTTGTCAGATGAATAGCTGACATGTATCCTTACCATTCCAGTAGCTGTCTCTTTGCTCTGTCTTTAACACAGGAAGGATAACTCCAGAAGCTTTGTATGATGCTCAGAGGAAGGCTGAACAGAAGACATGTGAGAGCATGCAAAAATCTATCCTCCAGTCTAGTTGTATTTATTTAATAACTAAATTCCAATAATGACAATCACTGAACCCTAAGTAAGATGGCCTGGAAGGAGGAAGCATGTCTTTTCCCATAATGATTGAGACTGCAACGTGGGGAATCAGTATTTGTCTCTGAGTACATGTATGCCAATGATCTGAAAGTTATTTTTACCAATGATTGTATCCATGACAAATTTTGCCATGTTTGGATGTAAGTCTACAACAAAATATCAGTTCTCTTCAATAAGCATTGAAAAAGAAATAACATCTTCGTGTGAATTGAAATCATTTTGTATTCCTATTGTTTCACAAGTTATCTTTTCTTAAATCTGGATGACACTTTTCACAATTAGCTTTAACTTTTATTTATCTTTAACTTGAGAAAAATATATTTGACCCTTTTGGTAATGAATGTAATAGTTTAGAATCATATTTCAAGGAATGGTTCTTATTTCCTTAGGTGCTCTGATGTGTACATTCATTTCCAGCATGTCAAGTGCTAAATTTAAAACACTTATTGATTCTTGACTTTTACTCAGCTGTGAGCTCATTTACTTTAATAGGATTGTTAATAAAATGTCAACTCTCTCTTGTTCCATGCTCTGTATCTATTTTCTGACTGTACGGACTTCTGATCTGTCATAGAAAAAAAATGACTAATATAATATCTCCAGCCTTGCAAAGTACTTACACTTTAATGTCCAGATTATAGATTTTTACATTAGAAAGTTCACGTGGGTTCAGAATATTCAACTTTACTTATCACTGACATCAGTCTTTTCTGTGAAATTAATTTCACAAGTTGCTTCCAGGAGGAGAAAAGCAAACGATGCTTTTGAATAGTCATTTTCAGAGTTTTAAAGTCTTTGGCAAGGTTTAGTTGGTATCTGAAATGATATTCATTGAGTCAGAAGCATAGGTTGATTTTAAAAGGAAAGGAAAACAGCATCAGAGAGAGAATAGTTCAACATGAATTCATACCTCAGAGAGTTCATAATTGCTACTGAGAATAAGTGAAGACACTTGTTAATGATCTTGAACATCACAGGAAACACAACTCCGAAGTCACACTTTCTACTACCGGAAGTGTGGATTTCAACTATCTACTAAGTCAAGTGTGCAGACAGAACCTATGAAAATAAGAAATACATTTATAAAATGTATCAGGGGGTTTCCATCTACTCCCTGTTCTCAAGAAATGGGGTCTACTGACTTGATATCTGAAGTCATTGTGAGTTGTTATTTTTTTAATCGAGAAGGATAATAACTTTCCAGCTCATGCACAGATTTACATGAAATATTATAAAGACGGGGGAAATATTTCAACTCACGTGTCTCTTTTGTAGCAGAAAAATGTAAAATATGTGCTTACTAGCTGGAAACCGTGATGCCACAGAGTACAGCTGATTGGCTAGGCAGAGCTAAGAATGCCTTGATATGCGTGTGAACTCATGATTTGTTTCCAGCTGACACGATGACACCAGAAAAAGACGAGACAAAAGAACTTGGAAAGTAATCAGGGGAAGTAATGAGGGGTAGAATTGTTCACTGCTTTTCTGACCAAAGAAACAATTGGGAACTTGGGAGAATTTAACCTTTGCCATTTCTGTACTTGCTTTTACCCTTGATTTTCCAAAGAAAAGCATAAACTATTTCAATTAAGCATTGCATGTAAATTCAACTACTTTCCCTGAGACAGTTCCTGTATAATTGTTCAGATATAGTATTTTAGAGTCAGTCACTGCACACAAAGTAAGAATTCAGATCCATATGCGGATATTTTTAAGCTAGTTGTTAGCATTACAAGTACCTGAGTCTACCATTCCTTCCAGATGTTTCTTCTGATTGTTTGATAAATATATCTTTCAGTGGAAAATTAGTTTTTGTAAATAAAATATCTACTGTTTTTGTTTTTGCCGAGTAAGAATTATTTTCTAATCACTTTCTAGTTTCCTCTTGAGCTAGGAATCTTTTAGTTACAACTGGTGGCAAAACCAACCTACATTGTCTTTACAAACAAAAATTAATAAAAATGTGCATTAGCTACCTGAAAAAAATAGAGATTTTTGTGGATTTAATGCAGATACGTTGGGAGCAAAAATAAAATAAAACAACAGTGACAAATGGCCTAAGGTATACTGATTTTCCATCACAAGAAAACAGAAATGGACAAACAAAAAACTAAATCAGCTCCTTGAATTTGAAAACAGATCTGCATGAAATGAAAACAAAGTTAAGAATTCAAAATAAAATTAAAATGTTGTAATTGGTAGAGAATTTAAAATTACTGTAGTGATTATTTTGTTTTTGAACATTCTACAGTTCTGCATAAAATTCTCATCAAGATATAGTGTTGCCTCAGTTTAGGAATGTTTTTGTTTAGGAATAGTTTGGTTCCCAAACAGAAGTGTTTGGCAGAACTTTGTTTTTGTTTGAGAACTCTGTACCAGCTGACAAACACAACTGCAACCATGTTTCCTGCACCAACACCAGTGCAGCCATCTTTTCCAGAATCATAGAATGAATTAAGTTCATGAACTGAGGTGCCTCTGTACTACCGTTTGCTAAATATGAAGCCTAAAAGCACTGATAAAACATTCGGATATGATACTTTGTTTTTCAGTAATGAATGGGTTGTCAAAGTAGGCAAAAGAAAATGAAGACATTCAAAATGCCAGTAGCCTAGCCCTCGATGATTCTGTCTATCTCCTGAATGTGTATATTTAACAGTTTACAGTTTTTCCAGAACTTTTAACAGAGCAAGCTATTGCTATCCATGTTACCTGGGTTTTAAATAGTTGCACTATCAAATTCCTTCAAGTGGTTTTAATGTGGTAGTCTTCAAGGTTTCTTTCAGAAACGTTTCTGTTTAGAAATTTCTAATGTTAGAGATTATTAAATAGAATGTAAAAGGAGCTGGGAATCTAGCTCAGCAGAACGGTGCCTGCCTGGCTAGCGTGACATCCTGAGTTTGATTCCTGATACCTGATACCAAAACAAACAAAAGAAATTACCTAAATAAAATTTAAAACATAAAAGCAGTGTAAAGTAACAAAATACTACTTTGGCAAGTACTGAATGCATACATTCCTGTCTGTTTTACTGTGTGACATTTAGATCAATTACAGAAACACTAGATAGTGTTTTGCTTTAAACAATTAGTATCAAAAAAGAAACAGTATCATAAAACAGTTCGTACCAAGTTTTATAAATATTTAAACAGATACGTATACATTATGAAACTTTAATTTGTATTTTCTCCATACATTATTTGTGTATAAAAATGTTAAAATTGCATCATTGCTTTCAATTTTCCAAGTTCAGGAGACTTAGCGAATCTTGTCTACCTTAGCATCTATGGAGCCTGTTGAATTTAACACAACCTGCTCATCCACCACCACAAATAAAAGAGGTTTGGGAAAGAAGAATATTCTGCTTCTCGACCTCTGCAGCTGCATTAGTCAGTTGCAAGAGAAGAATTATTTCTTTGCTTGCGTTGATGAGAGCTATACATTCTCCTATAACATCGTGAAAACTCCCTTGCTCTTTGTTGTTCCTACAAAATATTGTGTCCTTACCTCCATGTCATAATTGCCCACCTAACATCACACAACGAAAGGTGGATTTGCATACATTTTTACCTTTTTATACTAAGCATTCATTGTTTTTATTTTCCACAATGTTAAGATTTAAAAGAGGGGCTGGGGATTTAGCTCAGCGGCAAAAGCACCTGCCTGGCAAGCGCAAGTCGTGAGTTCGGTTCCCGGTACCAGAGAAAAACCTAAAAAAAAAAAAAAGATTTAAAAGAAAGCGAGAAACAAAGTGAGGAAATTTGAGAGGTGCAATGTATTGGGAGCCTATTAGTAAGTAGGATCAATGAACTCATGTAACTAGGTTATTGGAGATCTTTGCAATTTTTGTGCATTCAAGGGTGTTGTTTGTCATGGTACTATAGTGGTGCAGTATCGCCACACAGACTGTGTACAAATTATGCAGGCAAACCAAAGGTAATAAGGTGTCTATGTGTTGCCCAAGTTCATTGAGAGACTGCCTGGCAGGACCTAAATAAGAGCTTTTTGCTTCTGTCCTGGAATAGATTAATTTTATAATACGTCATCAGCCCTCATGTCTTGCATTTATTATAGAGTTAGCATGTCATTAAAAAAAAAACTCTCTGATTTGCATATTTCCCTTTGAGATACTTTTAAACTGTCAATAGTTTTGAAAGTAAACTTTGTAAATATTTTGCTTTGAATATCCTCTGTTTCGTTTCTGTGTTTGTGCCCCGGGACAGGTGTACACAGGATGGCACACTAATACCTTTTCATTAGCTTTCACAGAGGATATATTTTGACACCGTAATTTCCCCTCCAGGCTCGGGGGTGTTTTACGCTTGACTTCTCTTGATTTTCCTCACTGAAAGACGCCCACAATGTACTCAGAGGACAAATCAGCTCCAAGCATGATTTTTGTGTTTTTCATGTAATTGTGAAAACACTGTCTAGGGTGCTTTTTATCTGACTGGTATTTTCAGAGTAAAAGGAGGACAAAATAGCCCCAGGTTACCAACACTTGTGGATACTTGTAAACTATTTTTTGATATTAGAAGTATGCTGAGTCTAATCTTCCATTTGTACTGTTTCTTATGATTACTTGATAAATGTATAAATCACTATGGATTTATTCTTTATAAATAAAATATCCACTGTTTTTATTTTTCTGATGAAGACAATATTTGCTAATTATTTTCTGGTTTGGGTTAGGTGGATTTTTAGGTACTTAATGGTAGAAAACCTAGCCTAAATTAGCTTTAAAAATGCAAAGTACAACAATAAGAATTTGACTTACATACTCGCAAAATTAGAGATTTAACTGACTGGATGCTGTTTGATGTTGAGTGATGTCATTGTTCTTGGACTCTGTTTCTCTGCCCTCGAGCTGTGTCCTCCCTTCTGTCTGCACATGGCATCCAGGCTGGCTGCATACATGGTAGCCACAGAGAGTCGAAACTCCTTACTTCACACTTTGAAGTCCAGAGGAAGTAAAAGTGTTTTCTGGTACTTGCCCTTACGTAGAGGGAGGAATGGTTCTCCCGGAAGTCCCAGCTCATGGCTCGTTATGTTCCCTTACTTTGATCTGGGGTATATATTCACCACTGAACCAAAGTTTGGGCCCAGTGCTGTGGAACTTACTACCTGGCTTATGCATACATTCTCTTGAATTATGACAAAAAACAGTTAGGGATAAGGTCAAGGGGATTCACCAGAGGAAGTTCTGAGTGACGGTGGCAAAAGAAGTGGGGATTAGATATTCAGAGGAAAACCCACAAGTGTCTATGTATGTGTAAAAGACCTCTGTCAAATATTTCATATGAACATCAATCACTGAGTTGTTTTCAATTTTCAACGAGTTAATGATGTCACTTGGGTAAAATCTGAAGCAGAGGAACAACAAGGTGCCTCAATAGGTATATGAAAGACTAATGAATACATAAACGGAGGCTTAGTAGAGATGCGAGCGCCACTGTGAGATCAAGTCTCTTTACATTACAAGTATGCATTAATGAAATCGGTGGATAAGAAAATGCACTGATTTTTTGAAATTGAAATTGAAATTCTACCGGCTACAGGAGTAAAGGGTCTCATTCTCTTTAAGTTCTGACAGTTAAATGCACATCTTCACGTGAATAACTGTTTGGTAGTCAGAGCTTGAAATTAACCTGTAGGTCTCAGTTCTGTCTTCACAACTGCATACGCTATCTTTGGGCCATATTTTTCCCTTAGAAATATTGGGCCATATTTTTCCCTTAGAAATATTGTGGTGCTTAAAGTTTGCATTTCAGTTTTGTTCACCATGGCTTAGTTATGTCTTCATACTGATGAGCACATATTCTGACCCTTGGAACTAACCCACAAGAACAGATTTCCCTTCTGTTCTTCCTTAAGTAGTTGGTATTTGGCACCAGCAACTGAATAGTCACTCTGGTTCCTTGTGTGTGTGAGTCTGTGCATGTGTGCATGTGTGTGCGTGTGTGTGTGTGTGTGTGTGTGTGTGTGTGTAGGGGATTGTTTCAAGAGTCAAGAAGCAGTGAACCACTGCCCTCTATGAAAGCATGACATCTTACTCTGCTCTCTGACTGCTGAGGCGTCAATGTGAGACAGACAGTTGGCTTGTGTGAGATGTGAGTGTTCCATGTCATGTGTGCAGGGCACCCACAGGCTATTCACAGCAGTAGGGACTAAATTAAGAGTCCAGCAACACTGCTGAAAATTACTGTGTGGTGATTCTGCCAGGGGCAACATCTTAAATGTTCATTCCTGTGATGTTATCATTGTGTAAAATCACCTCGCTGACCCCTCATCCAGGAATAATTCTCCAGTCTTCTCTGCAAGTCTGTGGGCTACTCTAAATCCTAAAATAAACTCCTTTCCTGCAAAAGGTCATGATGATTACGGCACTTTGTAACTCTGACTGGTAGAAACAATTTTTTTTTTTATACTCCATGTTCTTTGAATAATCTGTTTGTTTAGTAAGCTTTACCAAAAAGTACAAAGTGATTATACATATAAAGTAGAACTTTGCTTATATAAAGACATAAACTAGAGTAAGTTGATAATTTAGAGATAACTAGGTTTACATTATCTAGAGCCTTTTATCGGAGGAGCTGGGGAAGGACTAGTGGTCTCCTCTTGGCTTCAGAACAAGGAAAATGGGGAAGAGGAAAGACCATTCTGGTGTTACGATTCCCTTGTAATCAAATGTGGTCTACGAAGGGGTATCTGAGATTATAAAAGAAAGCAATGTGGTGTCTTCAGCTAATGAATGCAGAAAAGAGAAAAAAATAAAAGGGAAAGATCATTTTTATGACTGTTATCCCTATGTGACCTTTTACTTATATAAAAAAAAGTACCTTATACATATATAAACTAAGACACAGCTGTATAAAATGTTTTGCAAGTCATTTGCAAGGCACTGATCTAGGTGAGGTATTGACATAGGTAGATTTGTGATTTTCTAAATGAATTCAAGGGTTTCCCAAGTTTTCATTTGTAAACTAAGGATTAGAGGAACCGGATAATTCCTCCTTTTCTAATAATTGTGGAAAATTCAGAAATAGAACAAATTTCCAGAGGTTAAATTTAGTCTGGAGCAAACTTAAGCTTTGTGATCAAATTTTACTTGCTTTCTAAGTCCAGCTAGCAGCTCATAAATGAGGATGGCTTAAAGTATCACGTTGCTCATCAACTTTGGGACATTACTCATCTCTCTTTTACATTTGGACAATTATGGACATTGTTTAAAGGAGGAACATATGTCAAATAGAGTTCCCTCTTAACCAGCAGGTAGTAATGGCAGCAAGTGTTCTGTCCACCATTAGAAAAAACAAATAAACAAAACTCCTTAAGCCAATGAAATTTGGGTGAATGCCTGATAGTGGTGGTAAGAGATGTGAGAGGGAGAGGAATTTCAATAATTTAAGTGAATATTGCTGTGTGCTCTAACCTCATTTTCAGTTACTTCCTTTTTTCCTTTTAAGCTTCTCTTCAGCAATACAGCTATCTAAGAGATACTGATTCTGTACAAGTCTTCCAGTGTTTTAGATTTGTTTAAAAGAAATACATGCCCTATAAACATGGAATAATTACTACAATAAGAAAATAGGCTAGAAATCTTTCCAAATTGTGCACGAGACAAATTATGTGATAACTAGTTCTGGATATGTATAATATCAATGTTTTCCTTTAGTCAAAAAGCATTTTTTTATCATTGTATTGAAAAATGGTGGAGCTTCAAAATTGGGATCTAAATTATGGTAGAAATTGAGAGGACATATGATTAGTGAATGTGATAACATGGACCTTATTGTCTGCCTATTCGTTCACCGAGCTCAAAGATGGCTGCCACTGCCCTGGGAGAGCATGCGCGTTGGGTGCCTCTGCAGAGAATGTACTGTGCAAGAGACTGACATCAATAATTTCAACATTATGCTGTCATCTCTTAAGAAAGGCATTGAACTGTGGATTTAAATTAGCATTTCACAGTTGAAGTACTGTTAAGTATGGACCTTGGCATGGACTACAATAGATTTATGATGTCTATAGAACAAGGCATCTCTTCATAAGTCATTCAAATCTTTGGCACTTGAAAGGCTGATACCATTTCAGTAGGTGTAATAAGGAATTTGATTTATGATTTCATAGCCTTGTAATTTGGGGGTCTTTGAATCTTTATGAGTGATTTTGCGCTAGAGAGGAATTCAGATCATATCAAACATTTATGTCCAATGAATTAATATATAGAACAAAAATTATAGTGACTTTTCTTATACAGAAAAATCAGAAGAAACACCTATAATGGATAGTTTTAAGGTCGCCATTTTTTTCCATCTGACATTTATTTAAGTTTTATTCCCTATTGGAGGTCACAGTCACATATAGATAGAAAAAAAATTAGACTTTAATGTTTTTTATTGTCCAAGTATGCTGTCTGAACTTTCAAACAAAATACAATGCTAAGTCAATTGGTGTGTATGCCATTTGCTGGCTATTTTTTCAATAATGGCTGTGATGTTTAGTGGGGAGTGGCACATACTAGTGCCAAGGTTTTTTAGTAAGGACTTACTTTTACTGAATCAAGTTTATTGTTTGCAGATTATGGCTACATTCTGATGGCTAAAACAATTGAGGGTGTATAGGCCTTCAGATGTCTAATATATTATGAAATAAAACTAAGAACAGTTTCTGCTAGGGTTAGATACTACTGTATGTGTCTGTAATTGTTCAGCTATAGACTCTATGTTCACTCTTTCCACATTCAGTGTCCTGATTTTCTTGGGTACACAAATCAGTAAAGACAGACTTTCTGCTTAAACTGGATGCTTCATTAGTGAATTTATATTTCTCCTTTTAAAATGTGTTTGTCTGCCTTTCATTCTTCCTCATGGACAATAGACAATCATTTTAAATAATAAATTGATGGAAATAAGTTTTATTCTCAGATAAAGATAAATCATGCTTAGGTGGGTTAGAAATGAAACAATAAAAAACAAAAGCAAAGAATGGAAAAAAATCCTCTTACATGTTAACTTTTTCCATATAAAGGAAGATTTACAAGTCTTTCATTGCTTAATAGATATTTTTGATATTGTAAATACTTATCTGATACAAAAAATTATGACTAGGCAATGAAGTAGAGAGGAACAGCTGGGGGATGAGCACTGCTTTAGCTAAGATAGGGAAGCTAGTGTCCAGAATATAACATTTGAGCCAAAATGCCAACTATGGCAACCAAACACTCATTCCAGATTGAATAAACATCAAGGTCTTGTAGGTTAGAATATGTTTCAGAAGGGAAAGAAGGAAGATATATTTGATGGGAGGCAAAATGTGATGAGGTCAGAGAAGTAGGAACCAGCTAATGTAAGGGCTTATCGACAACTACAAGGAGTTTGGATTTTATCATACTCAGGATGGGAAGTCATTGGAAGCCTTCCCATTTATCCTTATATCACCTTGATGCTCTCAGTCCTGCAGTCCAGAAAGACAAGAGGATCAGCAGCAGCTAAAGGGAGCAAAGTGACCGTTTGGAGCTGTGCTGGTTATCTCTGGGTTTTCAAAAAGACATTGTTTTAAATAACAAAAATGCATAATATTGCACAAAAATCTCACACTCCCATTGAAAAGCCTGAAGAGATAGTTTATAAACGAGAGAAATTGATTCCCTGAAGCTTTAGAGATTGCAACACGGGGACCCAGATCCCAGCCTGGTTTAGGGGGAAGGCCCTCTTCCACATTGTCGACCCCTGTCTCCTCTTTCCATCCTCCCATGGTGGAAGTGGAAGAGATGAGAACGCTTTCTGCTGTCCGTTTCATCCGGTCCCTCATCCTGTTCATACATGTGCTGCCCACCTGGCCTAATCACCTCTCAAGATTTCCACCTTCTAACACTCAGGATTGAGTGGAATTCACTGTATGCATTTTGTAAGTCACAGACACTCAAAATAGAGCACTCTACCCCTTCCCCCCAAATTCATCTCCATCCATTATATGTCCACTGCCCTGGAATTCTTAGTTCCTTTCAGAATTGAATAATGTCTGAAATCTCAAGTCTTATCTCCATATCACCTAAATTAGATATGGATAAGACTCAAGGTATGATTCATTCTGAGGCAAATTGCTGTACACCTGTGAATCAAATGAGTTATGTGTTTCCACAATATAGAGGTTGTTTTAAACTCATGGTTCTGAAAGCTGGGAAGTCCAGGTGTATGATACCAACATCTGTTTGGGTCTACTGAGGGCGCTTTTTGCTGAAACATAATATGGCCGAGGTATCACCCTATGAGACAGAGTAACCTTGCCAGAGAGAGGCTCAGTTTAAAGCAAAGCCCTTGATAACCCATTAACCCATTAATTCATGAGTGGATGAATACATCATCTCCCAAAGGTCTCCCCTCCAGTACTGCTGTACTGGGGACCAAGCTTCCAAGACATGAACTTTTGAGCAAAACAGCCAACCTATATTAAATACCCTGAGTGCTCTTCATGGGATTTCCCTCATTAAAGTATATCACTGTAGACGGAGGTATCTGTGGAGTTCCACTGAGTTCAATTTACAAGGTAATCCCTTTCAAAGTATCTTATTTAAAATGTTGAAAGGGAGATTGATAAAAACCCATATATAAAGCAATAATAAATAATCTGGGTATATGATAGGGATGGACTAACTTTCTAAATATATTAAAATAATAGAATGAATAAACTAAAATGAAATTTACTAACCATTAATACAAAACATTTGGCATGGGTAACAATTATACTGCACAGTGCAAACCAAACAGGAGCATATTTTTGAAGACTTAAATTTTATGTAACTAATTCCTTTCTGCTTTCATTTATTATTCAGAAAGTGTCTTTAGTTAGTTCTAGGGTTAGTGAAATACCAAACTCTTTTCTGGATAATGCCTCAGTAATAATACATAAGATTATAATTCCTCACTATTCTCCACTTCATCAAAGTCAATTTAATTCTTTAGTCCATTCTAGATATCTACAGAATGGGGGACATGGAAGCCTCCTCCATAAGGAATGGCGACTAGGGTAAAAGTAGGGTAAAAGTAACAGGTATATAACAGGTAGTTTAAAGAAATGGAAATGTTTACACTGGAAAGAAGGTTTGCAGGAGACATGTATCTCTTCAAATATTTGAAATGTAGTCAGTCATGTGGAAAAGTATTACTTTTATATAGAGAATCTTCCATGGAGAATTGAAATGATTACACTACTATATCAGGAAGATGTCCTAAGGAATAGAGCCATTTAAAAATAGAATTCTCTTTCAGTGATGTCAGTGAGTAGCTGGTGATATTTAGAAAGAGGAGAGACTTCTCAAGAGAGGTGTAGTGGGATTCACGCATAAGGATGTGTTGGGCTACATTATATTTACAATCACCGTTTGAATCACTGCTTCAGTGCTCAGATCCTGCGTTGGAAAAGAATGAAGGGCAACCTAGGTAATCAGTTTATAGATCTTATGCCAAAATGTAATTGTCTGCAGTTACTGACGTAATCTCAGAAGAAACAAAATTTTGGGGTGATTTATTTAGGCAGTTCTGACAGCAGAGATGAGCTCCGTGCAAGTCTTATCTGGGAAGGTGTAAAGTAAAATGTTAAGAGAAAAATGCA
Source organism: Chinchilla lanigera (assembly GCF_000276665.1). Taxonomy (NCBI): domain Eukaryota; kingdom Metazoa; phylum Chordata; class Mammalia; order Rodentia; family Chinchillidae; genus Chinchilla; species Chinchilla lanigera. The sequence goes on from NW_004955409.1 coordinate 14,830,205, forward strand.
TTATATTTATCGCTAGAGAAAAGTTGAAATCACAATTCAAAACCTTTCTTCTATGTCTGATGATGTATAGCTGACATGTTAGAGCTATTTGCAAAGAACTTAAAGTGAGAGGGTTATTGTTTTATTCTTTTATTTAGGGTGAAGCTTGGCGATGTGAAATCCTATCCTGTATCAAGCTTGTCTGGTTTATCCACTATTTATGACCAGCATTACATTGAGCATATTTTCTCAACTGACTTTTATGCAAGTGGCTTTTAAAATAAAATATTTAGTGCTGCATTCCTCCTGGTTCATCTTCTAAATTTTTAACTCACCATGATACCTGTTTTTTCACAAACCCTATTCCTAATTTTCTCTTCTACATCTTCTTCCTTAATCTGCTGCCTAATGTGAAATTAGGGAGTCTCCCTTGTTTTGAGGCTAATACCACAGCTAGATTATCTTTTGTAATAATCAGAATTCTGCATCCTCCACAGTTTGCCCTCAGCTCACTCTTTTCCATTCTCTTTGAACATGTTCCCAGTTTGATACTATCTAACTTTATTTCAATCCATTAAACACACAACTGCCAACAAGCACTTCCCTTTGAATGATGATGAACTGACTTGGAAGAGCACAGTGAAAGCGAATGGTAAGCATGGCACACCGAAACAACCACAAAATAAACAAGACACAGCAAGGGAGACTGTCTTCTTTTCCTTCTCTATCTCCTGTAGACTCTAAAGTTACTAAAAAGCCTCAACTCAGCCTGGCATCCAGTGCCGTAACAAAAGTCTGAAAGTCTGGAGATCTAGGGCAGAAGTCTTGAGTCTAGCTTGGCTGTGCTCCAGCAAATCATCCTCAGATCCATTCTCACAGGTTTCTTTGAAGCCAACCAACTGTTAGAAATTTCCAGCCCGTGAGAAGGGAAGAGAGAAACAGATAACCCAGTGTAAGCGATTAGATTTAAAGTGGGGAGAAGGGATTTGCACAGGATACTCACATTCCTGTTCCATGAAAATAAACTGGTCATATCTAGCTGTACACAAGGCTGGGGAATAGATTCCAGATACATGGCCATGAGCAAAATTGCTTTTTGAGATGACAGTGAACCGTGTTCTTCATCAGTTCTATTTTCCATATACCTTTTGTTTTATATCTTATGCATCAGCCTTAGGTATGAGTAAGCCTTTGTTCATCCTTGGTGGAATATTTGGATATCTTCTAGGACTCCATTGCCAAATAGTCCTTGCACAAAAGCTACTTCCCCATAGATAACAGGCTGATCATTGCAGGCAGAAGGAATCCATGATCTCCCATAGTTTTTGTCTGTACTTTTCTCATTATTGTAACATCCACACTTAAAAAGTTATTTATGCGCTTATCTTTCCTACACATTTTTTTCACAGAAAACAAGACCTTTGTCCTAGTCATCATTTTCTCCCATTTCACTGAGAAGCGTATGCTTATGTATCACAGTTGCTCAGTATTTATTCAACGAATGCATAAGTAAAGCCATCATTTGTTTTCTAAACTTAAGTCAAAGAGAGTGAAATTCAGTTAAAAAGACACTTAATTGAAATATGCAGAATACATGAGGGGCCTGGTACAGATTAGCAATTAATCTATGAGCAAATGAACCCAATTTGAATTCAAATATATTCCTGTATTGATTTCTGCATTCCTGTCATGGGAGCCTACATTGGAATGAAGTTGTGAGCTAGTTTAAAAGAAAGGAAGAGTTTTTCTGCACTGTGCAAGTAATAGACCAGAATGCATAGTACCTTTTTTCTTTTTACTAAACTGAATTGTATTAACTACAATCATTCGCTCACATATTTGTTCATTTGGCAAACACTTATTGAATGCTTAATGATCCAATAGCGTCATTTTAGGATTGCAAATACAGCCAGAGCAGGACATGCCATTTTGACATTCCACCTTATAATTTGTCATACGTGATAAAGAGGTGAGCATTGGCTATATACGTACATGTTATATCCATACATATAACCGCACACCTGTGGTTGTGGGTGATGTTAGAACTTGTGAGGTGTAGCAGTATTGAAATAATAACTTAATATCAGAAAATGATTTTCACATCTTAAAAATAATTATTGAGCTACAAAAAGAATTTTTAGAATTAAAATACAACAAAATCAGTCATTTTCAGTTAAATCATCACTGTGCATGTAGATTTTGTTGAGTAAATGACCTTTCATTTCCCTTCCCTTTTAACCCGTTATATTAATTTCATTATAGAATAATCATGAAATATGTGTCACTGATCTATAGGAAACAGTGCATAAAAATGCCACATCTGCCAGGTTTCTGAGACCTTAGGCTTATGTGTGCAGTATATCCCTTTATGATAGTAGGCTGTGTATGTGAAAATTCTTATTTGAAGAGGAAACTTAAACCAAGTATATTCACAAACTGGATTCACATTTTAAAAGAGATTCAGAAAATACTTTTCAAAATTTAGAAAGATGCTAAATGTAACCTTTAATATCAGTTCCTTTCAGCCATATTCCTGGAAGCGTGTGTTCGTATTAACACTCAGGAAGACAAAATAAAGGAGTAGGAGTCTAGCATGGGGTTGAGATGGTGAGGGATGGTGTAGGGGGAGATTGATGACTCATTTAATGTTGCTAATCACATTCCATATGTGGGGCTATTCTGATGAAGCTACCTAAATCTCTCTTCTTTTATGGTACCTAATGCATGTTTTGTTCTCTGATTCCCTGAGTTTTCCTAGAATAAATTTTGACATGAAACACACTCATATCCAATGCTTTGATCACTGGTAAATTTAAAAATAGCCTTTTATTTTATATGTTTAAAAAAACATGGAACAATCTCCCTCATCTCACTGTAGCTGATAATATAATAGAGAAAAGTTAGAGAGCTAAGTGTTATTTGGGGGGATATTTGAATCTCTAAATGTTATAAAAGGAGAAGAGGGTTTGTTTCTTTTTAATGTCTCCCTGAAATAGTCAGGAATATTTCTAATACAGTTATACATAACTTTACCATATATAATACAGTAACATTATTTTATGTATAAAATATAAACTGTACAGTTTTTCTTATTTAAAGACTTTCTCCTTTTAAGTCACATTGAATAAAACAATAAGGTGTAATAAACCCTATGTATCTATAACTCCACTCCAATGATTATCAATAATTTCTACTCTGCTTTCATTTCTTCTCACATTTCTTGCCAGATAGTTTGAATGGAAATTTCACACGTGCTATTTCATATTTAAGTACTTCAGCAGGTGCTTACAACTAATAAGGATATTTGAATAATGTGTTATAGTTTGTTAGAGTTGCTATAGAAATGTATCACAAATAGGATGGCTTGAACAACAGAAATTTAGTATCTCAAAGTTCTGGAGGCCGGAAATCTGAAATCAAGGTTTTGGTGGAGGCACACTCTCTCTGAAGGTGCTGCGAAGGAACTGTTCCAAGCTTCTCCTTTTGCTGATGGATGACTGTCTCCTCCCAGGGTCTCTCCACACCACAGTCCTTCTTTTTGTGTCCATCTCTGTGTCCACGACTCCCACAAATGAGTCACATTGGATTAAGGCCTACTCTACTGACCTCATTCTTAGCTTGAGGTTCATGGACCTCATTTAACTTCAACTTTGTAAAGTCTGTATCCAAATAAGGTCACATTCTGAGGCATTAGGGGTAAATTTCATTTTGGGGTAAATGAAATTTAATATGTAACAAATGGCACTCATTTAATACTATTGGAACGCCACCAAAATCTTATCAGTATTGAGGATGCACTT
>NW_004955409.1:14834198-14841813 GCF_000276665.1 Chinchilla lanigera
ATATATATATATATATTTTACTAATACATAAAATAGAAATCATGTATATTAATGGGGTACCATGTGATATATATATATTACATATATTTTATATATATTGCATATATATATATAAAACACTATTTAAATCAAGTTAAATATATGCATATCCTCAAACATCATGTCTTGATGGTAAAACCTTCCAAGATCCTTTCTTCTAGCTCCTGAAATATACAATAGATTATTGTTACCTGTAGTCACTCTACTCTATAGCAAAACAGTGGACATACTTGCTTCTGTCTGTAATGAGCCCTATCCCACCCGCTTTTGGTAAATGTTATGGAGTTCTCAAGAAGTGTTTTACTATCCTGTTGAGTTTCCACATTTTGTGATTTTCTTGGTCATTTCTCCCTATATCATACAACTTATTCTACTATTACCTATTACCTTTAAGCTCATGGCTGTGTCAGCCATTTGGTCATGTTCATGTTTTCATTTGGCTTATTATAAAGCACATATATTCCTGGATCTATGCTTTCATTGACACCAAAACTTACCAGTGGTTTTACAGGTCATTTTCTTTATTTCTACCTTATAAATTCTCCATCAATATTTAATCTAATAATATCAACTAATGAACATTACTCATAGTATTTCATCAGAGTTTCAAAGCAGTGATTTTCTTTTGTGGTTTATCTGATGTCTCTAATTAATAACTATCATTATGTAAGAAAACTAAAAATTACTAACCAACTTTCAATACAAACTAAATAACTTAAGATAGAGTTGATTCTACTAACTTTGATTGGTATCACAGTAGATATATGTTTTGAAATATTTGATGTGTTTTAATACTTTGTACTTATATTTCTTTTCAATGCTGCAATTATTGAAAGACAAATCAGTTGGAGTCCCTTCAGCCAACTCATGTGCTTTCTGGCACATGTTCAGGCCTTATCAGGGTCTTGGCCTAGCCTTATTCTCCTAAATGAGTGGCTGGAAAATGGCTTAAATAAAAGAGACCAGTATAATGATTTTGGGGGCTCCAGGAAGGTCAAAACTCTCTTTTTCAGGGGGTAGACACTCACTGGGAGTAGAGATTCTGTGGGAGTTGAGATAAAGAATTTCTCCAGACAACCTGTATTTATTTGGTTTTCAAACAAAGGAAGAGGGTAGGAACTGAGCAGGACCTTGAGAAATTAGTTCAAAGACTTCTCCAAGCAATAAATCTTGCCATTTAAGAGAACTACTTGATCTCTAGGGTTGGCAGCCTTATTTCTCTGGAACAGCGAGTGTCAGCAGCCAGTGTCCTTGCTGATTCAGCTGTAGGGTTATCTTGACTTCATAGTACTGTAAGTAGGACCTTTTCCAACACAGCCAGAGGTCCCTCATGGTCAGCAATTTAACCCTTACATAGCCTAGTGTCCAACAGGGGATCACCTCTTAGATATTCTCCCATAGTCCAGAAGTCAGCACTTTATCCAGTGGACTCAAGTTTCTTTAAGTGGGAATTAGTATTTGGTTAACACAGCCTTGGTGCTAGAGGTCAAGTTTTGATTTTTAAATAAAGTCTCACTTCAGACTTTCTAACTCATATATATGAACTAGTATATAGTCTCAGCTACTAGTTTTGATCTTTGGTAGTCTCTTTATCTTGTGCTCTTCAGATAGAGAAGAGTCTTTATTACAATTATAATATCCAAAACAACTACATTGGGAAGCAATTCCTGTTACTGGTTTAGGCTTCTCTATGGTTCATCAGCCACAGGACTAATCTAATTTTAGAAAGAGCTTTTAAAATAATCAGTGAGTTCAGTTGCAAAGAGGACAAATGTATGCCTAGTCAAAAGGGTGCAAGCCAGACTTTTATATGTAGGGATTATAAACACTTTCATGTATATGTCATGTAATGTTATCAAATTGTATATCATCATATGTTATCAAATTGTTTTGTGAACATCTGCAAATGATTTTTCAGTGGAAGCAGATATATAGTGTTCTTTTTGAAATCCCTTTATACACTTAATGTTGGTATACTTCGCAACACATTTTCTTATACTTCCCTTAACATTTTCTTACATCTTCAAGTTAAATATAGACATAAGTCCCCCTGGTTGTCTGGACAAATATAAATGCCAAGACAAAAATAAGAGAATGCACAGTCTCAGCAGACTAAATTAGATCTGACTGAAAATGAAAATCTATTTGTAAATTCTGATACTTAGAACTGCAGTGCCTATGAACTGTCCCTACTCAGGAGACAATGCCGGGTTATCCTGATTTAGTAAATACAAAAACTCATCAAAAGCTAAGCAAGTGTAGGTTCTGTTCCTGATGTGCCATTTATTCTCTTCATTGTCTTTGAAACAGCCAACCTGTGATCATCTCTTTTGCTGGAAGGTATATAATAGTGGTAGGGACCTATACTACAGGCACTCCTTAAGATTCTAACAATGCTCATTAAAATAGATTCATTGCCTGCTTGCAATTTTAAAACACTCTCTTGGTCTAAAAGAATAGAGAAGAATGATGCTTATATGTATTGTGCCTATTGATGAGCGAGCATTAATCTCATTGAATGGATATAATTTTGCGTAAATAGTAGCAGACAAAATTATATTTGCATATTGAAACAGAAATTTTTTAATTAACTTTATAGCTGTAAGAAATAGATATCCACATAGAAATGATAAAGCTTACCTTGGTTTTCCCAGTACTCCAGGATTTGTGATGGAGCTATGATATCTCAATCTAGTGAAGACTAGCCAGTGGGAAGACAGCCAGCTGCATTTCATGCAACTTTGTTCCATTATATTATGGACCAGCTCCAGCTGGAATAATTAGTAAGAAATATGTCTAAATAATGAACACATACCTTTGGTTTCAATGATGTACTAAGATTTGCTCTCTTGGAGAAATGTGAACCTATCAGCACATGCTGTAATCCTATGGATGATAAAAAGTGTCAAATTTGTTAAATATTAAAATCCTGAATGACTAATTCCTAGTTAGGTGATTTACAGACTGTGATTTCATAAACTATGAATGCTGACATCATGACAACAAATAAGGAAACTGCTTTTTCTTTTGAAGTTTTCAGAGCAATACGACATGACATATAGAGTATATGTGTGGTAAAAGCTACTCTGTTGAAACGCTTTTTGTGATAACTATGTTTTCCCATATTTCATTGTAGGCTTGACATAGGTGATTTGTAAGATTTGTATTTTGCCAAATCACATATACGTTGCTCTTGTGGAAATATTTGCTCAACTGGACTGAGTAACAGTTCAAGTGCTGTGATTATTTTTTCTAATTTAAGAGTATCTTTTAAATATGTCCTTTCTTGGTAAATTCAAAAAGGAAAGTTTTCTTATGTTTTCTTGAAGCAGCTTTGCTATAGCAACTGTCACAGTGGAAAGGCTTTATAAATAAACATATTTACCAACCCTAGATTATTAGGATGATTCCTTTCTAATGAGAAATTCCAGCTTGAAGAATTAGGGTCCATATTGTTCCAGTAACAGCTTTATGGTGAACGAATTTGCCCTTTGCTCAGAATTTTATTAAGGGGATATTAGCTCAGGGAACAAGTTGCAACACATATATTAGAGTTGGTAAGGAGGGAGAACTACCTCAGTCTACTCCATGGAATTCAAAAAAATTATATACAGGAGGAGATCTACTGAAAAGATGCTTGTAGTTGGATGTTGATGGAGAAGTTGGAGACTTCCAATTGACCTAACAAGTTTCCTGTCCATTTGCCTAATTTTCATCTCCACTCCTGCCAGCTGCTTCCTGTTTCACATATAGAACATTTTGGGTAATACTTAACCGACAGGAAAAGAACACAGAATAGTATATTATGCCTTATCTCTACTTAAAGAAATGTTACCAGAAAAGTAATATCCAAAATGAATTACCATAAATGATATTTTCCTTTGATTTGCACTAACAATTCAGACACAGTGTTTAAGAATTATGTTAAATTTTAGAAGCTTTGATCTATAAGTTTTATGGCCTCCCAAATTAGCATACATCTGAAATTATAAATCTGGTAACATTTTTAGGTGAAAGACAGTCACAAACTAAAGGTAATATTTAGACAAAGTAGTTATAAAGTCAAAAGCATACTAAAATATTGGTAATTCTATACTCCTGTATTTACTCTCAGGTTTGAATTTTAATGCCATGGTGCATTAACTGAAGCATGTCTTATTCCTAGAAAATAAAGTCAGTTTTTAAACCTGTTAAACTGAATCACAGATGGAATCAATGAATTATCCTACACTGTTACTACGTGAATTGGTAGTAATGAGTGACTGACCTTTTACCTGAGTCTGTATATTAAAAGTCTTAATGTTGCAAAAAATCTCAAGATTACTCAAATCCTGTTCTCAGCGAAAAGTTATTAATGGTTGCTTATTTTGTGAAACACGAATGACCTGTGAAAAAATGACTTAAGTGCACCTGAATCCTTTTATTTTTCTGACATCACATATACTGAAAGGGAATATAAAGTCAGTGTTTGTTTCCTGTAGCAATAGTGATTTAACCTAGGGAGGGCTGGGATACACTCCCAGCCCTTTTAGTTCTTATTTTGAGATGGGGTTCCTCTAAGTTGCACAGGCTAGCCTGACAGGGGAGACCCTCACCTTGTCCCCAGAAGTAGCTGAGATGAAAAAGTCAGCGTTTTAAATTTCTAATTTTGGTGAAATTCATATGCATTTCTTTTTCAATTCTTTATAAAAATTTCTAATGCCCAGCTCTCCAAACTAAAAGTTAAAATTTTATACAAATAACTTTTGAAAATATTATTTGTCCTTTATACTCAGGCTTGTGTTCTTAAAAATTCACCACTTTCTTTCATTACTTCAAAATTATTTGGGGTAGTTATGTAAATATGACACAATTATTAACACATTGTGTACAAATAGGAAAAAAATCTATTCCAGTTATGTACCAAATATGTGGAGACAACTTGCAAAACTGCAATTATGTTCTAAATCTTTAATATATTCAATAACATTGACTTCCAAAGAAATTAGGAAAAGTAGTGTGAAATAAATTTTCAGCTACTAATGAACAGAAGTTTAGAAGATTAGATAAAGCAATTTCTTTTGGAAAATACCTCTAAAATTATATTTACCATCCCTGCCACTTAGAATGCAAATGAGTTTACACTTTCGGCAAAGCAACTTGCAAGTGTGTGTCTAAGGTAATAATGATTTCTATTGAGTGATCCCCAGCCTATCACACGTGCTGTGAATTACTCAGGTACATTAGACAGTTAGTAACAACTACTACTCACAGAGAACATACCATGAAGCTAGTTCTTTTGCATTTTTTGTGCTAAAAAATTGAGGCTATGGGGAATAAGTAAAATTGCTCATAACCATGAAGGTAAGAACAGGAGATAGGATAACATGATTTGAAAAGAAAGTTGTGTGATCTAAACTTGGATGATTTAATTTATGAGGTGGATTTATAGATGGAATCAAAACATTTTCCACTGCAATATTGACAAATGTCTTTCTAAACGCTTTCTTCTAGATTATCTGAAGGAATGTAACTTTATCCATCAGGTGCAACTTGAAAATAGAAAGATAGTGATCAAATTATGATTACTGTGGAGTGAGTTTCAGGAAAAGTAAAACCTTGCATAGAGATTTCTGTGAAATTCGGTTAAAGGTGATACACAGCAATCCGTTTCTTTCTTTGGCTGTTTGAATGACTTTTTCCAGGGGCCTTGCACATTGTACTTAAACTTTTAATCAAATGTTCCACAGAACATATCCTATGCATTAGTAATGACAAAATTAAACCAAATATTTAATTATTATCTTTAATTATTTCTGGGAAAATGTTACAAAGTATAATTTTAGGTGATCGTATAAAACCCATATATATTTAAAATCTATTCTGGGTGACTTTAATGAAGAAAAGATCCAGAAACATTTTAACGCAAAAGTATTACACATGTTTATTGAAATAATTCAAAGATTAAGGAAAAATTGATTAAATTTTGTGTAGTCTATACAATGAGATTCTCATTACAGGTCTTCTTTGTAAATATTGCATTAATTTTATTAAATATTACATAGTTTAAAAGGTAGAATTAAATGTTACTAGTCCACTTATCATATCTTGATTTTGGTGATAAAATATTATTAGAAAGCATACTGTGTTTTAAAACATTACTGGGCATGCATAAAAGCACTCTCCAAATGCCTATAGCTTTGGAGAGTGAGAAACAACATTTTCTGTAGATTAGTCTAAAGAAACTAATTTCAGTTTTTCACTTGATACTTATAAGGTATAAATGACTTGCTTGAGTTATGAACTGAAATGTATATTGCACAAGTTAAAAGTCTTGGAAATAATTTTATTATTGCTTATATTCTGCATCTTAACTGAGGATCAAGATACTTTTTAAAAATTCCTTACATGCTTTTGATATTACTTAATAGATATAATTACTTTTAATGTTAACCTTAAAAATATCTAACTAGCCTGTCAAAGTGAAAATAATCTCAGATCGTGTTGTCTGAAATTAACCATATTTTAACTTACCTATGATGATAATAATACGCTTATGAAATACTATTATTGAAGCGAATGAATGAACCCTATCAGCCATAAATCATTATGCTAAAATACCAAACCTTTTCTCTGAGTTTTGTTCATTATTTTTCCATTTTCTGACTTGAGTCATAATTTTGGGCATATACTGTGACTGCTCATATTTTAAGTTCACTGAGCACATGATTACCATCCCATTAATGTTCATATTGTCTTCAGAAAGACTCCTGAAAAGCATATTTAAATAATAGATCATCTTAATAAGTGTTTGCTACAAGATAATGGAAAGAATAAATGATCTTCACCTTCTGTTTGTGTTTGTTGTGCTAGCTTCTGAGACTAGAAACCATAACACGTATGACTGGTATGTTGGGTTCATTCTGTAACAAAGTCAGCGTTGTTAATATAAATACGGGACAATTAAGCAAAACTTGGAAAAAAGTATACTAGATTCATATGAAAGTTCTTGGCATGAGGAACTATTGGAAGGAGAGAGGAATTTATGGTAGATAGTTCAAAGAAGGAGATGTTCTTGAGTGGTAACAGATTGCTGGAGACTCCATAGATAAATAGTGTGGCTTGTCTGAGATTCTAGACAATGTCATTATCGAAAATGGAAGAACAACGTATTTACTGAATGAAAAGTGGTTGTTACCAGCAAAGTGCGAGAACCCTGTCACTATTCCGTGGCCAAATGCGGTAACTTTTGTGTGTGGGATCTTTCTTGATAGTAACTATTAGGGTTTTCTTCAAAATTCATCATAGCTCTAAGATCTTTGCCTCTAAATCATGTTTCTCATGAAGTAATCATGGCATATACAAAAAGTAATAATTGTCCAGAGGCAATGCCTACTGATCACATATGTGTTTTATCCTGCTTGTGTCCCTGTGGAAAAAAAGAAATCATTATTTAACTATGGCTGTTTACCCGGATCTCTAGTTCACTGCAAAGGAAACTAAACAAAAGAACCAAACTAGAGGGGCTGGGGATTTAGCTCAGCGACAAAAGCGCCTGCTTGGCAAGCGCAAGGTCATGAGTTCGGTTCCCGGTACC
>NW_004955409.1:14841913-14851569 GCF_000276665.1 Chinchilla lanigera
AAAAAAAAAAAAAAAAAAAAAAAAAAAAGAACCAAACCAGAATACAAACTGATACACCTTCTTAGGCCTATGTTTGATCTCCACCTTGGTCATCAGGAATTCTGCTTATTTAAAATGCTCTTCAAGTCTCATACTTAAGCGAAGGTCTGGGAGATGAAGTCGTCTGCTACCAGGAGGCACATTAGTCTTCATAAATGATATCTTAGTGTGCAATCATTGAACTTCATAAGGGAGAAACTAAGAGAGGAAAGGGAATCTTTGACCCTGGGACACCTGCGCTGTCCACAGGACCTTGCATGAAGCTCTGGGAAGGTTGGTTCATTGGTGGTTGGTAGTACAACTACCAGCTGTGCCCTACTCAGTAAGCTCTCCACATGGCATTTGATGCCAACATGAGGTCCCTGCACAGTTCTTTAGAATGTAGGCTCCCCTAAAAATTTCATTTTAAACTGAAGTTTTAGTCATAATTCTAGGATAACACCTAGGATAAAAAATTTCCACTCAGAATTTAGTTGTAATTATTTGCTAAACATTGATTTTTCTTTAGGAAGTGATTCAGTTTGATTATCCATATGTCCATCTTTCCACTTTCAGGATATTAAGGGCCAGTTCTCCGAGTTCTTTGATAGACAAAAAAACAAAACACAGCAAAACAAAAACAGGTAATACAACAGTGCAGGTTTACAAGTAAAGAGGAAGTTTAACAGGACCTTGTCACAGATCCTGTGAAATATTCTTCTCCTTCACTATACATGTGTACCTCATTGTTGGAAGCAGAACTTCATCACTTGAACCACAGGGGAAGGGGTTATCATTCTATTGGACAATCAGTGGTTCCTGAGACCCTTGGAGAACATTCTCTAGAATTCCCCATGACAAGATGATATTTTACTTATGTCTAATCTGGTGGTTTTCATAACTACATATTTCATACTTTTAGATTTTTAAAATTTCCTTTTGTGTAAATTCTTATTCTCTTTGTTTAAAATTCTATAATTTAACTTTCTAATGGTGCTTTAGTGATTGTTTTTAGCATCTCTTTTTAACAGCTAAAAGTACATTTACCTATACGAAAGCAACGTTTGGCAATTATTGAGTTTTTGTGATCTATGTAGACGAGACAGGTATACTGTCTGATTTTGGTTTCTAAAGGAATTTCTTTCAGTGCTCAGAGAAGTATTACATGATGCTATCAATCACTAGTTATTGAATAGCAGCTTATATTCTTGAAAGGCATTCAGAATAAAGTTTTTTTTCTAGCTTTTTTATTCCTTTCCCTACTCTTGTGATATTTACTTTAAATGAAGTGTTTTTAAACTATCCAGAAATGATTTCTCTGCATCTGAAAAGGATTGTTAGGGTAGTCACTAACATTCACCTCTTCTGCAAGTGGGAAAGTGATCATGTATAAATAGCAATCATAAGCACAGCGAACTAGAATCCTGAGACATTTCCCATTAGCTACCCCATGCATTGGAATTTCTACCTCGTTTATGAGCAGAAAGCCTCACTAATCTCATTGCTGAAGATGTTTGCCCAGGGAATAGGTTGTATCCTGCTGTTGACACACTACCTCTCATTAAAACAGCCATCACTGTTTCATTTCATTTTCCAGATTACCAGTAGATGAACAGAGTCATTCCCTGTTACAACCCCCATGGAAAACAACCTTCCCAGAAATGTATATAAGAATGTGAATATTGCTGAGTAAGTTCTCCTCTTGACAATAGTGTTGTTTGTAGAAATTAACTCAATAAGATGTAAAAGACTGGCAAGGACTACCTTGAGCTATGTAAGACAGGAAATCCTATCCTATGCAGAAAAAGTAAGCTGAAAACATTGAAATCAGTAAGATGTAGAGAGAAGCAACTCCCACCCAGCTCTTCTGTTGAGTGGTTGCAAAAGGAAGGCAGCATTCCATTTACTACCTCAGTTATCCCTTCCTAACCCAGAGAGGGTAACTGCTCTGAATGCCAACAGACTTGGTGGACTTTAAAAAAATATTTACAAATATAATAGTTTATTATACACAAAGGTTGTGTACGGAAAGTATGTGTCATTTGTATGTTGCCTTCTGACTCCTGGCTTACACATTTCATGGACACTATCCAAATAGACAGGAAGTAGAGAACAAAAGGGTAGCCACAAGTAGATAGACCAGTGATAGATAAGTTGTAGTTAGGAAATGGATTGCTTATTCTCATCAGTTAATGAAAGTAGCTCTCTGTTCATTAAGTAGAGTGTTCAGGAAGGAAATGAGAACTAAAGTCTCACTCAACACACTAGTGAATAAGTGAAACTGAAATATAAATTCAGAAAAGACTCTAACTTCATGACCACATTTATGAATTGGAAGAGCAAAACTTAGACAATGCTTTTGAGATTCCTAAATGCTAGTTCTCCCTAACATTCTAGTCCTAACTCTTGTTTTTTAAGTGTAATAGAACGTGTTTCTCTTTGTCCATTCATATTGTTAAATTCTGTCATTTCAAATTATTATAGTGTCACAAGGGAAGTGTCCACATTTTTAGATAATAACTTTTAGCAACAGGTATGTCAGAATAAATCCCAGCACTTGTCTGCATGGTTGGAGAAGGCACTCAGTGATGTCCAAGAATCACATTTCTGAATTGCATTTTTTGTCCATTATCTGAACATAATATTGTCCTATCCTTTGTGTGGCACTTCTGTTGTGTAGCTAAAAGGCGGAACAACAGCCATTGTCTATTACTACTCTATATTTCCAATAACACATTTTGAATTTTTTCCCACTAAACCTTCCTGCCAAAGTAGACTCATTATCAACTAACTTTTTCTCATTCATTTAGCTTGGATTTATTCTATTAAGATAATTAGGGAAATTTAACCTGTAAACTATATAAAATGAGATGATATAACTACTGTTTAGAGAAAATTTGTATAGAGGGGTATACAAATATGGTTTAATGTTTACATTAAAATTTATTGCAGCAAATGATACACTGCTATTAATCCCCTTCAAAATATTCCTCTCACTTTGCACACACTTATCCCACTGTTCTTACTACTTTCTGAAGCAGTTCTGGAAATCCTCTTTCCTGAGTGTCTTTAGTTGCACTGTTTAGACTGCCTTGATTCAAAATTTATTCAAAATGTTTCTCTTTCGCATTCATTTGAGCTTTGTGGAAGAGCCAGAATTTTTACGGTGCCAGATTCTGTCAACAAAGTAGATGAGGACATGGTAAAATGTTTGTACCTTCGAGGGTACTAGGAAGTGACATGCACTGTATTTTTAATCACATCTCATAAGGACATGTGGGGATTAATGGCAATGTGTCTTTTACTGTAATTTTTTTTCTATTTAAATATTCACTTTTAATTTGATCACACCTCTTGTCTGAATGGTCTTGAGAGTTTAATACCAAGAGACAGAGACTTTTCACCAATACCAAGGAGTTAAACTAAAAACTTCTGAGAAGTGGTGAGAGTCAGGTGTATGCTCGGGGCTTGACACTTGGTTTTCTAATATTATGCCATTTAGAAAATGGAGATTCAAGAAGTATACAAGATGGAAATAGATAGATGCCATCCACTCATTGGCTGCTGGGATTTGCTAGTGGGAGTGGAAAGTAAAGATGATATTTGAGGGAAAATGGGAGAAATATGAATACATTAACACACAGAACTTCTGCGATGCACTCGAGAGCTTGTACCATCTGTACTCCCTGCATGCACGCGGTGGACCTCAGTGCTGGGAGAGGGAGAAGATTTAGCGAGATCCTCTGTTGTGACTGCTGGAGGTGTGGGACTGCATGCAAATAATTAGAATGGTTCTTAAAATGGAAGCTTCTCAGAGTTAAAGGTCAGCATTGGACATGAGAATTGTGGGGCAGAAAGAGTAGAAAGGGGAAGAAGGCAGCTGCAGTGCTGGTGATTATGGTGGTTGTGCACGTGTAGCTGTAGCAGGCTTTGGGTCCTCAGTATTTCTGGTTGAGACTGAGACGCCACAATGGATGGAAGGAAAGGGGGGCAAAGTGGGAGGAAGTGTATGATGGAAGGAAAATAGATGCACATCGACAGTAAAAAATTCAGGATGGCAGCTGGTAAAGTGAGCAAGTTTACAATAAGATTCTGAGGTAGTTAGGAATTGTGGTGAGAGAAAGATACATCAATAAAGGCATTTATCATGATGTCTCATTAGTTTTCATTGTTATCATCTGAAAATATGAATAATTTTTAAATGGTTCTTTTTCATTTTTTTGAGCACCTAAAAGTATGCCTGAAAGTGTCAGTTTAGTATTTTATTTTATTGTTTTTATTTTTTTAATTTTTTGGTACTAGGAATCGAACTCATGACCTCAGGCTTGCCAGGTAAGTGCTTATGCTGCTGAGCTATATCCCTGGCCCAAGTTTAGTATTTTAAAGTCCTTTCATCGTACTGTAGACACGAAAAGAAAAAAATAAGTTTCCTTGGAAGGGAAAGAAGAACCAGGGGAATAGCTCAGTGGCACAGCACCTGCCTGGCAAGCGTAAAGTCGTGAGATCAGTTCCCGGTACCAATAAATAAATAAATAAATAAATAAATAAATAAATAAATAAATGGGAAAGAGGTGAAATAGTAGTATGGACTGTGGAAACCCTTTCCTCTTTATTTCCTTCTTTCTCCCTTCTCTCTCTCCCTCCCTCCTTTTTCCTCTGTCCTTTCTTTTTCTCTTGCCTTCTTTCTCCCACATCTGGTCCTTCAACAAACACCTCTGTTTGCACCTTCAAAAATCTACCTAAAATCTAACCACATCATCTCATAGCTTGGTTACAGACCCGGAGTAACATTGTAGTTCTCTCTTATTTCATCTTATTTCCTACAGTTTGTCATCACAGCAGTAGAATGCTCATTAGCCAGTGGTCAATAATACTGAGTGAATGAATGAATGTATGTATGAACGAATGATGGAGAAGCAGGGAGACATAATTCCTTTCTTTGAGGTTCCTTTGTTTTAAAATCTAGAAACTTAGATTCAGATTAAATTTTATAAAATGTTAGTATTATATTTCTTTCTTTTTTTTTTGTGAGACAGGATGTCACTACGCAGTTCAGGATGGCCTTGAGCTCACTTTGTAGACCAGGCTGGTCTCAAATCACAATGATCCTCCAGCCTCAGCCTCCCAAGTGCTGGGATTACAGGCGTAAGCCACCGTGCCTGGCTCAGTATTACATTTCAAAGATTGATGTATCTGCATTTTTCGGTGAGAATGAGCTCTCTATGCCAAATGAAGCAGCTGAGCCTCTGTGAATGGCATATTTAATATGCTCCATGCCATGGTTTCTTAGAGCTGGAATTAATTTTCCATCTCATGTTTCATCTAAGATACCAAATGCAAAGATGGAAACTTAACAAGAAATTGTCAGTGTCCTGTATAACACAAAATGTTGTTTTTAAATCTTGGTGGTCTTTTCTTAAAGTCTCAGGGTAACTTCCCTGTTTTTCCCTCTTCCTGTTCCTCAGTCATTCCTCAGACAAGATAACATTCTTCCATATCTAAGAGTCAAAGCACTCACAGCTAAAGAGCTCTTTCTTTGCTTTTCACCCAGAAACTATACAGCCTGTAAGAACTCTGGAGCTGCTTCACTTGAACTTAAAAACCCATGATGGATTCTAGATAGAAAATCTAGGCTCAACTTTGAGAGACTATTGGTTAATTATAGCATATAACTAATGTTAAATGCAATGTGACTTCTCTATGACAGTCCCTGGATGTCTCCCAAATTTTGAAAACTAGAGTAACAAAATCTTCATAGGTGCTTAATTATTTCTTTCATCCCTGAAAATTTATTTAGTATCTCAACTCCACTACATTTTGGATATAACTTTCTTTAAATAATTGATGATTCTTCTGTTTAAGTCTTTGTATTTTTACGGTATTTTAATTTTCACACAGAGAAAGCATCCTGATATGATATATTTCTTACAAAATTTCCAAATCAAATATAAATAATTTCTGTACCAGAAATGTTTCTCTGTCTTTGAATGCCTTCTACTAGAATGAAGAAATGGAGAAAAACATTTTTTTCTAGTGTGGTTTAATTCATCTGATAATAAAAAGGATTTGATCCATTTGCTTACTGATAAGTGGTTATATGACTCTGGGATAATTTAATTACTTTTGTCTGTAGGCAAAGATTGGGTGTTTTCGAAGCAGAGCTGTTTTACACTCTATATCAAGACATAGAAAAGCATTACTCATGCAGTTCAGGATATTAGTGTCTGTTAGAACTCATTGCTCTTGGCTATTAATATGTTGGACAAAATACCTTGCATCTATAAACCTTATTTTGCCTTACAGCCAGACCTCATTTTGCTTTATATCATTTGCAAATTTCATTTCCTGTAAACTGGTGCATCTTATAAATGTCATCAAACAAAACTCTGATAGTTACTCCGACGTGGATTTAAAAGTTTTGAAATTAAAACTGGTACCTCACCCTGGAAATAAAACTGGGTAAGTCAGATTTCCTCCTACACTTAGCAATTTATATTTGGCAAAGGGAGTGAAAGATGAAGGAAAATAACAACAGTATCTTTCTCAGTGTCACAACAGGGTAGGCAAAGAATTGGACCTTGTTCACTCATGTTGCAGGGACAGTGTCACTACTTATGTACATTTTAGAGATATTGGTCATTTTCAACCGTTAGATTATTGCTTAATGTAAAGACTACTAGTTTCTGAAGGTTTTCCTTCCTGCTTTCTCCATTACTCCTTTCGTACATTATGAAGATTACAGTAATGAGATAAATATTACTATCAAAACAATTCCTAGAGGGCTTCTCCTTATGAAGATTACAGTAATGAGATAAATATTACTATCAAAACAATTCCTAGAGGGCTTCTCCTGATCAGTGTACAATGTGAATCATATAGTCATCTTATAGTCTGAGAATTTTCACAATGACACATTGTTTTAATCACTACAGAAGAATTTATACTATCTCATTCTTGTTTTTTGTTTTTTGGTTTTTTTACTTTTTTGAGACAGAGTCCTGCTATGCAGTTCAGGCTCACTTTGTATCTCAGGCTGGTCTCCAACTTGCAATGATCCTCCTGCCTCAGCTTCCCAAGTGCTGGGATTACAGGCATGCACCACCACAGCCAGCTAATTCTTTTTCAAGATTCCTATTCCTAAAAGGCTTCTCTTTCCTGATTTGGTAGTATTATACTACTGAAAATTCAGAACACATCTTCATAACCAGTTCTGATAGACTAAAATTTATCTTTTACTCTGTTTTGAATAATAGAGAAGGAACTGCATATTCATAATGTTTGAGTAAAAATAAAAGGAGAAAATAGTATTTTTCAAAGTATACGTATCTTGAAAACAATCTAAGCTATATTTTTGATAAGAAAACTATTGGATTATTGGCACTTGGTGATTGAAATGTTAATTCTTACAGTCATTCTCATCAAGTGATAGAAGAAATTGGAAACTAAATGTTTCTGCCTTTAGTGAAAGATTATTTTACTGTGGAAAAATTACATGTATTACTTTCATAGTACTTTCTTGCTGCTATTTCTAAAAAGACATGTGCAGAGAACAGTTTCTTTGACATACTGAAGTAGTCATCCAATGCTCAAATTAAATATAACTATAAATTATTTTGGTTGAAGTTACTATTTTAAATGCTAATTTGTAAGTGCTGTATGTAACTGAATAGTGTTACGTTCAGTTCTTTCCTCTGGAAATTTGTGTGTGTGTGTGTGTGTGTGTGTGTGTGTTTACACGTGTTATGTTTGTGTTAGCTTTCAATCACTATAACAAATGCCAGAGACAATCAATTTATAATGAGAAAAGGTTAATTTGCCTCATGATTTTAAATTTCAGTATGTGATCAGTTGGCCCCATTGCTTTGAACCCTGTGGCAAAGGATTTTGGCCTGCATGGTGGAAGTGGATGGTGGAGAAACAACCGTCACTGTTGGTCAGGGATCCAGTGAGGGTGGGGATGCCGGGATCTCTCTGTAACCCTTGTAGGACAGGGCTCCAGTGACCTAACTTCTCACTGGGCTCCACCTATTAAAAGTCCCATTACTTACGAAGAGCGCCACCCTGGGGATGCAGCTTTTACCACATGTGCCTTTGGGGCACATTTAAGGCTCAAACATGGCTGTATTTTTGAATTACTTTTTCACATGCTGAAGTTCTATGATTTCTTAAATAATCTGTTAAAATTTTTTTATTACATAGGAAGAAAGCCATTAGATAGGAAATAATTTGTCAATAATTAAAACTTGGAAGCTTGCATTCTGTAAGGAATCTACACTATTTACCGTGGTCACTGGTTATGCCCAGTTTAGCACGTGAAATTTGAAAGGGATAGAGCTGGAGGGGCACAGAGCAGAAAGTATGTGTTTGCATCAACTTTGGAAAATAGGAAACCAACTTCAGCAGTGACAAAGGCTGTAGAAATGCAGTGACTTGATAATGGCAAAGGGATGAGCTGAGGTCTGGGTATCGTCAGCTGTGGGAATTAGCACATGGCATACAATCACTAACGGAAGGAATATACAAAGTGGTATAAATAATTACTGCATGGAATACATTGTTCCTTATGCTATGTGAGGTTTTCCCCATTACTTATGAGATACTGAACGTTCACCAGTGGTTATTTAAAAAAAAAAAATTCACTAAAGATAATGTTTACAACATTAAATTTTTATGTCCCACTCGCAACATTAAATTTTGTAAATACTCTTATAATTAAGTTTAGATGACAAGAGGAGACAGGAGATCTTTCATTAGATGGTACAGTTTGCCGCTTTGGATTTAGAGACGGCAACAGTAAAAGTAGCATCAGTGTGTTCTCCAGTGTGTGGCATTGCTTTGATGGTGAAAATAAAATAATTATGCTCAGCACTGTAGCTTATGATTTAACTTACCATCATTCCTCTCTGTATTTCAAGACAGAAGGTATCAGTGTGAAGCTATTTCTGAGTGTATATGAGGATTTGAGAATCGGTATGCACATCCACTGTAGAAATTCAGTGCAACAGAGAAGATAACTATTGTGTGTTTAGGGTGCTGCTACTGTTACTCTCAGAGATGATCATATTAAGATAAGCATTGTATGTATTTTCTTTGGATGAAGAAGAAGACAGAGAATTACTGCCAAATTTGATTTTCACAAAAATGCAAAGGTGAGGCGTTTTAGAAATTAGTATGTGGAAAGGCTTGACGATGTCGTAAGACTTCTAACACTTTAAAGCCACGTATTTTCCTCACCCCACGTGTATGGTCCGACAACTAACTGGATAAATGTTCTCCAGGAATTCCTCACTTGCAGGAGATTTTCCACAGTGTGTTCTTTTCCATCAGAGGAGGGTGTTGGGCTCATTTCTCTTGGAGGAATTACATGTAAAGTGGTACTGGTAAATTCAACAGGAATGTCAGTGAAAGTATCAAAGAACCCCACACTTGATGTTTCATTAACTGCCAGGGTTTTCACTGTCAGTATCTTTTTTTATTTTAAAAATAAAAGAACGTAAGCCAAGCATGGTGACACATGCCTGTAATCCCAGCACTCTGGAGCTGAGGCAGGAGGATCATTGCGAGTTAGAGACCAGCCTGGGCTACAAAGTGAGCTCAAGGCCAGCCTGAACTGCATAGTGAGACTCTGCCTCAAAAAA
>NW_004955409.1:14851669-14865295 GCF_000276665.1 Chinchilla lanigera
TTTTCCTCCTTTTATTTATTAAATAAAAAAATAAAAGAATGAAAACATATTAACAAATACCCATATATTTACAAAATAACACAAGAACAATACAAGCAATACTGAATTTCAAACAAGGTAGTAGGAAATTAACAATGGTTGTTGTATTACATACTGAGATCTTCAAAGTAGTTACTTGGGAAAACAAATATAGACACCTAAGATTGATCAAATAATTAATCATTAACTATTCCTTTCAGTAAAGCCATAAAAGTCAGTAGTACAATTGTGTTAGCTATCTTGTATATACATACATAAATAATTTTCCCCTTCTTTCTTTTCTCTTTTCCCTCATCCCAGTTGCTCTTTACTTTTGAGCAGTTTCCTTTAGTTTCATAATGTCTATCATACCTCCTAATTTTTATTCACTCTTTCAGGTTCTTTTTTTTTTGTTTGTTTATTTCCGGTACCAGGAATCGAACTCATGACTCACGCTTGCCAGGCAGGCGCTGTGCCGCTGAGCCAGCCCCTCTTTCAGATTCTTACACTTAATCTGGAATCTATGCAGTATGATTCTGTTTTGAAAGATATGCCTCTTTAGAAGAAAACTCTGTTTTTGTTTAATCATACAGAAGGCAGAATTTCTTTTAAGTCAACTCCAAATTTTTAAAACTAATCTTTTATTTTTTGGAAAAACATTTTAGGGTTGATTTTGCCTTATGCATTATGAACTGGAATCTTGAAATTTGGCGTATTTTAAATACAAAAGCAATACATTTAGGAGCTTTGGTTCTATTTTAAAGTACGTTAAAAATAGCAAAATATAATAAGAAAGGAAATGGTCTGGGAATAAAAACTTGAGCTAAGTTTCCATATCAATTAGCTGTTTAACTACAGTCAGATGCTTTGACCTTCGCAGAAAAACATTCTCTTTTATAAAAGAAAGGTTGTGCTTAATGATCAGACAAGGTTCTTGGTACTATGCTAAATCATCATTCCTTTTTTTAAGGAAATCAAATATTTTGGTTAAAGCATTATAGACTAGTTATTTCATAGTCTAGTATGTGGTCCTTGCTAATAGCATTAGCAAGTGGAAAATCAAGAGATAATGTTATATAGACAAGTGCAGCATTACAGATTATATATTATTAAATGACTCTTTTAATATATATGGATGACATTGAAATAAACACACTGAGATAGGAAGGTTATTTTTTTTTCTTTTTCTGGATTTCATTACTATCATGTATTATTTTTACAACTGAATAAAAAGAATCATGTTTTCTTTATATTTCTTGTTCCCCAATTTATTTTACTACATCACTTTGTATGAAAAACATTTTATTCAGTATTCATTGAAAATATAATAGCAACATAAACATTCTATTTGTGGAAGTCTGTTCTTGTAACAGGCTTAAATTATTTGTAAAGAGATAGAAATAGTTTTTCAGCTATCATCTTCCAACTTTGTAAATTATTATTCTAATACAATGGAATTCTCGCAAAACACAAGAATTTTTTTATTTGCCATACACCCAATATTTTGCTTTTGTGGAGTTTTTTGCACAATAAATTTCCAATGAGTAAACATTCACTAAAAATATGAAGGTAGATACTATTAAAGATTAATTCTTAAGATGAGGAAAATTTTACTATGATATAGTTTTATGAGTAAGTAAGCATTTTTCTAGATTATATTTCTTAGACTTGTTCGTGTACATATTTTCCTTCCTGTTTTGTTTTAGTTGATTTTGAAATGTGTCCAACTTGCTTAGAGTAGAAATAAGGTGATACCTGTTAAATATCAAAATGATTTTGCAGCTTAGATTCTGTAAAATTGGTCAGGTGACAACATTCATGTTCGTTAATAAAAAATAGACAGAATCCCATTTTAATAGCTTAATCAAAGGAAATTGAAGCATACTCAAGAATATCTCTCTTTGTCCTCTGGTCTCTGATTGGAGAGCCACCATACAATGAGGTTTTTAAACAGACAAAATAAAACTCTTGTACTACCAACCTCTGATATTTTGAGATCCTAAAATGGTGAGTGTGATCTAAAAGGTCCTCTCTAATGCTACTCCAAGTAGATGACAGTAATGTCATTTACCCTCTTGCTGCTGACCTTGCGTGTCACTTGCGTGTCACTCCACTATGGTGACCAAGTCTTAACTCGCGGATTTATTCCCTGGGCATTTCCACTACAAGCTTTAGGGAAAATGTTATCTTCTTAGCAGAGGGTAAAATCTACTTCACTTCCATGTTATGATTACCTGATGCTTGGTTGGTCTTTGGAAATGCATACTCATAAGAGTATTTTCATTCTTGAGCTTGCCAGAAATGGTGAGTAGTCTTTTAGCAGAAGTCTCATGCATCTAGAAAAATAGTGTTCTATTGTGTAGTAATATAGATAATGATATAGATAATGATAATGCAATGTTTATGTCCAAGAAGCTGCAAGAACATACTTCTAACTTTTGCACCACAAAGAAATTGTGAATGTTTGGGGATATAGATAGTTTTACCCTCATTTGCACAATGCACAATATATTTAATGCATCAAAACATCATCTGGTACCCTATAAATATGTATAGTTTTATGTCTCTTAAAAGTTATGTTAAAGAAATGCATTACAGACCTGGAGATGCCAATCCCTTGGAAAGCCTTATAAATCTAGCTGCCTTATGATGGAGCTGGAACTTGGAATGAACCTGTCTGTGGTATCCCTAACTTTTATCTTACTGCATTTTTTTTCTCTTGCTTTCTACGTGGGGGCAAGACAGAGTAGGAAAGGCTACGTGCTTTATGTTCTTCTATAGATAAAAGTTGCAGCTTGGCTTTCTAATATAATATGGGTGCTAATTTCATTCTGAATATAATAAAAAATCATGTTAAGTAAGTCTATTGAGATAGAAGTTTTTGAATATTTATATCATAATATCATGTGGGTCATTCTACATGATTTTGATTTAAACAGTTCCCTTGAGTATTTCATGTATATAGCAATCAAATAGAACAGAATCATATTTATTTCTGGAGCCCTCTCCATGGTGTAAAACCTGAAAAAAAATTTTTTTTCAAGTTTCCAACCTTCAGTATGAAGCAGATTTGACATTTGAAAGGCAATTTTAAGTGATTATTATTTGCATAGTAAATTCTCAAGATTCCCTATATGCTCAGACACTTTGCAGTGAGCTGAAGTCATTTGAAAAGCAATGCACCTGGCATTTATATTCCAAAGAAGTGCCAAGTTTAACTACAGTACACTTTTAAAAATTTCTGCATTCTTTTATGCTTGATTTTTATGCTATTTTAACTTCTTGGATAAAAAAATAGAACTAACCACAAGAAATTCAGTGGATGAGGCCAGGAGAAGCTATACTTAGCACAGCTGTGAATTCTAGTCTTCCTGTGTTTTACCTGATCTATGAGGTACCATTTATAGTTAGATTAATTTTAGCCTAAAATGTTGAAGTCAGAGTTGGCATTCATGTAAATCTTTTTGTACAGATGCTTCAGAAAGGCCAACTACTTATTCCATTCATCTGTGAGTAACAGATTTCTAGCATGAAGGGGTGAATAACTGGTGTTTGAATTTATAGTTTAGATATAAGATAAAGGACAACAAGTGCATTTAAAGAGTCCATCTATTGTGAAGCTATGATAATAATATCCCATTCATAACTCCCATAAAATAAATATATTCATCCTTTTTCTTTCTTTGAAATATCTTTAGTAGATCAAGACCAGCAGGACCTTAGAAACTGAGTCAGCTCTCCAGAGCTGGGTTGGAAGCCATCCTACACAACCTTTGTTACTGTTACTCACCTAGAAATACTTTGATTGCTAAACTTTTGCAATACTCTCCTGCTTGCCTTCACTCCTGGCTTCACCCTCTTCCCCTTACTTACCAAATAAAAATGCAAAACTAGCGTCACAATCAACATGCCACTTCTTAGCTACTACTCTTCATAACTACCTCATTCTTATAGGACACAGTCTACTTTCCATACTCTGCTCTCTAGTGTTTCCCACTTTTGTCCTGTCTATGTCTAAACAATTTAAAAGTAATAGACACTGTGTGAATATAGTTTTTCTTTTATTGTTGTTTTCAACATGCAATTAAACTGTAAATGGGTAGCATAGTATAATAACAGTTCATAAGATTAAAATGTTAAATAACACTAAGTCATATATGTGGCGTTCAGTCTGTCCCATACTGTGTTCCAGACAGACAGACAGACAGACACACACACACACAAGCACGCACACGCACACTCTCCCTCGCTCTCTCTCTTTCTCTCTTATTAAGTTAGCACAACAACTTAATTAAGCCTTCATTTTTATGCAGAAGGAAACATCCAAGGAAGGCTAAATGACTTCCCTGAGGTCAAAGGGTCGGAAAGAGGACTCCCATCAAGAAGCCTTGCTCTAAGGCACTGTCCTCATCCTGACTGAATTCCACTGCCTCACCAGCTACTTCTGCATCTTGGCAGTTCTGACATGCCCCAGAACTTTTGGGCGGTGCCCTCACCCCAGCTTGTGCAGGGGGTACTGGTGGGAGGAGGAAGATGGGAAGTGTCAGGTGCCTCCCCAGAACCCTCCCCAGCGCCTGTAGCACCCGGCGCATGTTACACTATAAGATTCACCTCTCCCCACTCCCAGATCTCCTTTGGCTTAACGCATTTGTTGTGCTACGTTTTCCTTCCTGCAACTCAGGTACTTGATATGCTGTTATTCTGATCTCTGCTACCCACAGTCAGCAGCTGATAAATAAGAATGTTGAGTCTCCAGTGAGGGTAAAGGAAATCTTTCTCACACACCAAGAAGCTCTATTTCCTCTTCACTTTAGCTGCCAGCCTTATTTTGCTTCTCCTCTTTCCTGCCTTGGCAGGCATTTATCATAAATCTTTGTGGCTTTTTTGTTGAGAAAGTAGTAATTTATGGCCTTGTTTCCATTTTAAAGGAGAGTTCCTCCCTCAGTGGCACCTTCAAGGTC
The DNA here is from genome assembly GCF_000276665.1 of Chinchilla lanigera. NCBI lineage: Eukaryota > Metazoa > Chordata > Mammalia > Rodentia > Chinchillidae > Chinchilla > Chinchilla lanigera. The sequence continues at coordinate 14,856,649 of NW_004955409.1, forward strand.
TCCCCCAGTTACGGTTACTGCGGCCCACTGCTTCTGAGCTGGTTGATGGGTCCCAAACACTTGGCCTGGCTCCTTCCAGGAGCGAGTCAATTGCTCCTCCTCCTCCTCCTCCTCCTCCTCGTCCTCCTCCTCCTCCTCCCACAACTCCTTCCATTACTTGTGTTGTGAATATAAAGTGCAATTCAGAAAGCAAAATTGAACATACATGCAAAATGAAGCACTGTGTGCGTAATTTATATTGTGTATTAACATATCTAAATAGCATCTAAATATCTATATATAATGTATATTTACATGCATACACACATACTTCAGGGGAAAAAGTTGAAAACTTTACCTTGAAATAAAGCCCTCTTGAGAGAGAGTCCCATCATTCAAAGAACAAGAACCTAATTGTTCTAACATAAGTTGAATGGTGACATGAGGTTGTCCTATAGATATCCAAATTTTTAAAAATGAGGCTCTACCTTTTCACAGAGAGACTGGAACTGACATTGGAAAAATAGAAAAGCATTTTCCTCTCTTTGTCTCTTGCAGTTAATATGATCATTCACATGTTTGTTCTCTCTTTCTCTTTCTATATGTCTTCTACTTGTCATTGTCTAATTTCTCTCCATTGCATTCTGTTTTCGTATAGTCCCAAATGAATATGTAATCCCAGCTTGAATTGTGTAGTAAGAATCAGTTAATGATTTTAATTGACATAGTAACTAAATGTGTTTATGTGTGACAATGTGACAATTGAAAATGTGTATACAGTGTGTAATGGTCAGATCCTAGACAATTAATACATTCAGTTCATCAAACATTTATTTTCTAAACCCTTTCTGCTAGCTAGTTTCAAATAGACAAAATATTATTTAATTTATAAAATCAATTTAAATAGTTACAAGGAAGTGAACTGGATTAATTTTTCCTAGCCCATGTGTTGTTTTCTTCTGGATCTTAAAATCACATGTCATTTGTGCTTGCCGGCACCAAGAAAGAAACAGAGGCACTGTGTGTGCATGCCAGCATGTACGCGAGTGTGTGTTTGTGTGTGTGTGTGTGTGCGTGTGTGTTTCTGTTCCCAGAATTTTGTTGAAAATTAAGGAACCAGAGTATCATCTATCGATTTCTTAGAATATATGCATTTCCCTACTTTTTAAAGTTTGCCTCCGTCACTATTTTATTTATCAGGACTTAGCTGACCAATGAAGGCTCACTCACATGAAACTTTACTCATTTTGTTTTTCATTAGGTGCTTCCTTTGGAAGAGATTCAAAGTTTGCCCATTTCACGGCATACAATTATTTGTAATCTTATATATAACTGACCTTCACTCTCTTTTTCTGGATGATTGTGAACATGCTGAAAATAGAAAATGAGACATACACTCCACACAGTGTCACTGTACTTGAGGCTTGAGACAAGTATTTATAAGGTCTCTTTCAAAAATTTGTTGTTAAGTGATTTTTAAAGGAATGTTTTTCAGTGATAAAAGACAAATGATCAAAATAATTCTTTCTTTTATTGTCTTTTTGAGACAGAGTCTCACTATGCAGTTCAGGCTGGCACTGAGCTCACTTTGTAGCCCAGGTTGGTCTCGAACTCACAATGATCCTCCCAAGAGCTGGAATTATAGGCGTGCACCACCACACTGGGCTCAAAATAACTTCAAAATGTTGTTCAACTTCAGGCTCAAATTTGCTGAAAATTGTTTTCTGACATAATGTTTATTTTCTTCAGTCACTTAGTATTTTGGGGGAGTTGCGAGAATACAGAATTTTCCTGTTCTTTGCCATGCTTTAAATTTTCATTTATTTCCGCATGGAGCATGTATGCACACGCACACACACACACGCACAGATTTTCTTTTCAAAAAAGATCATTCGCCTCTCCACAATTTCTGTGGTTACTCACGATACATAATGTTCCCAGTTTTGCTAGGGAATTTCAATTTTAAAGCTTTTCTGTTTGTGCTTGGAGCATCCGATATTTAATCTGTTCAATGGAGAGACTGACAGGAGGCGAAGTTCAAAGCACTGTTTAGCATAGAAACTTCTGGGCAAAACTGTAGCTTATTTTCATCAAGTTTCCCATTTTAAAATGCAGTAGGTTGATCTTCATAAATATTTTAAAACATCCACAGTATTAATAGTCACTTGGAGCACTGACTGTATAGTTTCCTGTCCCTTCCTGGAAGATCTGAGTCAGTAGTTCATGGGTGGCTTTTGTAATTTTGACAAGGACTAGTATTTTTAATTCTTCATATCCAGGAAATTTGGGAAAACACCTATGTGAAGCACTTATTCTTGTATGCTTCTTTCTTTCCTACTTCCAGATCTCTGTGAGCATGGTCTGGCACAATGTCTGCTTTTATGGAGAACATCTCTTGCAAGTTGTATTTAAAAACAGCAGAGTGATTAGAGTTTATTAAGCTTCTTTTAATGACAAAGAAAATCACTCACCTAAGACTATTGTTAGCTGGTGAATTATCTTCATGGCTTATTATATATTTCTAATTAAAACAATTTATTGTTGTTAATCACAGAAGTAGGAATTCCTCAGATTTGCCTTCAGAGACTGCTGAAAGCACACTACTTATCTGTCAGTTTCTTTCCTTCTTGTTCTGTCAGGTCCTTTCAAAGTATCCTTTTCATGAGATATTTTGAAATTGGGTGTCTGGGAAAAGTGAGTAACTTAGATTTTCAGTAGTATCATTCACTTGGCATGAAAATAAGAAAACTGAGATTATACACTGCTCAAATCTTTTTCATTAAATATTTACCTTTAGTCTTTTTTCTTCTCCCCCATGTTTGGTGCCGTATTGTGCTTTAGTCTGCGGTCCACAATCATTCCAGATATGTGCGGAGCTTGAATATATTTAAGCCACCACTGAATACAGGGTTGGTGAAGGAAAAAAAGCTCACAGCAGGAGTCCTCTTTCCTGAGAAATAAATGTACCACAGAAAATATAAATTGCTTCCACTTTTCTCAGTGCTATTCTGTGTATGAAACAGAGACACACTTCCGTTGTTATTTCCAGGTTTGACTCTCCTCTGCTCTGAGGGCCTTACAGTTCTCTTTCTGATTTCTGTTTTGAGTAAGAAGTTTGACCAAATTGCTTTTGTTCTTGCATCTCACAGTCCACATATATGCATTCAAACTTCAGCCTCTGGGAACAGTGAAAATGCTGAATTTTGACTCTTTCATTGAAATAGTTGAGAAGCTTTGAGGTTCTCCCACTGGACTCCATATTTGGCTCCCCGGCCCATCTTCTTAGCTTGTAGGAAGTGTAAATCGCCAGTTATACAGGGATACTGCTTAAACCAGCGCTTAGTAAGAGGTAGTTTTACACTCCTGAGAGCACAATTTATTCTCTCACTTTTAGAAAGCAATATTGAAGACTCACCTATCCCTTAGACAATTAAATTAGAAACGCTCGCTTTGTGGACTATGAAGCTGTGTGAAATAAATTACACTGTACACTGTACTTATTCAGTGATTTATAATTCATGTTTAGAAAACTGTGCATATAATGAACGTATGCTGTGCATATAATGAACATATGCTGTCACTGAAACAAGTGCAATTAAAATCACTGTCTCAGGGCAACCTGCATTTGTACTAATGGGACTTGGGGACCTGTGTAACTGTTTTGGGGGTTGTTGCAAAATGAGCAGTGGGTCAGAAGTGCTTATAGTTGTCCTTTGTTATTGTCTGACTGTCTCAGCCTAGAGCCAGCCCCCCCCCCCTCACCCGTCCTGTTTTCAGGGCACCCTGGCCCAAGGGAGATGGCTCTTGAGTCCTCTACAGAGGGCGCCCCTTGTGGGTGAGCGCTGGATTGCCAAAATAGTCCTTGTATTAAATGTTCCTACCTGTCTTCTGTGACTTATTATTGCTCTCTGTTTTGTTTTTCGTTATGAATTTTGCATGAGGTTTTATAGTGCTTCCTTCTTTTATAGTACTTTCTTTCCCCTCTTTGTGTCCATTCTAAATGAGCGAGGCTAAGGTGTTAAGTCCTGAAGACAGGCAAAAGTACACCAAATTGTAAACACTGTAGCGCAGCTCTTGTTTCTTAAATACTTCCCTTCACTTTTACCACATTTCCTTTGTTTCTAATTAATTCTCAAACTATTTTAAAATTTATTTACAAGCTCTTGCTACTGTTTTTCTTCCTCAATATAGCATTGTTTTGGGCAAAGCAGGAAAAATATTGATTGCTTATGAGTTGTAATCGTTTAAATAATCAAATGTAAATCCCAACACAAGAACATGATGCTCTTAGAACATATTCACAATAAATTCTGTATTACAGCTATCTAAAGAAGATTGATTTTTAAGAATCAATTTTAATACTGAAAATATGTCAGAATAAAGGAAACAGTATCCCTTTTTTACTAAGAGATTAGAGTTAGACCTAAGTGAACATATTTATCATATGATTTTGAAATTAGAAACACTAGGTTCAAGTTAACACTTACAGTCACTACTGTATTCAGAAGTCCATCCTCTAGCAAAATAATAAATCATTTAATTTTCATAGTAAAATCATGTCCTTGTCCTGTTCCTAATTCCTTCTATCACTCTAAAAATAATTCTGCTCTTTAGCCTCTATGACTTTGGCTTATTGATCAGCACACATACACACACACACCACACACCACACACACACACACACACACACACACACACACAGAGAGCAAAAAACAAATAAAATATTGACAGAAAGAAGAAGGAAGGGGTAAGAAAGGAAAGGAAAGGAAAGGAAAGGAAAGGAAAGGAAAGGAAAGGAAAGGAAGAAAGGAAAGGAAGGAAGGAAGGAATAGAAAGCAAGCAAGAAAGAAAGCAAGAAAGAAAACAGTTAAAGGAGGAAAGATGATAGATGAAAGCATATTAAGGGTCAAACCATGATCAAAATAAAGGAGGAATCCACCACTCTTTCAAACAGCAGATCCCAGTTTCACTTATTCTTGAGAATGAAGGAATGTTACTTTTACTCCAGCTCCTGGACCTATGCCATTTTTCTTGGGAAAGTAAAAGTTGTTTTCCTTTCACCTATCATGAGTAAGTCAACAATTCAGAGACATCCGGGAGAATAGCAGGGGGAGACAGAGAGCATCACCCTGTCCTGTGCCGGCATATTTCCGGTATGCAACAGTCTACAGTACAGTAGAGAAAGGCCGAGTCATAGGAATTCAGAGATTTTTTTGGTCAAAGAATTATAGACTGCCTCAAATTCACTAGCACATAAATACTTCTCCCAGTTAAAGAACCTTTGGAGGGCAGAAGAAAATACACCTTCATCCTATAGGACCATACTAAATAAATTTCTGGCCACTACTGGAAATTGAACTGGAAGCTGTTTGTATCAGCCCTGCCAAAAATGGTTGTATATTTCAGTTCTACAGGACAGTGGGACTGCAAAAATTATTTCACAATTTGTTTTCTTCTGTTAGAAAATTATTTACTTATTTAACTCTTGTATACATTTATATTGCCACTTCTTGACTTGGTACATGCATATACATTGTGAAATAATCATCACAACCAAGCTAATTAACATATCCATCACCTCACCTAATTACATTCTTTTTTCTTGAAAATACTTAGGATTGGGCTGGGGATTTAGCTCAGTGGCAAAGCGCCTGCCTGGCAAGCGCAAGGTCGTGAGTTCGATTCCCGGTACCGGAGAAAACCACCCCCCCCCTTAAAAAAAAAATACTTAGGATTTGCCAATCTTAGCAAATTTCAAATATACATTTGGGTACTGTTATTTGTAGTCAGAACTTAATCATTTTGCATAATTTTACGGTCCATTTCTTCTATCTTGCCTGTCTCTGACAGCCATTGTTGTACTTTTCTTTCTCATCATACAGAATAACCACTTAACATGAAATGTAAAACCTGAAGCTGTAAAGTTTATAGAAAGAAACAGGGGACGATTTCCTTGAGATCGTCCCCTTGACAATAATTTTTGCATGTAGTACCCAAAGCACAAGCCATAAAAGCAAAAATAAACAAGTGAAACTTTGTTGTACAGAAACTTCTGTACAACACTCAACAAAAAAACCAACCAATAAATACAGGAAAATGTTTACAAACCATCTATCTAATAAGGCATTCTGTCATACACTCAACAAAAAAACCAACCAATAAATACAGGAAAATGTTTACAAACCATCTATCTAATAAGGCATTAATATCCAAAATACATGAGAAAGACAGAAAATTAAGACAAAGGGTTTGAGTGAATTTTTTTTTCCCAAATAAGATGTATAAATGACCGACAGGTAGGTGAAAGATATATGACAACACATTTTTAATCTAGTATTTCAGAATAAAAGGACAAAACTTGAGGTAGGTGTGGTATAGAAATATCTACCTGAAAGTAAAATGTATTTTTGAAAATAGTTTAGTATAGTAAACATGGATGATTTCAGAAACTGCCAGATGCTTGCACTTTAAAAATAAGTATTAAATAAAAAGGAAAATAAAACATCAAAAAAATCTATTTATGCCCTGAGAAAGGAAGACATGCTAAAAGATTAAAATCATAAACAGACTGACCCAAGCTAAGATTTTCAAAAGGAAATATGGTAATTTTTAAGTTGGAGGAAAAAATGAAACGGCAAAATTAACTTCAAAATTTGAGGGAATAAATGACTCAGTTCATAGTGCAAAAAGGCAAATGCAATACAGAGGGATATAGTTAGACTCTATCTCATAATTCTATTTTGGATAAAATTAGTTATCTCTTTCTTGTCTGAAATATTTCCCTAAATTTTTGTTTATGCTATTCCAAAATATATGGAATCTTGAATGGTAAATACTTGGTTCCTGGATTCTTCATCCTATTGTTTATGAGAGGCATTGAGTCTGCATTAGTGTAGCTCTCCAGGAGTCACAGAAAGTGTGCCTGATAAAATGCACTTTGATGCTACTATGGGTCTAATATTTCTTCTTTTGGAAGAACACCTACCAAGAAGATACTTTAAAATCTTTTTTTTTTTTTTTTTTTTTTTGGTCTTTTTGAGACAGGGTCCCACTATACAGTTCAGGTGGCCTTGAACTCACTTTGTAGCTCAGGCTGGCCTCAAATTTACAGTAGTCCTCCTGTCTCAGCCTCTTTAGTGCTGGGATTACAAGCATGCACCATCACACCCAGCAATACATTAAACCTTGTACTCTAAATTGGTGATACATGCATTAAAATATTTATATTTATAGTATAATAATCTAACTCCATTATTTAATCCAGACTTTCTTAATGCCCTCTTGTTAGATCACATAGAGTTTGCTCATCTCTTTAACACTGGATTCAACCATCTGCTGTCATATGTCAGCTTTGGTTCTGGACATTTTATGATATTGAGTAATCTACCTGCAGTGGTAAAACATTTTTACCCAGAGTCATATACAATGTGATACCTTTTTTGTATACGTCAAGTGCATTTCTTCAGAATATGTCTTCAGCAAAGTGCAGTCCTGTTTTTAACTAGAACATTTGCAAGCACTTTATTTCTGTTGCTCGTTCATCAGCAACTTTAGAATAAGGAAACCTTTGTAATTTCAAATGTCGTATTTCTTCTTAGATATTGAAGAGTTTGATCAGTGAGAACTAAGGACCAGTTAGGCAGGGTAGGAAGTTCTGGTGTGCTATCACGCCATAGGGTGACTGTAGATAACAGAGATATACTACCTATTTCAAAAAGCTAGAAGAACGAAATGTGACGCTTTCACCAAAGAAATGACAAATGTTTGGAGAAATAGGTGTGTTTAACCTGATTTAAATGCTCACTGTGTTTACATACATCTGACATCACATGATACCTATAACTATGAAGAATTTTAATATATCAGTTACATTTAAAGTTAAATGCAAATAAATAACAACAACCAAAGAGCTGACTCTGTTTAATGATTTGCATTTATCTCTCACGTAGGGACATTCTAACTGGCTGTTTGTCTTCTGATTCATCCAGAACCCTTTGGCTTCACATCTCTTCACCTCACTGAAAACGTAAACGTGCCCTACTCTCCTGCTTCACACTGACGTACTTGTCAGTTTAGTATGTTTTCTAATTCATTCTTGAAAAATTTTTCCAGGGGTATTTAGTATTCTAGAATGTTACACCTGTCCAATCGTAAAAGGCACTGGAGGTTACGGCTTCTCCTACTCTGCTGAGCTTTCTCTCATTTAGAACATTTAGTAAAATCTCATTTAAGGACCGTAGCATTCTTGTGTGTGTCTCATCTTCATCCACGCCCTAACGTTTGAACTGTGATTGACTTTCATTCATAAATGATAAAATAAAACAAATGCTAGTATCTTTTTGTGGCTCATAGTCTAGGTCCTTATTTTGGACATCAAAGGTCCAGAAGGAGATCATTTTATAGCATCTGATATCTAATAGTACATCTTAAGGCCAACCTAGTCAATGCACACCTCTATCACGCACTTGTGTGCATTCTCAAAAGCTGCACTTTTATATTCACTTTTCTACCATTGTTATTCGTGCTTATGTGTCAATATCCCCCATTCTGAGGAGTTAATATCTCCTGAATTTTATCATTTCATAAAACCATCTTTGCTGAAAGAGTATGGTTATCTCACTGAGAAAAGTGAATTCCAGATTTGAGGATTCCTGATATTGTATATATA
>NW_004955409.1:14865744-14939636 GCF_000276665.1 Chinchilla lanigera
CATTCAATATTTCTTCAGTTCCTCAAGCTCTTTAGGGACCCAAAAGGTTGCCTCTTCATTGGGATTATTTCATTGAAACACCGTCACTGAGAAATGATTATAAGCTCAGAGAAGCAGGTACCTGTGCAAAAGTTTATTCTTACTGAGTTTGAAAACTATATGGAGAGTTTGAAAATAAGACAACGGCATAATGAATAATAATTTTCTTCGATCCCCTAAGAACATTAAGTATTATAGAATTAGCTTGTAGATGTGTTTGGTCCTACATTTTAGATGTTCAAAGTATTAAAGAAATGTTGAGGTTGTAAATATGCCTTAGACTAGGCATTCCTCTTCTTGTAAAACAGAATGTGGAACTTTGTGATTTATGGTAAGCAATACTGGCTTTTTTTACCCAGCTTCTCTTTTATCATAAATAAATGTTGATGCAGTTTGCAAAGGAAAAAAAAAAGTCTGTCACACGAATGTCATTTGCTTTGTCAGACATCAAAAATTACAGAGTCTGCTGCCGACCACACTCTTCTACTGCCCTGTATGAAATAGATGCTTCAATCAATCACATGGATCAGCAATCTGAGGAACAAAGCAGCTACATTTATTAAGCTAAACCTCCCTACTGGGGACCGTTTTCAAAATTGTAGTAGCAGAGGGAGTCCATAGCCTATAATATGACAAATCAAAGATTTCAAAGTACTGTGTGCTATAATTTTAGCATGACATTTAGCATCTGTTACCTCATCTTTTTAAATGTTCATCTATGTGGTTTGATTTTCCATGAAATTAAAAGACGCGCGGGAGAAATGATACTTACTCTCCGCTCGCCGGCTCCAGCTCATGGAACTCAGGATTCTAGGTGCTGTCAACCATCAACCAGCATTAGATCTTGTCAGCCTTTCCCAAAACGTATCACCTCTGCAGCTCCTGTTCATAAACTGGCTTTAGATGAGACAATCATTCGGAGCTTACTAAGGCATTTGAGATATAATTCTACAGTTAAAACAACTTAGATCTAAATGACTGTGTTAAAATTTATTTAACTAATATTGTGAAGATTTTTACTCTTTTGGCTTAATTTTGTTTTTGTTTTTGTTTTTTGTTTTTTTTTTTTGTTTTTCTCTGATACCGGGAACCGAACTCAAGACCTTGCGCTTGCCAGGCAGGCGCTTTGCAGCGGAGCTAAATCCCCAGCCCCTTGGCTTAATTTTGTATGGGATTTCAAACCTTACATGTTTCAGTTTGGCCCATAGTTAAGGGATAGAGTTAGAGAAGGGCCGCTTGGGCTGAACAAGGGCATTCTACACATCTCATTAAACATAGTGAGAAAGGAGTAAATATGTTCTAGGTAATTCAAGGTTTACTTACAATTATTACTTGAGGGAGACGACTGTGACAGTCGTTGTGGTTATCTTTTGCTTAATAATAAACAACTCAGATTTAATGCCTTATAATGAAAACTTATGATTTAAAATATGTTTTATGTGTTTAGGAAAATGTCACAATGCAAGAAAGTATTTGTTAAAATGAATAACCATGGTCATTAATAACCATGGTCATTGAATGAAAATGTTACGCACTTTCCACCAAGAAAACCCTCTGAAATTCAGTTCCTGCATTTATCAAAGACAAAAGACCATATTATTTTTTGAAACTCTGCAGTATTCCTTTGTGGTGAAAAATTTCATACTTAAAAATGAGTAAGCAATGGGAAAGAAATTTAAGGAAATAGAGCACAATGGGAAACTCAAAAGCTAAAGTCAGGACCAAACAATAGTTAATCATACTCACAGAGAAAAAAGTAGCTTTTACTTACTCTTTTGATGTATCTTTCATTGCCATAAATGTACACATTAATATAGCACCTAATAAATTATACTAATATAATTACAGTAATACCATGCAAATACTTGAAATATTTATTAAAGTAATTATAATTTTTATTACACAGCACAGAGTGTGATAACAAATTAACCCCAAAATGTTAAAATACAGTATAATAGGTCTATCTTTCTTACTCATGTAACAGTTACTATAGTGTGCATGTGAAGTTGGTGGCCTTCCACAGTATAATTCTTGGTGTCTGATGCCTTTACTTCTATATCTCTAACATCCTCTAATGCATTACAGCATTGTCTTCTAGCCAGAGAGAACGGAGAGCATGGTGAAAACATATCAATTTTAGCCTTTCATTTTAGAACTTATGTGTACCATTTCTGTTATTGTTACATTAGAGGATAACTTGTATATCTCATCTAAAAAGTAGGATGGAGAAATGTACAGTTCATCATTAGACTTGTGTTTAGAGTAACAGTTCTAAATTTTCGAAAGAGAGTACACATTTTTGGGGAAACCCTGGTCATCTTGGTTGCCATATGATAGGATGTCTGTTTCAGAAGGGATATGAGAAGTCACCTCACATAACCACACTTCTGTGTTCCTTCTATGAAATTTAATATAGTGACCATCTAGCTCATCAATTAGAGTGTCAGAAGATACTGGTATATGTTCACCAACTAGGAGATAATTGATAATGCAGAAATAGTAAAATATCTCAGATTTTATAGAATTGAATTTTATTATAAAACATACGAATTTATTCCTTCACTCACATTCCTTTTTATTCTTTTTATCACTTACGTGATAGAGCAGAAAGTCTACATAAGAATCTATGCATTGGCTGCCTTCATCAGAACAAAATAAAACAAAACATAAGCTTGTGAGTATGGTACACACATGTACACAATCTCTCTCTTCATGTAGGGATGTGGGAGGGGGTCCTGGGAAATTGCTCACTTGCTCACACACACCACACTTGTGATAGGATACCTACTACCACTCAAGACTGCTTCTTCCCTCTTTAAAGAATTCTTTTAGAAATGTGTCTGTTCAAAAAATGACTGAAAACATTTCTTCTTGAAGATTTGGCCCTGTATCCGAAATGTGCATCACACTGAGAAAAATCTAACACTTCCCAATGTCAGTATTTTTCAAATATACAGATGAAAATTATGTATTTCCAAGTTTTCTCAAATTAACACTGTATTAATCTGATTATTCTCTTTCTTTTCTGATCATCACTGAGTCTACCCAAGATCTTCTGTCCCATTATCTCATTATATCTCCTTTGGTTGAGTTTTATACCAGTGTGAAAGTTGCATCAACTTGTTTTTGTTAGTGTGAGAATAAATAAAAATTCATTGACCACAACCAAAATTTTCTTACATGGAACAGCTAGCTGCTCAATGGATCCACCGTTACCCCTGTATAGTTAACAAAGATGCATAGAGAAATCTTGTGACAAAATACCTTTGTTACTCTGTAACTTTTTATTAACTTCATTTGTTTTCTCATTCTAGAGGACTGGTTGTTGTAGACATTTATCTCAAAGATCCTTCAGTTCAAATTAAGATTAGAATAAGTTTTCCACATTAATTTGCCTAGAACTACTTACTTGGCTTCCTACATGGCTTTCAAAGGCAAGGAAATTGAGGTGAACATGCCCAGAGCCTATCTTCGCACCCAGGTGTAGGTGATAGAAATAAGTAGAGTGACTAGAAAACCAAAAATAGCAGCAGAAACCATTTCTGGGTACAGATCTATTTATTGTCATTTTGTTCCTCCAAAAGTTCTCCTTTCTTTTAATGTCCCTACTTGGTATTCTAAAATGGCATTGGAAATTCTTCCAAATAAGAGAGGTCAAGCTCCAGCTACTTAAAATTATAACTTGTGATGTTTTAGTAAGTGTTTATACTCTATGAGTGGTAACTTCCTAGTGATTATGATGGGGTGCCGTAGTAGAAGGAGATGAGGAAAGATCTCCTGGGGCTGGGGATTTAGCTCAGCGGCAAAAGCGTCTGCCTGGCAAGCTCAAGGTCGTGAGTTCGGTTCCCGGTACCGGAGAAAAACCAAAAAAAAAAAAAAAAAAAAAAAGATCTCCTGAGGTCCTTTGCTAGGATATTGCCACCATTTTGGAATCCTTTCGTGGTGCTCCACTCACGTGTGTCTCACCTCCCTCAGATGAGTTAGGGAGAGGAATAAATTGAGATCACCTGCCCTATATGATGTTAATTTAATGGTGCCCCAGCTAAGCAAGAGTTTTGAATGTGAATCCTTAAGGTCACGTGAAAAGCCAAGTCCTTCAGTGCGCTATCCCATTAACCTTTATTATGAGTTCTAATATCAGTCACTTGAAAAGAATTATACTATTCAACATATATGCTATAATTGTGCTTCTCTCTGGCACGAAAATAAGCAATCCTTATTCATATTCACTAGTATATTTCTCCTGTGATCCTAAAGTTCACATGTAGCTTTTCTGTATATTCTAATTCATCTGTTCTCAAAAAATGTCTTCATCAATGCTCAGAGATGAAATAAGAATAATCACAAATGACAGATGATGGAAACATGGTACTATTTGATATTGATATTCTCAATTCTTAACATTTACTTTGCATATGCTAAATAATATCAGCGTGACTCTAAATGTTGAGCAGTTACTACTTAATTTCTAACCCAACAGCCAACCGCTGCAACTTATTTTACGCTGGGAATTGATGAATGCTTCCTTAAGTCTGACTTGAAAGATAGATATTTTTTTGGACTGCCGTAGCTTGGGGGAAGTCAGTGTGCTCCTTTCAGAGGATTTTTCTCGGAAAAGATTGAGAAGTGACAGGTCTGCAGGGCTTGTCTGGGGATCTAACATTTGCTACTAATTGTGGAGGTGCTCATATTGAGGAAACAAAGGAGTCATTAAGAAAAAACACAGAGCTGTTACCCAAAGACTGCATGACTATATTAAACAATTGAAACTGTGAAGTGTTGTTTAGTCTAAGTAAATATCAGTAGCTTTTTTTGGCACAAGAAAGATCGCCTTTAGAACATTCTGACCACAAAGAACAAAAAGCGTTGGTCAGTGTCAGCTTCTGGAGCTGTCCTCTGGTCAGTTTAGTTTTAGACATTCAGAATACCTGAAATTTCATAGACTTTTCCCCATCTTTCTTTACTAGCATTCGGCTGAATGTTTGTTAATTGCAAAATCAAATGTGGCTATTTCAATTTTTAAGCTCCTTTGGGATGACACAGTCACCAAGACTAATTCTCATTGGTCTTTACTATATGAAAATTCTGGGCACAAATATTAGTCCAGAGTCTGCCCTAATTTAATTTATAATAGAGATGAGTCTACCATCTGCCGGGTGAATTCAAAATGTGAAATACACTTTTGTGGATAAAAAAAAAAGTTTAAAAGGAAATAATCTCTTTGTGACAACCCCTAGAACTGAGGTTACAAAAGTAAAGAGCAAATTAAGGGACAAACTGTTCCATGTTTTTTTTAATAACAGTGCCTAGCTGCTGTCCTGGCCAAGGAAAGGCAATAGTGAAATGTGAGGGCAATGAGTCTTCATTACTCATCCACTAACAAGATACATGTACAAAAAAACTGAAGACTCAAATAGAGTTAAAATCCCTCTGGAAAGAATGGGGAGATGGTTCTTTCCCATCTACTGTGATCTGTTCTCCAGATCTCTGAACACTACCTGGGTGTCCTCTAATTTAATTGGATTACGACAGTGAGTTCTTTGAGATAGTGTCATACCCTACACCTTAAAGGCTCAGTCCCCTTCAGATGCCAGTTCCAAATCATGGACCAATGGAACTTCAACCGAGTGACTGGAAATCCAGTGGGCCCCAGGGTGGATAATATACTGAAATGCCTTACAGAGTTCAGAAACATTTCCTTTGTTATCCTTGATTTATGAGAAAAGGTACTGATTAACTGCCAGTGGAGGAAGTTCATAGACTGGTGCCAGAAGGGCCCATTGTCCAGAAGGATCTGCCCCATGGAACTAGGGTGTTCGCACCCTCCTAACACCTCCTAGGATCTTAGCACCTTCCCAGCATGTGTGAGTTCACCAGCTAGGAAGTTGGTTGAGATTCCTTCACCTAGTCCTGGTTATTTTTTAACTCAGTCTCAGGGCCTTCTGTTCTCCACAGTGGTAGGGGATGAGGTTGTAACTTTTAGGCTCCTCATCAAGACTCCACCTTTCAGGAAACTAGAAGCTATCAAGGGTCTCACCAAGAGTCATCTCAGTAGAGCAAAAGAGGCTCTTCCTGACCTGGATGTTCCTAGGGATTCAGATACCCTGTGCAGGAACAAAAGCCACTCTATCATTCCCATCACTCAGATAATTGCAGCACATTAGGGCTCTTTGTCAGGAACAAGGGTCAAAGATCAAGTATATATTTATTATGTCATATCTCCCTGAGTCAAATGAGAGAATTTTTAGAGGAGCCCAAACCTCTGTTATTCTATTTCTGCTGAAGAAATTTAGAGGCTATCGGTTTTGACTAGACCTGCTGGTCTGACTACAAAAGAAATGCTTTCAGGATGAAATAATTTCTACAGATGATGACAGCAAAACTCCATACTCCTCATGTACCCTAACAGAGAGCAGGGAGGGGCCTCCAGTGAGCCTGAAGGGAACTTTATGAAGAGAACCATGGAAGCACTGGGATTTTGTGTGGAGGGGCTCCCATGTGGCCTGGCGGAGTGCTGAGGTCCACCATCTCAAATAACCAGCTAGAAGAGTGTGTTGTCACATCTCAGGCATTGTGGAGAATTTCACACAACCTGCATAAGCATCACTCTGTATTGTCTGTACTGTTCTTTTGCTATTTTGTAAAAGGTTGTCTGTCTGTTAATGTTTTCCTCCTTTTATTTTTAAAATAAAAAAAGCATCAGCAAGAGAAAATATTTGTAGCAGAAAACTGTCATAAGGTCGCTGCCCCCAGCCCCAGCAGGATGGTATTTTCATAAGCCAAGAAAGCCCCTCCTCCTCTTCCCCTCCCTCCCTTTCCTTTCCCCAGCTTTTCCCCTGCACTAACTCCCTAAATTGGCTCAGAAACTGTAGCCAGGGAGCAGCAGGGGCCAGTGGGATGGGAATGAGATAAGAGTCTGACCTTTCCTAATCCGCAGCAAGACCCTTTTCTGGCTGGGCAGTACCAAGCTGAGCTTGAGCAGGGTATGAGCAAAGACACTAAATTCTGTGGAGTGAGGCGCTCCCCGGAGAAGACATTTTTATTACTGAAATGATGATATTTAGTATGTGAGAGCAACATGAAAGCATTTTATTATCTGAAAGTAATAGGAAAATATTTCTTCCAGGGGTTAGGGAAAAATGAGTCTATGGGTCAGGTTTAAGAGAAAAGTGTGGGAAAAAAATAAATTGTTGTCTGATTACATGCTATTGTGTTCGGCCCATTCAATGTAATGATTAGAGTCGTTGCAGAGCGCACAGAACTCTCCCACAGTGTATGAATGGAATTCTCGCTTGCCGCACTTAGGCCTGAGATGGAGGTGGGCTAGCCTAAAGAAAACAACTGTTAACATCAGACCTTTAAACCTGACTTTGGAAGGTGGCTGTCTTCCAATCTGCACCTTCCTGACCATCTTCTGGTTTACCGTTTTTCTTTCTATGCCCTCATATCCTGGGTATTTAACTTAATCTTGAAACCAAGCTAAGAAGGTGCAGAAGAAGGAAGTGGATGATTTCATTGACAAGTAGGGGTGAAATTATATGTACTGAATGTTACAGATATTTTATTTTAGTTTTTCTAGTCATCACAAGAATATTCTCTCCCCTGTTCTGCAAACGTGCTCACCCACTTTTCCTTTTTACCAAGAGTTGTGTTTTAAAGAAAACTACCAACTAAATTTTTATTTCCACATCTCTCAGACTGAGCCACACTCCAAAGGGGGGGACCAATAATAAATCTGCTTACACAGCAACTTTCTTTCCATCCTTAAAGGTTTATGACTGTAATAGAATCTGTATATATTCTAGATCATAAGCATACAATCATTTCTCTAAAAGGTACTGACTGTGCAACAGTCCATTTTTTTTTTGTATATGTTCACATATAATTCTCACAGTGTGTTTGCTTTGGTACATCAAACCAAGTGTCCCTAAGCAACTTCATATTAATTTTTTCTGTGGCAAGCCATCTTTCTTTAAAATTTCATGTGAGGCTCACTCAGTGGTAGATCTTTAAAAGAGAGAGAGAAAGAGGAAAAGAAGAAAGAAAGGAAGAAGGAAAAAAGGAAGGAAGGAAGGAAAGGAGGGAGAGAGGGAGGGAAAAAGGATGGAGAGAGGAAGGAAAAAGGAAGGAGGAAGGAAGAAAAGAGAGAAAGAAATAAGACACAAAAAGAAAATTATGGCTAGTTATTTTACATATTATTGCTAACAGAGTTTTCATTACTTTCCCCTCTTTAAGCACACTGACATGAGCTCTGAGGGGAGCTCTGAGAGTCTCTTGGGAAAAATAGTTAAATGATTTTATAGGCTAAGAATGCAGAGCTATGCACTTGTCACATGAACAAAGTGTCGACCCGAACTGCTTTCTGTGTCCATACAAGTGATATGGAAATAAGTTACATTTGGCCCCGTTGTGTTTCTTTCCTATTTGTCAGCCATCATAACTCCTATTGTGGTATCAAGAAATTGAATTGCATTTCTGAATCATTGCTTTGCTCTTCCTATTTGTGCTGATCGTTGTCCTGGGCCATTTACAAAGGAGCGATGGCATCCCACGCAGTGTGTGTGCACTGATTTTGCTGCCTGTCCCCACCCTTCCCTCTCCTCCCTCACCCTCATCTTCATTTCCCCCCTTCCCGAATTTCTTATTACCATTTCTCTCTGGATTTCTTTTTTCATCCCATATTTTGTGATCTTAAAGGAGGAAGAACAATGGATCAGAATGGAAGCTGAAAAGTTAGTTCCCTTTGTATATTAGTGATTTTTTTCATGAAGTTTTGCCTGATCAGGTAATGATTTTTTTAATAAAGAAATTGGCTCCAATCAGATCATTAATTCCAAAGAAAATAATTCTCTTACATTTTAAATAATTAGAATGTTCTATGTGCGATTTGAAACTTTGACAATTATTCTTTTGAATTTCCAGACATAGAGGAGAGGGAAAGTTATTTTCAAAACATGCAGATGTTTTTCTCCTAATTGCATTATACATTATACAATTACATTGTACATTGCATTATACAACAGAAAAGTCACTACAGCCCAGGGATGAGGGTTGGCCAAAGGCGGATCTTCCATGAACTTTCTGCTGTTGCCAGGTATTATTCTATGTCTCTCCTTTCTTCACTGTCCTCCCACAGTTGATACCAATTTTGGTTGTACATTAAAAAGTACCCTACTTTTAAATGAACTCACCACCAAATGGGCAAAAGCAGAGCAGAAGAATTGAAGGGACAAGCAGGATGTATCATTTCTTTTCTCAGATCTGTCTGTCTGCACCATAAAATTAGCACTGATCGTTCCAGCACCACCCCTGCCATCCACAGGGTTCTCACCTTGGAGCAGATGCTGTGATGAAACTGTTTTTATCCTCTAAAATTTTAATCTTCTTTAATATATCACAATACGTCTTATCATTCTTTCAAATCAAGAGCTCTCAAATAGGCAGATCAGTTACTGTAACACTATTCAATTAAATTCTGGTGTACAATGATATCAATGTACGCCCCTTCTGACAACCTAAGCAAACTGAGGTCTAGCTAATAGGCCAGGTCTCAGCGACCTTGGTGTTGTGCCTGATCATGCTACTGTTAAAGGCTGAGACCCTGAGGCGAGGTGTCCGTTGTATCTAAAGACCTGTCATCACCAATTTGGCCCTTTTCTCAAAGAGATTTTGTGAATAACCAAGGCTCTCAAAAAAGATGACTCTAGCAAATCGCAGAATGGTTAATACATGCTCTATGAGCATAAGCTAAAGAGAAGTTTTAGTGTTTCACCGAGGGCCTAAGGGTAGAGAAGCCACCCTCTAAACAAGATGATCCCTCATTTAAACATGTGCTGCTTTAGTGTTTCAGCTGAGAGAGCTTGAGCTATGGGAAAGAAAATTTGAGAGAAATCCCGGCCTTCAATGAAATTATGATCTGGTGATTGTGTGGTAGAATTGAGCAGTTAGGGTAACCCCTGAACTTACGTAGGTAGGAAAATTGCATGTAACCATGGAACTTATGTAGGTAGGAAAAATGAGACGCCCAGGATAGATGTGGCATCGAAAATCCCCTCAGGAGTTTACAAGTATGTCTTGGATCTCCTGTTTTATCATGTGAGTACCTGAGTTACAAAACCCACCGAAGATACGCTCACCTTTCTAGGGGCATTCCTAGGCACGTGCAGGTAAGAGGTGTCTTCTCTTGCTGAAGAAAGCTTACTGATGTCTCAGTTTTGATTCCTTGTTAAATATTGATAGTTTCTGTGGAATTGCTGCCTGCCTTGCTCTCTTAGTTCAGTCTCTTCTCAGACCCTCAGACAGGCTTTTCTTGGCCAGCATGTGGAAAGTAAACCCATTAGCCCTTGCTCTGCTGGATTTTACTTTTGGGGCACTTTTCAGTGGAGTTATGTTACATTATTCCTCCTGTAAGAACTCACTGCCATCTTTCTATTAGAAAGTACTCTCCCTAAGGACAGGAGCATTACTATCTGTTCAGCATGATGTGTGCAGCTCCTGAGACCGTGCCTGACATTAAGTAAACAATACATGTACATTCAGTGAATAAGGAAATTAGTAAATAAAATTTTGTGAATGCCATAACAGACTTCTCATCACAAAATTAGGGCTCAAAATATACTGTTACATTTATGAATCACTTTTATTAGTCCAAATTGTTGCCAGCCTCTGATAAATCACAGGAGAAATAGGTGCTTTTTCTTTTCTTAAAAATTTCTCTGCCACAGACCTGTTTTATCTTTTTTTTTTTTTCTTTTTGAAACAGGGTCTCACAAAGCAGTTCAGGCTGGCCTTTAACTCACTTTGTAGCCCAGGCTGGTCGAACTCACAGCGATCCTCCTGCCTCAGCCTCCTGGGTGCTGGGATAACCGGTGTGCGCCACCATGCCTGGCAAATCTTTTCTGCACTGCATTATATTGCATTCCTAAAAGTAGAACTTTGAATTAGGATATGTGACTGGCTCATGGATATTCTGAAATCCAATAGGAAAATATTTGTTCTGTTGCACAGAATGTGTCCATCTGACACTGGTTTTATCCCAAGATGTGTTGTACAGCTGTTTCTAATCATTGTCAGCTGTGTATCGTCAGTATTGTTCTAATTAATATGTTTTATTGAAACTTAACATACTTCTACCTATTGGCATAATAACATATGTGCACTTCTATAATTTATCTACCAATTACATATCCTGCTGCTCTGAAAGTTGTCATATGTTTTGCTACTCTGTTAGCTTGTATCCATCAATAACCCAATTTTTGTAGAACTATAAATTTTATGAGGAGAGAAAGTCCCGTTTGAATTGACAGTCTAACCCTCACCATAAGAAGTGTTGAATATAGGTTTGTTGACAAAAGTTTTCCTTTTTCAGCTCATCTTGGATCACCTTTAATTACCCTAACACCACCTTCAAATGTCTAAAACAGTTTCTTCCTTCAGATACTTAACTCACTTTTAAAAATATTTACTTCGTCAAGTGACTTGATAAGTTTGCCAACAACTTCCTGGTGTCCAGATTAGCTACCAAACTACTGCAATATTTTTTCTACTTAGATTTTCTTAGGAAATTTCAGTTGTTATAATTCCCATGATTGATGGTTAATATGGTCAATATTCTTCTCTATCTCAAAGTATTTCTTTTTGAAAAAAAATTCTCTTTCCTTTATTATGATGGTGTTTTATTTATATGTTTTGTTTTACTGTTTACTTACATTTTGGAAATATTGCAAATGCCTGCATGAGTCTTTCAGAGTTTTAAATGTGCAAAGTGTATCTGAGATTGCATTTATTCTTTGTTCATCTCTTCACCCTGACTTGGAGAATTGGTAACATCCCCATCTCAACTTACCTTCCTTCTGGTACAGCCAGCTGTAGTAAATCAAAATATTTCAGAAACTGTTCATTCTAAGAAAAAAATGATAGCTCTGCTTAAAGTGTACTGCTTTACAGATGTGTGTTTTTAACAACCTTGGGTGAGTGGAATTCCAATCATAAGGAAAGTTTGCCTCTTGGTCCTCAGTACCCTCCTGAAAGCTCCAGTGTCTGCTGGGTCCTGCTGCTGTCTTCCTTGATGCTGCTGGCATCCTCTCACTGCTCTCCGTATTAACCTTGGTCTCTGCACAGCACACCCTGTAACCTATCAGAGTGTTACCATTTTAGTAGCCTTATGCTTTGGCACTGCTTGACCAAATCTCTTCTATGAAAGCATCTCAGCAAGAGCCGTCTTGGCTGTCCTGACTTTACTGACCGTACTTCAGAGCTTATCTTATACTACTACAACCTTCATCTTCTCTAAGGCCCATATTTTTGTCCTGTTTTATAGTTGTTGTGCACACATTTATCACTCAATGATAATGTAATGCAGTTGAAGGAAGAGAATTTATTGGACCTGGACTGTAAAGTGTCATTCATGTAGTTATTACCCGTACAGCTGAGTCCATTCCTACTTTTGGTAAAGTTAAGGGACTGGGATAAGAGAAGTGAAAATTTTCTATACAAGTGAGACCTTAGATTCCAGGTAAAAAAAATCACATCTTTCCATAATGCATGCACAGCTATAAGGACAAAGGGCACCCCTAGAGCAAGAAGATAGTCTTTTTGGTTTTGATTTTTGGATATTTCCCTTTCATGAGGAGTCTCTGGAAACTTGCAGAAAACGTAGAATAATGCTGAGTAAGACCAGGGAGTTTATATGACTGCCTCTTTAATAGTTTCAACAGAGACACAAACTAGAGCAGTCTATCTTTTGAGAGACAGAGAGAGACAGAGAGAGAGAGAGAGAGAGAGAGAGAGAGAGAGAGAGAGAGAGAGAGAGAGAATAATAATAAAATGGCCCAGAGATTGCTCATTTTACCAGTTCTAGGATTAACATTGCCTGTGGTTAGTTTGCCCTGATCTTCCTCATAAATAGACCAAGGACAAGGTTTCATGAGAAAGTGTTTTATTAGAAAGTCTTCCCAGGAGTGAGAAAATGGCACAGAGAGGACAGCAAATAAGTTTCTGACATAAACAAGATCATGGGAGCTTAGTCCATTAGGGGGACCCTGGTGGTAGAGAAGAGTATCCATCAGTGATATGAGGCCATAGGCAGGCTGTGTGGACATCCTTGTTGGCGTCTGCCCCACGGTGCATCTCCTGTGTGCAGGCAGAGCCCACTCCAGCTGCTGGAGGGCAGCCGCCTCCAGGGAGACACAGGTGCAAGCTGTCGGGAGTGAGAGCTCCTGGGAGCTGGTGCAGTGAGTGTGAAGGAATGCTGGGGGTGTGGGTGGAGCAGGGGCTTTGTCTGAACAAGCTGCCTGTGCTCCTGAGGGCTCCTGCTGAGAAGCCTGGCTCAAGCAGGGAGGTGCAGGCTCAGTGTACCCCAGGTGCAGGCAACAAGCAGAAGCAGCATCTGCAGAGACTTTACAAACCCAACCAAAAATAAGCCAAAGACAGTCTGCTTTTTATTATCATGCATCAACAGTTCTCAACATCTGATGCTGAGATACTCATGCCCGGCGTGTACGCCCGCACGTACACACATGGTCACACTCCCGTGGCCCATTGGTCCACCCTCAAGGACAGAAGCAGTATAATCCCCACAATGTTTAAACAATAATGTTTGGAAAAGACAAGCCTTCATCTAAAAGCTGATCATTTTTCCAATTAGTATAAATTATTTATTAGTCCTTTTAAGCCACATGAAAACAACAAAATGTTTTTCTACATCTATAAGGTATAGCTTGATGTGTCTTTCTGTTACTGAATGACCGGAGTCATAGAGAAAGTAGAAGGCCATGGAGAAGGAGCAGCACTTGACAATGATGAATATTAGATCAGAATTTCAGTTCACCCATTCTGCAAATGGATTTTCCACCACAGCCACATGCCGGATAGTAATTGCTATGCATGTTTTGTGATAGAGGATATGTACAGATAAATTATTACATAAACATGTATAGGAGGTACACATAAATATAATACATATGATATGTATCATGTATACATATATATGCACACATGGACTATGGCCATCTCAACCTAATCCCCGACACATTCTCTTATTTGATTTAATTCATTGCCTGGTCTTTCAGTATAACCTGGTCTACAGAATATGTATGTATATCGTCATACCAAGTATGAGAGAGTCTTCCTGCCTTGCCTTTAGAATAACTTTTCTTCCATTTTTATAAATTCATTACTGACTAGAGCTCTATTGCAGTTCACTTTGGCATCCTGAACAAAACAAGAGGACCTAATTCACTGGAGAAGCCTAATGCATAGTTAAATTCTGCAGATTATTTGCTAGTGAGTCAGCCTATTTACCAAGATAATTCAACTTGCAAATCAGTCATGTAGAAGATTTAGTTGGCGAAGATAGAGTAGGCACATTTGCCCTAAAAATAGATACACTATGCTTGTTCCTCAGGCAGTACAGTAGCACTACATATACAGAGGCACACTGAGGCTGTGAGAGGCATTTTTTTCTTACCCAAATGATCAGTTCCTTACCCTGACAGAGGTTGGAGCACATTGCCAAGCGTTTGTGCCAGCTTCTTTCTGCACTGGAAAATAAACCCTGGCCCATGTGAATGAATCAGGCCCCAGCGATACCAATCAGTCCGGTTCTTCTTTCGCTTTTTCATCGCTGACATTTCCTTTTTCCAGCTTGGGAGTCAAAGCTGCAGGGATAGAGCTGCAGCATATTTCCGGCTACTGTCTCATTAAAATGGCAGCATGAAGCTAGGGCAGGGAAGTAGCTGTCCTGCTTTACATATGTAGCAAGTGGGGATGGTATAGATCCTGTTTGGAATATTTGAAGTCCCTTGAGAAAGCATATTAGGCTGGGCTACAGGGTTAGTAAACAGTGCTTCCTATCACGTTGTATGGGCTAGTATACTTTTGATGCTTGTGGGGTGAGTCTGAAGCTTGATAGACATATGAACCACTTCTTTCTGAAATCAGTGACATCTACTGTGATGCTGGCTGTCTTTCCATTGCATCAGCACAACCTTTCCTTCCTCTTTCATGTACTAGAGAAGAACTAATATTCCTTTAGGTTTAGAGTACTCTGTCGATAGGCTTTAAATTTACTAGTACAGTAAAACGTTAAACACACCGCTAGCGAATAACAGTACAATGTTGACATGTAGACCTGTACCCAATCCATCTACTGGCTTTTCTGAAGCAAAGCCTAATGTAGAGTGGATTATAACTCTTCAAAGGAGTTTCAGAAGAGTTGTGGAGAATTATACACATTTGAAAAGCTACCTATAACAGGAGAAGTTTCTTAACTAAAAAGACCGTTACTTTATGGGGAAAGATACTGTACTTAGCCATGACCTTAAATAATACTCAGATAAACGCAGCTCTATTAGAGTATAGTATGACTGCTCAGAATAAATTGGTGCTAAATCTCATTAATGAGACTTCTTCAGCAAATTACTCTTACTATGGATATGCTTGCATATTACTGGACAGAAATACCAAAATTTGCATGTGTTTTTCCAGCTGTGCTTGTTTGTTTAATTTAAAAGATCAGCTGCAGAAGAAATTCTGATCGTATTCTTAAATTAGGAGACAGCCCTGGTTCCCTGATCACATTTAAAAGCTGACTCATTTTGTAGAGTAACTTCCTGCCATTTGCTGCTATCACCCAGTACAGTATTCCATTTGAAATTCACTGACCCATTTTATTTACAAACTGTGGGTGGGTCTGAGCACAAGAGAGAAGGAAATTTTATAGACACTAAAGAAATGGAAACAGACATTGTCTTCTAGCAACTGAAAAACTTTATAATGTGTGAATATATGTACACTTGTTGGAAGAATTAGAAGCATATCCAAGATATGAAATAGGATTTAACATATACTGAGATTTACCATATTCCCTAGACTAAACAGCTAACATATACTGAGATTTACCATATTCCCTAGACTAAACAGCTAACATATACTGAGATTTACCATATTCCCTAGACTAAGCTGAGGTTGGGTACACTATCACAATTCAGCTTCTCAACCCTGTGTAATAGGAGCTCATTCTTTTTCTCCAGGTGAAATATCTGAGGCACAATAAGGTTAAATATCTTTCTTTAAAACCCCAATGTTGGGGCTGGGGATTTAGCTCAGCAGAACATCGCCTGCCTGGCAAGCGCAAGGTCGTGAGTTTGGTTCCCAGTACTGGAAAACAAACAAACAAAGCAAAAAAAAAAAGACTCCAATGCTTAGTCTATATAGTTAATGATTATGTTAGATAATTTAATCCTTTTTTAAAACTGCTTTAGAAGGGAAAGTAGTTAATGTGAGGTCATTTCTCATAAAGTTGAGCTTAGAAAACGGACAAAACAAAGACATGATCCTAGTTTAAGGTGGAAAAATTATTAAATAATATATCCACTTTTTAAACTGTCTTCTCTGTGATACCGCAGATGGACCAAATAACCATGAACTACACTGCAGAATGAGAAATGCCATGGAAGGTATATATACACAAAATCATGATGAAAACCAGAGCAGATTCAGCAAGGTGGAGATGGAGTTTGTATAGGTCAAAACCTTAGATACTGAGCTATTCCTTTCCACAAGAAACAGACTGGCTGCAGGATGCTTGCTATAGTTCCCCCTAAAAGCTTGGGATGTTGTAGAGGAGTATGTTGGATCAACTCAGAGACTGATACACTTCACTGAGTGAAGTCCATTCTCCAATATTTAATTCAATTCTATGAATTCCAGTTAGTTTTCCTTCTTTCAAGATATTTAAAAGAAAATGCTATCTGTCCTGCTTGTCCATATTGCCAGCAATGGGCTGCACAGAGCATGTGTGAAATTCAGTAGATACTTAAGCATGACATATATATAACCTAACATTAAACTCATTTCAAATACCCACTGTATTAGAACACAGAAGTATTCATGTAGCTCTAAAATATTAAACCATCCTTTAAAACCTGATTCTCTCATCAGCTTCAATTTTTTTTATGAGAAGGAAAATTCAGGTAAAGAAAGAAAAATGCTGGGGAAGTCAAAGATACATTCATACATAAATTGTCACTGAAATGTGTGCAGTGTATGGAAAATTCTATGCTATAGCTGTAAGAACTGTAGTATTTGGTGTGCAGAATGCATGAAGTGAGCTCAAAGAGGGCTTTGCTGTTGAAGATGGGTCCTCTTACTAGAAGCAACCAGTCTTAGAGCAGGAAAAGGAAGAAGGAAAAGATCCCTTGGGAAAGGCTGAATGTTTTAGACATGTCGGTTGGGAACATTATAGATTTTCTAGGAACAAATGGAATGATGGGAACGTTATTCGATGGGTGACACTCTGCTAAGTTGGAAAAGGAATGAATTTGAGAGAAATGAGCCCCAAAACATGGGGCTTCCTCAGTAACCCAGACATGAGGGAATGGAATCATCTATCACCATGCTGTTGGCAGGAACATAAAGCCGTATGTTCCTCAGTGCAAGGGAGGTTTGGCAGGATTAGTACTATCCAAAAAGCCTTTAACATTTATGAGTTGTTAATTATGAATGAAAATGTTGATTTATGGTGACTGGAAAATTTTAGGAAAGAAGCTAAACATTATTACGAGTGCAATGGTAGCCAAGGTAAATAGGTCATACACAGTACTAAACCAGGTGGCTAAAGGATGAACAAAGAGTTCTGAGCTTGAAAAATTACTGATGGTCAGAAATGCTGATTTCTAGATTGTGGACATATATGCTGCTATGGTCCTCACTTCATAAGGCATGCCCTCACTGAGAAGTGAGTCCCGGTGAAAAAATGCAGAGTTTCTCATGCCAGCTATGATGAAAAATCTAAGAAAGAATATATAGCAGCCAAAAACTTCACCATAGAAATGTGTTTAAGACATAGCTGGCAGAAGACAAAGAAAATCTTGGCTTAGTTAAAAGTTAAGAGATTTGGAAATTTTGGGAAGGTACAGATGTCCTTCCTCTTGAATGATACTTCTCCACCAGTGAGTAGAGTCCTGAATATACTGCATACATATGGTATGATTATATTTTGCAATGTGGTTTTTACTCAAAGCATTGTAACCTCCAACTTGAAATATCAGGGTCCAGCATGACAAAATCAAATTGTATCACACACTCAAGTGTCAATTAGAACTGGGACTCCATAGAACTAGAAAGAAACTAGAAGGTAGAAATGGAAGCAGCTGGTTCAACACAAGCAGTTTTTATATCCCTCATAGTTCTCTGTGGTATTTTGAATATCTTAACTATCAATAGGGAACCCTGGCATTGCCTGTGAACACCTTCTTAAAGTAATAACTCTAAAATTTTAGAGTAGCTTTCCATGTATACTGAGAGTGGTATTCTACCATTTTTGACCTCATATAAATATTCTAGAATTAGTAAAAAGTTTTTTTTGATCCAACCATAAATCATATGTGCACTTTCCAATTGAAAAGTAGATAATCTGGATAATCTGGACTCAAAAGACAAATTCATCATTACAAAAGGTCGTGTTTTGTAATCTGCTTGAAATAAATTAAAGGGTAACACCGATAGTCCCAGTAGCATAAAACAATTATAACTAAGAAATTATTGAACTGTGTTTAAGTGGCGTCTTTCAACAGATTTCATATCTAAGTATCATTTTGATAGTTAAACTTTGGTCAAAATTGAAAATATGACAGAAAAACACTATGGCAAGAATAACAAAAAGTACCTTTTGAATAATTAATAAATTACTCAAGTAATTACTTCCTAAAATATAGGATCTTCATATATAATGTAACACAAAAAATTTTTCTTTTTGGCATGAGAGTGACTTGTTTAGGATTCCTCTACAGACACCAAAAGTCTTTTATATTTTAAGAGATATGTGTAAGTCATGTTCCCTTTATTTAGCAATGCCTCATAATTACTTGGAGAATCATACTCATGCATAAACATGCTGACTTCATGCTGAATAAATTTTCAAATACATGCAAGACTTCAGCAATGACTGATAATTGTTTCACTGATCGTATTTCAGACTATGGTCTCTGAAGCATCAACATGTTCCTGAATTAGCACGTGTGTTATCTTCCTCAATAACTGGATGAGATACTTAAATAGCAGAGAATGCTCTGTCTGCTTTGAATAACAAAGAGCTGATTTTGGTTTTTTTTCAGTGTACTTAGGATTCAACTCTACAGCTTTATTCCGTTTTCATGGAAAAGCAATGTAAATCGCAGCATCTACCCTACAACACTTCCGTTCCCTGATGTCCTGAATCCAGAATCCCTGATTTCCCTCAGTGAGTGATTTTCCAAATGGCTCTCCAATGTGACTTTATGTTTTATATAGCTTCTAGGAAGTGTTTTCATTAAGATATCAGGCTATTTATTTCAAAATTAACCTTACTCATCTTGATTATTCTGTAGTGTATAAATATTTTTCAAAGTAGTTTTATTTTGTTTAGAGTTTGCTTGTCTTCATTTTCTCTCCATTCAATTTTGTAACACAAAAAATAAATTCTCAAAACTTTCAATGAGTTGGAAGGTCACTTGCTTTATAAATGGATTTCTAAGTGCTTCCAGAAGATAGGCCTAGTATACAAAGCAAGTAAAATGATGAGCTGATTCTGGTTCCCAGCAGTGTAACCTGATAGTTCTAAGGGTTTATGTCTGATATTATTAGAATGTTTTTAATGAAAAGCTATTCACTGTGATTATGGCCATTTTATTTCTTTTTATTTTGGTACTGGGAATTGAACTCAGGACCTTGCAGTTATCAAGCAGATGCTGTGCCACTGAGCTAAATCCCCGGCACCAATTATGACCATTTTGTAGTTACCCAAATTAATATTTCCTCTGAAATGATTTGCTCTAAACTTTCTCTGCTGTGCTTACACCCTGAAAAGGAAATTATCTGCCTAATACCTGGCTATCCTTTCCCATGTGACCATTAAAGCAGTTTTTTTTGTTTTTGTTTTGGTTTTTCTCCGGTACCGGGAACCGAACTCATGACCTTGCGCTTGCCAGGCAGGAGCTTTTGCCACTGAGCTAAATCCCCAGCCCCTTAAAGCAGTTTTTTGACAGAATGGAGACCAAGCCGTTTTTCTTGTTCTCTGTATCTCAGTATTTGCTTTGGCACAGGTCTTGGCACATGCTAAGCATTCAATTAGCATGGGGAGAATGACTAAAACTGTATCAATACTGTTCTTGTGTCCTGACTTACAACAAACCTCTAAACTAATCATAATCTTCAAGTACTTTATGTACATAACTTCTGTCATCCAACAAATCAAAGCAGATGATTATGTCAAATCAGTTTCCAAAATATTTTCCACCAAAATGTCACTATTTATAGTGCTATTCGTTTAAACAGTATTGCTGGTGCTAGTGGTATCAAGATTGAGAGAGCAATCCACGTTGAGAATTTTCTTTGTCTGAAGTTCTATATTTGATGTAATCATCTTTCTTTTTTTTTTTTTCAGAAGGACACAGAGAGTGTCAGGTAGTTCATAAGGAACTTGTTTATATCATAAGGCACTTGTATATATATAAAAATAGTAATATATCAGCCAAGTGAAATCTTATCAGTTTTAGCACCTGCTTTTAGCCAAATACACCATGAAGAAATCATTCTACATGTGATTAAGATCAAACATGAGCCAGCAAATACATATACAATAATTTAGATATGCAGACTTTTACACCAGAGTTTATCAGTCTAACTTGGCAGCTGCATATAACACATTGCAGGAGACACTGCAACTGACTGGCAAAATCTGAGCAGACCTGAGGCTTCACATATAAATGTGAGATTCCTATAATCTCTCAATCTCCTCATCAGAAAGGGATGTTGATTCGACAATACAGGTTTAACTCTAAACATTAAATGGACTTTTATTTCATGCTGCAGATTTTCCATACTCTTTTAAACCAGAAAACCATGAGTTAAAAATTCCCAGATGTATCTCATTTATCCTATAAAACATCTTTTAAAAATGAAAGACGTGTGCAGAAACACCCATTGTGTTTGGTTCAGTCACTTGGAATATTTGGACCTAATGCACAGTCTTTATCGAGAATAGGTCATTTCTACTAGGATTCAGTGAATAATGAAATTGATATAAAGAAATGCACTACTACATATGTATCTCTCAGACTTCATTCCTTGAAGTACTAATATCTTAAGATTATGGTAAAGGGGTTTGAAAGTGAGTGCTTACAGACCAATATGTTGTGCAAAGCTTTGTTAGGTATAAACAAAGATGTTTTGTTCTTGTAGTACTTTCCTGCAGTGTGGCTAAACTCAGAGAGAAGGAGAATGACTCAAAGTGGTGAAGGTAACATTATACAAGACTTTTTAAATGATCACTGTACCAGGCTTGGTGGCACGTGCCTGTAATCCCAGCATTTTTGAAGGTTAAGAAAGGAGGTTGGGGAGTTATGGACTTGCCTGGGCAATTTAGTACCTTAACAAGACCTTGTATAACAAAAAAATGCTTGACATGTAACTCAGTGCAAGGACCCTGGATTCAGTCCTGAGTACTAAGAAAAAACCAGTTGCAAACACTCAATCAGTTCGTAATATGTGCACAGTTCTTTGCCCTTCACGCAAATGAGAATGTATTCATTCAATCTTCAAAATAAACTCATGAAACAAGTGTCATTTTATAGCTGATGAAAGTAAAATAGAATGAATTAATGTGGCCAGATCAACAGCTAGAATGGTAGCATGATGACTCAACTATAGGTAATTTTATACGTGGTCATTTTGTATGCTGTTATCCTTGGAATAAACAGGATGCTATCATTTGAAAGACTCTAAAATGCAATGAAGGTTATCTTTGTAAGCACTTTCTTGACGTGGATCATCTGTGTACAAACAGAAGAATCTTTTTCTTTACTGTAATATAGATAGGTTAGAGCAGGATTTATAGTTAAGATTCAGTCAAATAATATAGTGACATCCCCTATATTTCTTTCCTATGGAGAAGTTCCTCATATTTATATATTTAAAATTTCTAACCAGCAATGAAAATATTCTTCTTATTCATTAAATGTGCACTTGCTTTAGTTTAGCAGAAGAATCACAGATGATAGCAAATAGATCAGATGAAAAATGGCTGTGGAAACCTCCCCGTCCAAGGACACATGTGTCATTTTGATACTGTCTTCCTCACTGCTCACATCTGCTCACTTACTCAAGAAAAACATTATTCTTGATTCTTCTCTTAGTTTATACTTGCTAATTGTTTAGTTCCTCAGTGTGTGTTAATGGGTACATTTCCAAATATGTTTTGAATCAATGTACATTGGTGATTTATCTCTGAGATTACTAAAGGGTCCCCTAACTTCTTATCAACATACAGTGTTCTCTCACAAATAGATCTCAGATAATATTACTGTCTTGCATTAAACCATTCTCTGTAATCTGACAGTCTAAAATCTCTATCAGTTAACAAGGCACAGTGGAAACTGTGCCCTATCTTTCTATCTGCAACTTCATTGTCTCATACATTCATTGCGTTCTTTTCACACTGTCCTTTTTTCTGTCCTACCTCAGGAACTTTGTACTTTCTTTTTCCTCTAGAGTGCTTTTTCTTTATTACTATCCAGACTCCCTTTCTGACCCCCATGATATCTAATGTAGTACCTTTATCTTTTCTTTCTTAGCTGATCGTTCTCTCACATTTTTTGAGAGCATATCATTTCATAGGATTGCTTTTAATTACTCCATTTTCCCCACTAGAATATCAGTCCTATTTTTTTCCTGTTCATTAATTTATCATTTCCTATAATATTACCTGGGACGTTGAAGAACTAACAAATGAAGTCTTATAACGCCTGAGTAAATAACGAGTCATGATTAATAAATCAAACTGGCATTATGCTTTAGCATGAAAATACTAGACTGCAAAACTTGATTTATAAATGTAACTGAAATGAGTTTTGAACATTTGGTAACTCACAATGCAGAGATGTAGATGATGATGCAAACTTTGCAATACAATCAAAGTTATCCAAGAACCAAATGCTCTAAGAGAAAAATAACATAAGAACACAGGTCTGCAGAATATGAACAAATGGCAGGAGACAACCAGAGGTTACATCATTATCTGTGTTATATTTGCTTAAAACGTACTATAATATTCTTCATGAGAAAGAACTAAGACTAAATATCTCTCCCTCTCTCTCTGAGTATACACACGCATGCATGCGCACACATAGAGAGAATAATAGTATATAGTGTCCATGCATAAGGAATATCTCAAATCAGATATATCACTGTAACAGAACCATTCCACATACAGAATACTGTTTCAGTAGAGTTTATTATTAAGGTTTAAAATAAAAATTAGAAATAAATTATATAAATATATATATATATATGAGGGTTTTGAACTCAGATACTTCTAAATTATATTCTTTATAAAGGGACATTTTTCCATTTTGAATAGCAGCACCTTTCAAATAGTAGGAATCAAATATAAACTTGATTTTGAGTTTAGTCTTCATGTAGCCTAACCAGATTTCCTTGTTCTGTGGTGAGACTGAATGATACCTCACCATAAAAATACTTCTGTACTACTTAACGTAAGAAGAAAAATACCTAAATGAAATCTTCAAAACAACCTGTGTCAAGGATTTCAGTAAAATGCAAAGAACTTTAGAAGTGTGCATTAATCTTTTCAAGTATGAGAATGACTGGATGGTAGTCATATGATCTTCTCCAGGTTACTTTCGCTAGTGTACATACAACAAAATGAAATGAAAATGTTCTTTAATTTTTTTTTTCTTCTGGCTTCCAACTCTGCATCAGGTTATAAGTGAAACAAAGAATATAATGTTATATTTTTAATGCACTGTATCTGTCAGTTTCCTTGCAAACTGATCCTCAAATTAAAATAGCTATTAAAAAAGTAAGAAAAACTTAGCAAGATCAATACATGTGCCTTAGTGAAATAAAAGAATAATTTATCTTCCTTAGAAGTTTAGTACTAGTTTTTTTTTTCTTTTGCAGTTTGTAGCTAATCCATAGATCTAGACTAACTGTGTGATAAATCCTAATCTTGGCATGTTCACACAATAGATCTCTTAATAATGAGAAGCACATCTCTCACACAGTCTGCAGTGAATCAAATGTTTAGCAGAACCCTGTGAAGCCTCCCCCTAACTCACTGCTCACTGGCACCTTCTAAGAAAAGAAAATTGCCAGACAATTGAAACAAATTTACCACTTGACCAAGGATTTGGCATACATTAAGTTAAGGGCAAAGAAAAATGGTTCTGCTTTTCTGACCCTTTTCTTTTGGACCCCACCACCTAGCTTACTGACAATTACTCTCTTGCATTTAATACTTGCTTCTCCTGAGAATGTTGCAAAAGGAGGACAAGACTGCAGAAATAAGGAGAATGTGTTTATGCTTATATCTGAGTGAACTATAATAAAATGACGAGCAGGATCTGACTTAAAGACTCAGGGTTCCTTATTACCTTGATCAATCAGTCAACATTTCGAATGCAGTTGTTCTTTCTTATCTGCAGGGAAGATGTTACAAGACCCCCAGCAAATAACTGGATACTTGGACAGTTGTAAAACTTATGTGTACTACATTGTCTTCTCTACATACATACCTGTGAAAAAGTTTTATTCTTAAATTAGGCATGGGAAGATATTAATAAGAATAAATAAAATTAGAATAATTCCAACAGTATATTTTGCCCAAAATTTTATGAATGTGATCTCTTCCTCAAAAATCTTATTATACTGAACTTACCCTTCTTCTTCTCATGATGGTATTGAATGATACAGTGCTTCTGGTTTTAGATGTAGCAAAAAGCATGATGTAGTCATTTGGACTATAGGGAACCAGTGTTAAACTACTGCCTAAATGTTACTGGAATGCAAAACATTTTGATACACAGTTGTTAATGTGGTAACAGAGATAGGAACTATGTGACTAATGAGCAGGTAGGGAATACAGTGTGGAAACTCTGGACAGGAGGATCCCTGGTGGGATGTGCAGAATGGCATGTTAATTCATCCCATGATGCAGTACAGCATATCATTTAAAACTTCACTGTTTATTTCTAGAGTGTATCAGTTAATATATTCCATGTTAACCTTGGGTCACTGAAATTGCACACCACAAAACTCTGGATAAAGGGAGATTACTGTGATGCTGAAATATAGTACCTGAATATCCTGACATATGGAAATCATTGTAATCTTTCTCCTTTCTTTTACCCACCATGCCTCAGTTCCGCTTTGCTTCTCTCTAGCTAAACATTATACTATTTTGCAAAATTTTTCTTTGTGTTCCCATCAGTTTCAAAATTTGGGGTGGGCAGCATACTATTATTCATAGCTCCAAAGAATATAATAAAAAAAAACTAATCATATTTAGTACTGGTGATCTTATTTGAATTGAATAAATCATTTTAATCAAGACTATAGGTGTCTCCATTAGAAGTAGGAAGCATTTTACCAAGGATTAATTCTAAAACCAGAAAAGTTTATTACAACATAACTGTTATTATTCTTTCCCAATCAATCCAAATGTATAGTCTTCTCATTCCAGCAATCCTCTACACTTTTTACAGCATTCTGAGTGGAAGCCAGTATTAAATGCAAGAGAATAATTGTCATGTGGCCATGTGGTGGGGGTCAGAGTAAAGGTTCAGAAAACGGAATCATTTTTCTTCTTCTTGGAACTTAATGTAATGCCAGACACTTCCTCGAGTGGTGAACTTATTTCAATTGTCTAGCCAAAGATGGATAACCTGCCCTAAATACTTCTTTTTTTGTAGTAGCTTGATCAAATTAGTAAGAAAAGTGCTCAATAGAAAAAGCAGGTTTTAAAATAGTGGCATATATAGAAAAGGCACAGGAGCCAATCCTAAACAGATCCCAATGACAAAATTTGGAATAATGTAACAGAGTGAATAATATCTGTATCAGATTATATTCCAAAGAATAAAGAATACCCATTATTTTACACATTATTTGGACACTTAAGTGAACAAAAAAAGAGGTAGAAGTAACAATTCTTTCTTCAGTGAAAACTTCAGTTAGCAACCTATTGAAACAACAAGAGAAGTAAAAATACCAACATTACATCACCACTGTGATAATTTCCATAGACCAGGTCCTCTGAAGGAAGTCAAAGTTAGGAACAAAAAGTTAGTAAGCAGAACAGGATATCCTCTAAAAAGTGTTGTGCAGTATAAGGAATAGATGCCCATTTCCTTCTCTGTAAAACTTGTCAATATGTCAGGGTTTTTTTGTAGCAAAGAAACAGTAAGGTTGCAGGTGAATTTAAAGTTGGTAATCAGTAGGCTTTTCAACAAGCAGAGTGCCCTGGATGACTTGAGTCTGCTCCTGTGTTGTCGCCGTGAAAGGATAGATCAAAGGGACACAATGTGAGAATGATTTGATCTACCAGTGTTGGATTTCAGTAGTCTCTCCTGCATCCCGACTGTATTCCAGCTGAGACCTACATCTAACCGTATAAACTATATGTTGACAAATAACAAATGTGTATGATTTTAAATTAAATTTCATAATCTAGTGTGACTGAAATAAATACAATGACTAACTACAAAAAATAAATTATAGTAGAGGACCCTGTCAGACACCCCTTAGCTAAGTGATCCTGTTCCATGACCATTAATACATATCACCAGCAGGCACCTCTGTTAAAATATGAAAGATGCATTGTTTCTATGATACTTTCCTCAATGGTACATGACCTTCAATCTAATCATAAGGAAACATCAAGCAAACCAAAAGTGAGAGATAGTCACAAGAGGAATTCTAGAACTGAAAAACGACATTGGTGAAGAAAATTGATGAAATCTAAAAAAAGAAATCTACATTTTTGTTCATTCCATATTGTAGAACAATATTTTAGTTTTAATAACTGTTCTATGTTATATGTTCAAGATTATATGTTAGCCTAAGGGGAAGGCAAGTAGAGGCAACTCAGAACTCCATTTTGGGGGCAATCTTTTGAAGTTTAACATTACATTAAAATGCATGAAAATAGGGGGCTGGGGATTTAGCTCAGCGGCACAGCGCCTGCCTGGCAAGTGCAAGGTCATGAGTTTGATTCCCGGTACCAGAGAAAAACCAAAAAAAAAAAAGAAGTATGAAAATATATTGATATGCACATATAGAATGGCTCAAGAATTAACAAATTTGGACTAAATAAACAGTATTCTTTTAAGTTCTCTAGAAGTATGCTTTTAAATTATACTTCAGTGAAAAACCTAATACATCTGAATATCCTTGAACAGACAATTTTGCTTTCTGTTCTTAGAAGATTCTAGTCACTACAACTTCTGTCTGTGTATTCTTGCTTATAAATTTAATGTATCCTTTATTTTTAGCTATTTAATTGACATAATATTCAGCAGTACTCAAAGATCTTCCGTTAGAAACTGTTTTTAGGATTTTAAGGTAATGTTTACAATTATTTTGATCTTTCAGGTGACTTTTTCTATATCTATTTCACTTTATTGTCTAGATGGATTATGCACTATTATCTGACACCTGTTTTTTCAGGTAGTACTAAAAGTCGATACTCCCATGTCTGAAGTTTTAATGTAAATATCAATCTGGGTGCAGCTTCTCTCACTAAGATATTAACATTGAACCATATTTTCCAAGGACGAGGATTTTGGAAATTTACAGAAATACACAAGGGATTATAGAGGCTTATCAGATAAGCTAAATTTAAATTGCCCGATAACATTAAGTGAGAAATTCTGCTTGAAGGTCTATCTTGGGAGCTGCTCCAATTCCCATTGCACTTGGGCTGTTTCTTTGCAGTATCTACTTAACTATTTTCCTTTTTACCTTACCCCACATTTCCATCTATAACCCAGGTTGTCTTCTCCTACAGTGTAGTAAGAAAATGTTCTTTTCATTCTTCCATTTCCTTTAGAGCTACAATTTAAAAATGAGATTCTTGGAGGTTCTTTTGGATTATTGATAGCTGGCCAGTAGGAGGGCAGGGAAGGATTCACCCGAGTCGATGAAATTGTGACCATTTCCTTATGGACGGCAGGACCATGCAGAGCCCAGATACCCACATCATATAGACATGTATTGCTCCTGTGTAAGCATCTCTAGCTCTCTGCATTAACGAGACACTAGGATAGAGTCCATGCAGCATCAAGAACTTCATTTCCTTAGATAAAAATCAGAATCAGCCTCATCAGAATTTTGTGTGCTTAGGTGTGGTGAGTTTCTGACATACAGACAAGTGTAAGAGATGAGGAAGTTCCAGATGCAGAAATGTGTGGTGTATTAGAAAGAGCCCAAAATTCAAATCGCTTTGGTTCCAAGTCCACCACCGACTTGTTGGGTGATTTCGGGGAAATTCCATAGCCTCTGTGGAGCTCAATTCTTTCTTAGAAAGTAGATTAGGACTAATTAAAAAAAAGTGTAACTTCCCAGAACACTGAGCAGGCTTTCATTCTTACATCTGGTAAGCTGAGCAATGTAGTTGAGGACAGTTGCAGGTAATGTAACAACCACTGCTGACTCCTATTATTTCGTCTTGAGACTCTGTATCACTTTGTATGTTCTTGCTTTGATTTGTTTATGTTTGTGATACTGGTATGCTGATACTCTTCTATTTCTTTATTTGTTTCTCATGTACTACTCTCTTTAAAATAAAAAAAAGTAAAAAAAAAGAAAATGAAAAAAATGTTGAAGGGAACAGAACACGGTGTATCCTCAGGCATCTCTCAAAAGAAGAATATTTAACAATGTTACACTCTACCATTCTAGACATCCAGAAGGAAATACATTGGGTTCTAGTTTTATCACACAACTCTTAGAAAGATACACAAGTAAGGGGTCATAATTTGAGGAGAAAACATCTTTCTGCTTCTGTGTAGTGACCCTATGAATGTTGAAAAACACAGAGATGGAGAGGAAGGGAGAGGGAGGGAGAGAGAGAGAGAAAGCGAATCTGAATGAGAAGATGAGTGCATTTGTTTTAAACCTCAGCTGACAATAGTGATATCATGATATGATCTTGGTCAGGTCAGTTAACACTTCACAACTTCATGATTCTCACTGGTCACTTTAGTTACTTTGATGATTAAAAGAGGTGGACGATGTATATAAAGTAGCCAGCTTAGTATCTGATCCATCAACCCAGCATATATTAATACTTGTTTCTAAGTTATTCCTAATAAGTATTGAATACAGTTACTTCCATATAGGGAAAGAAGGAAATTGGCTTACAGGAATTAATTACATAAGAATTTAAAATATTGTGCAAGTACTATTACATTTTGCTCTTATTTTTATCAGTAAGAAGAAGAAAAATTATTAAAGTTCATTCATGATACTATCATTATGTATAAAATTTATTTAATATAAATATGTTTAAACATGCATTATATATGTAAGAATCACTAGAATGACAAACATGCAGAGAATAAATATCTATACATCTAAGCACTGCCAAAGAATTTACTCACACATAAAAATATCCCATACATAAAAAGATTAAACAATTTGCTATCTAATTATAGGTGGGAAGACACAGAGCAGTCACTTGAGATTAAATATAGGTAAAACTTGTCTCTCTGAATATCTGTCTCTTTATTTGTTATTTATCATTTATTTATGGTACCTATAGTTTTCCTTTTTGTTTTTTTTTTTTTTTTTTTTTTTTTTCCCGGACCAGGAACCGAACTCACGACCTTGCACTTGCCAGGCAGGCGCTTTTGCCGCTGAGCTAAATCCCCAGCCCCTGATACTTATAGTTTTCAAATGGTGGAATTTAAAAGAAGCGAGAAAATTTATGTGTCATGGAAATTTTAGTCAAACTTCCTCTTTTTTTACTGTTTTTATGTTGTCACAAACTTAATGGATATCTAAGGGGAAAAAAAACCCAGAGATGGCAGAAAAGGAAAAAAAAAAACACATATATGTATAAACTACAGAAATTGTAATGGAGAATATTAGAAAAATGTAACCTAATACAGTACTTGAGTGGTGGAAGGAAAATGCTACTCAGTGTAAATATGCCTTCAGTTTAAGCTACTTTTTCACTTAACCTTGCTTTTCGGTAGCCCCTAAGGTGAGCATCTTGGTAGTTCTATCATTTTGGGGGAAACATGATTGGTTTACTTATTTTACTTTTATAGCTGGAAGGTGGAGGAGGGAAGTGGGAGTGGCTGCGACACAAAAGAAGCCTTGCTTTGCTAATCAAAATTTAAAGAAAAACCAAGGTTAATTCCCTAGGAAGAGAAGAAATTGGGAGGTCAACACCAGCAATCATATTTCCTTCTTAGCCTGTAAAGATTTTGCGCACAAATAAACTCAAGGATTTAATTTATTGCTGTTGCATAGTGCTGAGAAGGCTTTAACGTGGAAGAGAGCAGAGAATTTATGAGTTTAGAGATAAAAATCAGAAAATGCTGGCCTGGCAATTTAACACATAGAAAAGGGAAGGTGAATGTCTATGCCATGCACATGGAGGACAATTTCTACATTTTATAAAGAGGTGAATATTTTGTTGAGTTGTGCGAAGGCTTCAGAAGCTATTATAAAATTTGTAAAGTAATTTGTAACACTCACTGTCCCTCTAAATTGTCATGTGTATCATTTTTGGAACTTAGAAAATGAATTTAAATATCATCACAATTAATATGTCATCTAACACCAATGCAAACAAAACAAAATGCACAGTTAGATACCTGAAAAAAATTAAGAATATTTAGGAAGTATAATCAGGCTTTCTTTTAGGAAAAGTAGTCTAATTTTGTTAATATTTTTCTGTTACTAATAAGGAGCTTTGGCCTTTAAGGGAGTGACACTTCTCTTAAATTTGTTTGTTTTACTTTCACAAATATCAGTTGATATTTATTTGGCATCTGCCAATAGTTTAATGATACATGACAGAGATTCTTGAAATTCTTATGCACTATTGTATAAAATAAGTATTTTCCCTAAATATCAATAAAATATTTTTGTGTTCTCTTTTGCTCTAACTGGGGAGAAAAGAAAAAAATTCCAAGTATTTGTAGCATAGGTGTGCTTTATTTTTTCATTTTTTCTTTCTTTTCTGTTTTTTCTTTCCAAATTGGTCTCGTATTAAGGGATAAAAATTAGTAGCAATAAATTTATCCTTGAGTTTGTTTGTGAGCAAAATCTTTGCATGCAAAGAAGGAAATATGATCGCTGCTGTTGACCTCCCAATTTCTTTTCTTCCTAGGGAGTTGACCGTGGCTTTTCTTTAGGTTTTGACTAGCAAGGTAAGACTTGCCCATCCTTTTCTGAGAACATGAAATGTAATGTTTGAAGCTGTCTCGTTTTATTATCCATTAAGCCAACCAAAGGAGATAGCATCCTTCCTCAAATTTTGCAGTTCGGCTAAATTTTTTCCTTGGCTTTTTGCCTCATCCAATTTTAAGTTACTCATAAAATAAGGTTTTATTTCCCTTACTCTCTTTGAATAACAGAATTTGAAAAATGTAATATTACGGATCGAAATAAGTGGAGACCCCAGAATGAGATTCTGAAAATCTGTTACGTTAAGGAGGCACAGGTGGTAGGTAGGTGCCCAGACTGCGTTAGGACTTACCTAAAGACCAGGTAAAATGTGGCATTTTGATATAGTAGGCGTGCTGGTCTCTCTGCGAAGAGCCTTGGCTTGGGTTCTGTATTTTGTTCTTCACTTTATAGTGTTCTTTGTCTAGTACAAGTCTCAGATTTTACACTTGAAATGGATTTTTACTTGCATCTAAATAAATAAATACAAAACAATAATATAAAGACGCTTCTAATACTTCCCCTGACAGAAAAAAAAATATTCTATGATGTCTTCTTTTAAAAAGTCTTTCTCTCTCTCAGCTACATCTCTCCTCCCTCCCTCACGTTGCCTTTGCATCTATGGAAAATGAGAGTCCTTCTGTAAATTAGTGCCCTGTATTAGAAGAACCGATTTTATCTATCACAACCCATAAAAACCAGAAGAGACAAGGATTGCAATTCATGCGATGCTCCGGGCCTTTCATGCAATTGAGCCCACAAAGGTCAAATGTATTCTTTTAGCAACTCTAAATTTTTGTCCCTTCATTTTACAGCACAAAGAAGGAAATGCCAATATGTATTTAGATGGCTCTTCTTCTTCTACCCTCTCTGCTTTTCTCTCTTCACTCCCCTCTCCCTCTTCTCTTCTCCAAATTTGCCTTTCTGTTCTTTTCACATTTACTGCCCTCAGGATTAACTTAAAGACTTTTTATTCTCAAAAGTATCGGTGCTGCTCAAATGTGGAATTTATTTTTGAATCACAGTAGATACTGACATGCTTAAAATAGAACCCCAGGAATTATTTTAGACTGTCTGTTTCTTTCCTTACACAATTGAATTTTTTTATCATTTGTCTTTTGCTTGTTACCCGGGCTTATTACTATGACAGAATTATTTTGGAAAAGATTCGTGGGAATGGATGTCAGTTGCTATACTTTAGTTGTTTAAGTGGATTTCAATTTAAAATTATTATTCTAGAAGTAAGGCTGAGAATGAGTACAAGTATTAAACTCCTGTATCTATTATATGTATGTGTTTATGCATGTAGAAAGGCTCCTTTTGGATTACCTGTTTGTATACTTGGTACGTGTGTATTGAATTCCTTGCATAGTTCCAAACATTATGCTTGTCTAATTTCCCCTAAAATCTTACTATCTATTAAGAACATGCATCTTTTTTATTTGTTACTTTTTTATTATTTTTTAAAAAGATTTATGTTTCATTTCCTTCTTGTAATTTGGGTGTTTTCCTTCATGTGTGTATGTTCCATGAATTTCCTTAGAGAAAATTTGGTTTTGGGGAAGTATACCTGGCCCTAAAAAGGACAAATCCATCCAACCCCAAGGGAAAGAAACATTATTTGTCTTCTATTGAAATATCAAACCAATCCCAGAGTTATCAATTGAAATTATGAATATTTATATTTTATTAATAGTTTAATAATATTAATTATATTTTGATAAATAGTATATATTATATGATTGCAATATAAATTCTCCAATTAAACAATGCTAGAATAACCAAGAATATGCAAGTAAGCAGAACCTGTATAAAGAATGTGTAAGGAAATCCTGTGACTGGTAGATATGAAAATAAGCAAATACTAAACCAGTGAATCAAATTCATTCTCATATATGTGAGTGTGCTTAGGAAGGAGGCTTCTATTCAGAAATATTTATATATATTTCATGATTGCTCAAAATAATTTTAAGAATTTTGACAATCTTTCTTATTTTGCTTAATGGTCTTTGATTTCTTATGGCTCATTCAGCCTACACTGAATGCCATTTTATATTTTAGTACCTATACCTTTGAGAAAACTACTTTAGCAAAGCACTTTTTCTAGGTTCTTCTCTCCCGTGAACAATATTGATAGCATAGGGATGTTATGATGATGTTGCACCTTTGCACTTAATATCACTTCAGCCTGAAATCCTCCTTCTTTACTGATATTCCTTGGTCAGTTTCTCTGCCAATATTATTCCTAATGTAAAGTATCAACATAAAGTCCAATTCCATCATGAGCAGATGGATAAAACTTATAAACCCCTGTAAAATGAGTACTTGGCTAAAGCTGCACTTCTCAAAAAAATAAATTGGAGTTATTTAGCCATATGTCTGTATAACCCTTTCATTTAATCTGCACTTAGTCTCTTTTTAATCCTTTTTAAATCTATAAGCTCTCCATAAGGAAGGAACTAAATATTTTTCAACATTTTGCATCTGGAATTTGGAGTACTTCATAGTTTAGTACATTGACACAGTGATGTTTGTTGAAAGGTTGTTCCTCTGTAATGAGCAGATCTCCATGATGACATCTCTAAACAAAGGAGAAAAGAGGGAAAGGAAGAGAAAAAAATAAGTACACACACGCAAACACACACACACAAGATACACATAAGATAGTAAAGATAGTTATACTGCTAATTGCTGTTAACTCATTAAAAGGAAAGGTTTATGCCTGTATTGCTTGATTGATTTTTCATGCCTGTATCTTATAATCTAAGAAACTACTTTGAAGATAATAATACGCGATGTACTAACCATTGTTACACTCCTACTACCTTGTTTTGAAATTTTATGTCATTGTTTGTTTTGTTTATTTTGCTTTACTTCAAAATAAGAAAAGTTTTTAAAAAATGAAAGTTCTTTCTGCCTTGTGAGGCCTAAGTGCTGTTACTCTTATAGAAGCTAGATGTAGTGCTTGGAATGTGAGGTAAGGAAGTAAGTTACAGAAAGATATTAATAAATGATTGTCTTAGTTAATTTTCATTGCTGGGATAAAACACCCGCAAGCTAAAGGAGGAAAAGGTTTATTTTAGCTCACAGTTTCTAAAGCTTTCAGTCCATAGTTGACCAAAAGGTTCCCAAGAAGGGCAACATGACAGAGAGGCATTGCAGAGAAGGAAGAGTTCATGGCATGGCAGGCGGGAAGCAGTGAGACTTCTTTCTTCTCTCCCTTCTTATGTCATCCAGGCCACAAGCTATTGGTTGGTGCCACTTACATTCAGGGTGGATCTTCCCTCTTTGTTAAATCCATGAACCATACCCAGAACTACATTAAGCCAATTAGTGGACTGATCCATTATCATACATCCAGGGGCTGGGGATTTAGCTCAGTGGCACAGCACCTGCCTCGCAAGTGCAAGGTCGTGAGTTTGGTTCCTGGTACTGGAAAAAAAAAACAGTATCATACACCCGTAACCCAGTCACTTCCCAAACCCCCAGCTATGAGTGTTCGAGGCTTTGGGGGATACATCAATATATAAGCCATAACAGTAATGTCTGACTGTGTCTTTCTCATTAAAACCATGTACTATGCCAGGGACATAGCCCAGCCTTACAAGTGCCTGCCAGGCAAGTGCAAAGTCCTGAGTTTGATTCCTGGTACAAAACAAAAAACAAAAACAAAAAACAAAAAAAAACCAGACATAAAAACAAAAAACAAAACAAATAAATAAAATCATTCACTATGGTTTGGATGAATGTGACTCTCCCAAATTCTTATGTTGAAGTTCTAATTCCTGTATGTGAAGGTGTTAAGAGCTAAACCATGGAAGAGGTGAGTAGGTCATGAGGGTGGAATCCTAATGAATAACATTGGTATCTTTATAAAAGATGCCCAAGGGAGTTGATGGCCTCTTCTACCAAGTGACGACACAGCAAAAACATTACCAATGAACTAGAAAGTGTATATCTTGAACCTCTACTACTTTCATCTTGTACTTCCCAGCCTCCCTATGGTTGACAAGCCTGTCAGTTCATGGCATTTTGTTAAAGGAGCCCAAGCTTCCATTAAAAACTTGGAAAATGGAGTAAAATGCTGTAACCAATACCTACAATGTAGAAGCAGCTTCAGAACTGGAAAATGGAAGGGGTTGGACAAGTTTTGAGCATCTTGCATTGCTATGAGTAGACCATCAAAGGTGATCCCAGTGTGGCCTCAGAAAGCAAAGAGATTCACTGGAGAGAGAGGCCTAAGTCAGTCTCAAAATCATGTCAGCAGTCCTGAACAGAACATCTACTGAACTATGGACAATAAGGCCATTCTGATGAAGTCTTTTTCAGGCAGAAATGAGGAACATGATATCAGACAGGGAGCAAAGGCTGTTCTTATTATAATGTGGTGAAGAACGTGGCTGACATATTCATGTCCTAGTGTTTTCTTGAAGGTAGAAATTGTGAGGGATGAAATAGACCATTGGGCTGAAGAGATTTCTAGGCAAAGTGTTGAAGTTCTAGTCCAGCTTCTATAGCATATTTGCAATAAAATGTGAGAAAAGAGACACAATTTAAAGATGAAATTTTAAGTCAAGAGGGCAGCAAGCTTTAAAATTATGGAAAGTTCTCGGCTTATTCAAGTTGAAAGGAATGCAAAAACATTTTGAAGGGGACAAGGTACAGTCGAGCAGTTGTTTGGTCAGGTTGATGTGGAT
Source organism: Chinchilla lanigera (assembly GCF_000276665.1). Lineage (NCBI taxonomy): Eukaryota > Metazoa > Chordata > Mammalia > Rodentia > Chinchillidae > Chinchilla > Chinchilla lanigera. The sequence continues at coordinate 14,901,717 of NW_004955409.1, forward strand.
CTGCCAGGATCTCTTTATCAGTACAATGGAAGAACCACCCCGAGTGCATTTCAGAGGTTGGGGTGAGCTGCTGCTCCCTTTGTGAAACAGTGCAACAGAAAATTTCAAGGCTCCACTCACTGCATTAGAGGACAGCACTCCTTGACCTCCTCACTTGCTGCAGTGAGCTAGCTCACAGAGGCAGGAGCCACCCCTCTGGAGAGTACAACTGGTACTCCTTGCATGGTGCATCTGCTGACATGAATAGCTCATTACCTATGGGACAATGGGAACCTGTACATAGATTTCAAAGGATGGAGCCACTTGCAGCCTAATACAGTGGGCTACCTGACAACAGGGCCACTGCAGAGAGCCCCTACGAGGACAATGCCTAGTGGATGTGTAGGAGTGGGATCCTCTCCTTGACCGCAGGCTGGGAGAAATTCCTGAGTATGGCTGCAGGGTAGGATGGCTTTAGGCACCAAGCCTCAGCCTCAGTCCTCGAGAGCTTCAGTGTGGGCTGAGAACAGTATCTCTCTGGGGCAGGATGGCTGGGAACAGAAGCAGGGAGCAGGACAGCTGTGGACACTCTTTGCTCCAGAGTGTCTAGGACAATGGATATTGCATCAAAGAAGGTTGGGACTTGCTCAGGACCCGTAGCTCCTTTTATTGCTCCTCTTTCTCTCTTGCTCACTGAGAATGGCTGTGCTCCATCTGTCCCATGATTGCATTACGAAAGCACGCAACTTGTTGGATTTTGCCAGCTCACAGATGGACAGCCATATTCCTCCGGGTGGTACAAACATCCAGTGTCACCCATGTCTGATTTCGGTGGTACTGAGTGAAGACTCTGGACTTTGGATAGGATGGTGGAACAAGTTCAGATTTGGGGGCCTATGGAGACAGAATGAATACATTTTGGAATTCAGTGACAGAGACAAGATGCTTCAGTCTCAGTGTTTGCTTCCTCCCCTTAATACTTTGCTGTCTTCACTCCCAATATGGTGGAGTCCTCATGATTGGGATGTGCGTTTGTGGTCAAGATATCGAAATTGTATAAATTATGTATGTGAAACACATTATAAGCAGGGTAGGGTGACTGAAATTGGTTAGCTTGTAGAATGTTCAGTGGGGTTTTCTGTATGTGAGAAAGAAACAAAGGTAACTCGGGGTTTGTCACTCAGGAAACAACGGTATTGATTAAGCCAGGTTTCTTCTTTATACCAAGATCATATATAGTGTAAATGGGTAATTGGAATAGAAATTGCTCTCCATTTGGATCTAGTTGGGTTTATCCAATCAAGATTTTCATAAATAGACTTCATCATGTCAGAATAATGACATTAGTTTATTAGTTTTAAATGAAAGGAATGAACTAAACAAACCCTCCTAAAGGAAAATACCCAAATTTGTATGTAAATATATACAACCATTTGCATTTTAACCAAAGATTCTTTCAACAGAAATGAGTCCTTTCTTTATGTCTTTTATTTGCAATAGAATTAAATCCGAATCCTTATAATGTTTGTAAAATGCACAATTACATTAATTTTTATGATTATTCTTCGGACTTACTTTTATTGCTTTTTAAATATCTATTTTGTTGCGTCTAAATTTTGTTGAGTTCCTGGTTACATGGCATGAATTTAAATCAGGGAAGAACTTCATAAATCTTAATAATGGTCAGATGTTCAACACAGGACTGATATACAGAGTGAAATGGAGATAAAAGAAAGTAATTTTGAAAACTCCAACCTCTGCAAGTTTTACATCCACAAGTACAATATATGTGAGCATTTTTTAAGACTTTGGCAACTCTGTGTTATTTTTAGTTTGCCCTTAAATTAATTCATCAACAAATGTTTGGTAACATTCTATTTCCATTTCCTTATGTATGGGATACACACATAGAGAGATAACCATACACACATACACACAGAGACACAAATTTATTTCTAGATACTCATTTGTCATTTCACCAACAATATTCTTGCCATCAACAGCTAATGTTTATTGAACACTTTGGTATGTACTGTACAACTATGCTTATGAAGTATACAATTTAGTCCCCCCAGCTGGCTGATGAGGTTGCCATTTTTATTATTCCCATACTATAAAAATAGTCTTCAAAGGGTATTAGACCGGGGCCATGCAACACGTAACGGGAGGATCTTGGGTTATAGAAAGATGGCGTTTGCTTCTAGTCTGCAATCTTAATCCGTGCTGATGGAAATCATGGAGTGAGGAAGTTTGACTCAGGGTAAGTGACTGGACAATAGGACTCTAACTCAATTTCACATCAAAATTTTTCCACACTGACATCCCAGGTATTCCTCCTTCTATTGGTTCCATGAGACATTTTATCACTTTTCTTCTTTTATTCCTTAAGACATACTATGTATGATTTTCTAAATGCAATCTTATTCCAGTAGACTTTGTATTCTTAGAAAGCCTGCATCTAATCCTCTTCTCCCATTAAAACAGTGTTTGGTATTATTTACTTGTAGAATGAACTGGAGCTTGGCTTCTGTTGCTTCACATCTCTAGCTTGACCGCTGCCACAGGTAGTTCACAGATGCACTCTATTCCCGTGCTTATTTAACCCCCCTTTGTAGCTTGTATTTACTTACTGATAAACTTACGTGTGCTTTTGCTTTCTCACCTTTTTTAAAAAATGGACTATTGCTTTAAATAAATAGGCCTTGAGGAAAATTGGCCAGTTTTGTGGTGTATAGATATTGATCATGCAGGTGTGTATTTTAGACATTTAAGACAGCACATTAGCTTGTGTTTGACCCGCTCCAGTCAGTTTTTCAAAATGATTTTGAAATCTTTATCTTATAGCATCTTTGAGGACATTAGCAATATCTTTAGTTACTTTTTCACTCCCACCTTCCATGTTGCTTCTTTCTCTCTGCCTTTTCCTTTAAAAACAGAGATAAAGCCTTTTTCACCTTTTCAAATTTGAAAACCTCAAAAAATACCTGATGAGTAGTAGGGATTGTGTAATAATAGTAATAATAATTGTGTGAGCTAAATTTCATCAAATGACATGTCCCCAACTCCAGAAATTCATCAATTGCTGGTTCCAATCTATACAGAAGCAGTAATTTCAACATATGCTTTCCTTGATGTGTAATGTTTATGTCCAGCAAAATATCTTCCAGTCTTGTGAAAACTTTTATCATTTGACAGAAGTAGAATAGTGCTAGGCTCATTCTCATAACGCCAGTTTGAATCATTGAAATATGGCACAAATGTATAATTGGCCCACTGGAATGATATAATTCACAAGGAATAGCGGGTGGGGATTTAGCTCAGGGGCACAGCGCCCGCCTGGCAAGCGCAAGGTCATGAGTTCAGTTCCCGGTACCAGGAAAAAAAAAAAAAAAAACACCACAAGGAATAAAAAGATTTAGACAATTTTCTAGACTAAAACAAAAATGGTTTTGAAAAAAAAAATCACGTGAAACTTTTATGAAATATTGATAGGTTTATTCCCAGCACCTTACAATTTTATTTCCTTTATTTGTACTACATTCAAATATCAGTGAACACAAGGGCTAGAATCAGTGACTTATAACTGAAAATGAATGCAAAACTGTTCAGCAAAATGGTTTTTCCCTAGACTCTCACCTTGAAATTGCACAAGCGACATGTGGTTTTTCATGTGCACATCAATAGCATGTGAAGACCTAAGGACTCTTTCCCAGAGAAATGCAGAATCTGACATTGGTGACATCCTGGACCGTTTCTTTCATTGCGTTCTGTCTCTCCTGCAAAACTATGTCAAAATGATATACTTTAGCCACATAATTTGTGCATTATCTTCAACCTACAACATTTCCAAACTACTTTTGCAACTTGAAATATTTTCATTTCTATTTTATTTTTCTTCTAAATTATTGTCTGCAAAATTTCCAATCTCATACTTTTCCTGCCTCACAGAATTCATCCTTCCCTTCCCCATAAAGATTGACAGGTGTTTTATATCTCACAAACCCAACACAATTTGAGTGCTATCTTGATGGCCGCATTCTTTTTTTCTTACAGAAAATGTCATCAAATAAATACGTGGAAGGCTGCATCTGCTTTAGGGAAGCTTCTCGTTCTTCTTTTTTTTTTTTTTCAGGAGAGGGGGTTGCCGGGAATCAAACTCAGGAACTTGTGCTTGCCACACAGACGCTGTGCTGTACTGAGCTATATCCCTGGCCCCAGGGAAGGGTCTTAACAAAACCCTGGTATTTCCATTTTGCCAGTCTTGAAAATGAGATTGTCCTTACTAAGAGTACCTGCTTCACAGCATCATGATGAATAATGCTTAATACACTCAAGAGCACCTGGCCTGTGGTTTTCTAAGAGCAACGCTGCAACCTATGGGGTATTATGAAGTATTCTGTGATGACCACGCCTCTACCTTCAGGTATCTATACCAGATGATCCATGCTACAGTATGCATTGCTAGGAAGAATATGTGAATTTGACGGATCAATACAGCAGATGGCAGTAATTATCGCTGCATAACACTCCATTGTACGTATTTATAATGGAGTATTATTCACTTATCTGTCCATGGGCATCTTGGCTGTTTCCGTAGCTTACCTATTGTGAATTGCCAGCTAACATTTCCCCATGCTTTCTGCTCTCACCTTCTGGTCTTCTGTGGAGTTATTGCTTCTTGTTTACCAAGGCCACTGTTATCATCCCAGAGATGTAATGAAGCTTAGATGAACAAGAGCATACATTTTCTTTATTAATTTTATTTGCATATGGATGCAATATATAATAATTACATTTATTTTAAGAAATTGGTACATACATCATTTCTTGAAAATGTTTATTCTTTCCTTACCTCCTTATACTCCTTCTTCTTTTCTCTTCCCTAGCTCCAATAAAGTGTGCCTATTTCCTGTCCTCTATCTTTTATTTTACTCTGCAATGTATTTGTGTTGTAGATTTCTCATATAAACAAAACCATGTGATGTTTATCCCTATGTCTGATTTAATTCACTTAACATTATGGCCTCAAGAGACATCTATTTTCCTACAGATGACTCAAATTTTATCTTTATTGTTGCATTATGTATATATATATTTTTCTTTATTAATGTATCCTTCAGTGGGCATCTAGGCTGTGAATTGTACTGCTGTAAACATGGGGAAGGAACACATATATCACCATGCCATGGTGCTATTAAGTGTTTTGGGAAGATATTCAAGAGAGATATAGCTGTGTTACATTGAGTTTCAATTTTTATCTTTTTTTTTTAAGAATCTCCATAGTGATTCTGATAGTGCTTGTTCTAGTTAACATTCCCAACAACTTTGTAGGAGAGTTCTTTTTTTCCCAACATCCTCACCAGCATTTACTATTTTTTTGTGTTCTTGATAAAACACATTGTGTCCAGGGTAAAATAGAGCCTCAGAGCTTTTTGATTTGCCTTTCCCTAATAGCTAAAGATACAGAACTTTTTTTCATGTACTTAATGGCTATTTGTACTTCTTTTAGAGAAGTGTCTATTCATTTCTTTTGCTTTGTTTGAGTCACTTATTTTTGTAAATATTTTTTAAAATTCTTTATACATTCTAGATATTAGTCCTCTATCAGAAGAGTAATTGGTAAAAGTTTTTCCATTGTTTAGGTTATTGCTCCATTCTGTTGACTGTTCCCTTTGTTATATGAAAGCTTTTAAATTTAATATAATCCTATTTGTTGATTATGGGTATTACTTCTTATGCTACTGGAATTCTGTTCAGAAAGTCATTAACTATGCCTGTCAAGTATTCCCCCAATGTTTTCTTTCAGCAATTTCTGTGTTTTTGTTTTTATAGGCCTTTGATCTATTTTAACTTGGTTTTAGTACAAAGTGAGAAATAGGGGTCTAACGTCATCCTCTTGAATGTGGAAAACCAATTTCCCCAGCAATATTTGTCAAACAGGCGACCTTCTCTCAGCATATTGTTCATCCCTTTTGTCAAAGATGAGATGGCTGAAGGTGCATGAAGGTGTTTCCATATCGTGTATTCTATTCCATTGGTCTTCATATCTGTTTTGTACAAATACCATGCTCTTTCCATTCCTACAGCTCTGTAATAAGTCTTGAAATCCAGGTTTGTAATGCCTCCTCCTTTGCCCTTTTTGGAGAGAAAACTTTTCATAACCTTGTACTTCATCATTTTTGGGCATTGTGAGTTTGGGCTGTAGTCTCTCTACATGGAGGTGGAGTAAATGGCCTTCACCCTTTCCATTATGACTTTTTCTAGAGTTCAGGGACCTCCAAGTGTGGAACCCAAGCACATAAGCTATTTTTATTTGTGCCTGGCTTCCTTTTTGTAAAAAGATATAGTATGGTGTCTACTATACTCTCAGGGCTTGGAAGTATTTCGTGATGCTTGTCTAACCACTCACTTCTTCCGCACTGGCATGGGGAGTTTTGTATGATATCCCTATTCGAATTAGATGGGAATCGACTCATACTACCTTACCTTTCACTTTGCAGCCTACAGGTCTTGTTTCCTCATCCCTCTTTCCAGAAGAGCCATGCCTTTACCCCACATAAACTGTGATGTACCTCTGGTCTTCCTGCACATGAAGTCGCCCTACACAGAGCTACTCAGTCATCTTCAGACACATTTGAGTGAAATTTTGAGGCCTAGCACTATGTCCTTCATACACTGAAAAGCCAGTTCAACAGACTAAAGTGAATTAGAAAAATATGTAGGAGACTGAAAGGCAAGACTTATATGTTATAAAAAAAAGACCTATATGTTACACATCTTTGTTTTTAATGACTGGCTGAGTGCTTCATAAATAGTAGGTGTTATATAAATACTTGTTGATTCAAAGAATAAGTAAACTCACTATTAAACCTATTATGTCAAGCATAAAATATTGTCAGGTTTACTTTAGATAGTACTTTAGTAAAAGCAGTAAGGTACTTTATATAGGAAATGAAGGTCCTATATATTCAACTTTAGGATAGTAAGTTATTGAATATTCTTGATTCCTGAAATAGGATAATTTTTCCTCTTTTCCACCTGCATTTGCTCTCATTTCCTCCACACATTCATTCACCTATTCAAAAATATAAATATAAAACAAATATTTTTGTTGAAAATATTATAGCTGGTATGTCATTTGTCCCAAATCACTGTTTATGTTTGTTAAAAAAAAAAAATCTTTAAGAAGGGTGATGAAGTAAACACAAAATATGTGAAAACAAGAAATTGAGAAATTCCAGAATCAAATTAGAACAATAAAAATGAGAAGAAAGAACATAAATGACCTCTTGATTTCTTTAAATGATTAATACTCTTGCTTGCAAGATTTTCAATGACCAGAAAGTAGCGGTAAGTTTTTTTCTTTTCACTGTATTTTATCATCCTCTTAAGTATGCTCTAAAAACAAAAAGCTTACTCTAGGTCAGTTGTGCTCTCTTGGTACTAAATGGTTAAAATGGTAGCAGCGGAGATTAATTTATAGATATGTCTTCTAACCAGTGATTAGTATACAAAATAACCCTTGCTTAATCCTGATAAAGTTCACATTGGAAGAAAACAAATGTTTGTTTCTTCTTTTGTTACCATTAGATTATGGGCCAAAAACATTTGTTAAACAAAAATGAAGCTTATGGACTATAAAATCTGTGTGAATTATTACTGAGCAAAAAACAATTGCTGCATATATTTCACAAAGTTTATAAGGGTTTTTTGCACTTTATTCCTCAATGATATGTTACCATTTTGTCTCTATCCACGTTTTTAAAAACTGGCTTATTCTACTGTCTTTCTTTAGGATACTCAAACCTAAGCAGGCATAAAAACGTGAAATAAAATTTAAGAAGCAATATTCCATATGACGGTAGCTCCATTGGTGCTTATTCTGTATTCCTGAAGCTTTCTTTCCTTGAAAACAGAAAATATCAAAATATCAGGATTCTGATTTTCACATCTAGGTATCATGCGGCTGTCGGAAGTGATCAGGCTGGTGAAGACAGTGGCGTGGAGGGCCTCTGTTGTGTCATAAAAGATTATTTTTCATGGAGGACTAAACTATACCTACAGTACAAATTAGAAATTCATAGATGGCAGCATGTAGCTTTTTATTAGGCTCACCTGAAAATACACAGTTGCTTTTCTTAGAGTTCAATTTGCATTTTAGAAAGAAACAATAAAGAGGTGATTTCAGGCCAGTGTGATAAATGTTTGGATGTTTGTATGATATGATAATTAAATACTGCTATCTGGGGGTGTCATGCTGGTTTTGGAGGTGTATACTTTCTGGGAGTTTTTTGGTCATATTGAAAACTACAGAAAAGCTCAAAACTCAGTTAATCCTGGAAGTTTTCAATTGTTTCTCTTTTATTCAAATAGTTGACAGCACCAGTGCTATTAATAATTTTGAGTCATCCATGAACACAGATAACATTTAGAAAGAATTCTTTGTAGACAGAAATCTGTTGACTGAATTTATATGAGCGCTTCACATGTCATCTCTACTCTAGCACTACAGGAACTTTAAGTCTGCCCCTTAATCTCGTCATGCGCACATGCTTGGAAGATTATGTAAAATTATGTGAGAAAAGGCACAGATTCTAAAAATAGAATGTGTACCTGTCAAAGTGATTGTGCTTTTCACAACTCAAGAAAGGTGTTTGGAAAAGAGTCTGAATTGGACAAACTTTTTTTTTTTTTTTTTTTTTGGTTTTTCTCCGGTACCGGGAACCGAACTCACGACCTTGCACTTGCCAGGCAGGCGCTTTGCCGCTGAGCTAAATCCCCAGCCCCTGAATTGGACAAACTGTTGCATGTTCACAGTCAAGTACATAGCTTTTGGGAAGGGGATTTATAGGTTCATTGTCTTCTACTATTGAGCATGGTGACATTACTAAACATTCCTGCTCACCTTATCTTTAAGAAATGTGCAAAGCATAAAAAGCATGTCAGGAAAGGGAAATAAATGATTAATTCTCCGATATTTTAAAAACAGCATGTCACCATCTTTTCTGTGGCTTATGACTTTGAGGAAATTATAGATATGACAGAATATCACACTCTGACAGTAATGAATCAGAGTTTATGTTCATCAGAAGAGAGCCAAGTAAAAAACAAGACAATGACTTGTTTTATTTAGGAATTCAGTCAATAACTGTATGATGAAAGTGATATTATGCTTCTTTGAATTAAAAAGGCATTTTAATTATTTAATTTTTCCAATAAAGCTGCATCGAACCTCACTCATTATTAATCATTATTACACAAAAGTGATACATGTATGCAGCAGAGAAAGACTATATAAGAGAAAATACTTCTTGAGATATTGCTTAAGAGGCATTGATTAATTAATTATTGCTATAAACATGGCTCTCATTATTTAGAACTCAAACACTTAGAAATTATCTTTTATGTGTATAGAAACTAGGCTCTGGATTTTTTATTGTTACTGTCTTCAGTAAAGTCTTCATGGCACAAACAATGTAATATTCCTCTCAGTGGTAAGAGGAGATACTTGAGTAACACCTCTAAAAGATAGATAACAATCTTATCAAAACTATACAGAAAGAAAATAAACCAACAATCCACATAGTTTAAAAAGTTACTGTAGGGATGAAGAGATTCCTTTCATTACCCATGATGGGTATGCCTAAAGCAAAGACACACTGACAGGAGAAAAGCATAGAAATTAATTTAATATTTAATTTCACATGCCAGAAAAGTGTTCAGAAAGAAAGAGTGAGAGAAACCTGGAAATGTGTTTATTTTTATACTATGTATGATGAAGGATAGATAAGTACATGCATATATAACTTGATAAAGGGAGTATAATCTACTGATAATAAACAATAGAAAATTAGCATCCCATTTGTTTATACTGTGCTCTGTGTCTTATGTCTTACTGGATAAGAATACGGGTAAGACACGCATTTGAAGACAAGCAGCAAAGAGGCTATTTTGAGGTAGTGTCAGAACTTGTACTGCACTCTTTGACCCTGGTGGAATTTTGACACAAAAGTATTTGTTCCAGTACACATCTTTTGTCTGGTCCTCCGCCAACAAGCTGGAACTTGGTGTAGATAACCTTATGCATTCTCCCCTTTCCTGGTACTCCTCACTTTGGTGCTCCTCATGCCTCCCAGAACCCATTAAAGATAAGTACCAGAGTGTCACTGTAGAGCGGGTAGTGCTGCCATAGTTCTGAACACAGGAGGGAGAAGCCAAGAATCAGATGTCTGTTGGGGCTGGAGCTCAGAATCCACACTAAACCGTGGAGGAAGCTTGAAGGAGGAAAGCTTGTGGCTTAAGAACTGTGGCTGTTCTTTTGATAGTGAAGTAAATTTGGAAATAATGTAACTTGCATTTTTCTTAGAGAGTGAAGAAATTTCCTTGCTGATGGTGCCAGAAGCATTGGTAAAAGCAGGAAGCTCTGTTAGCAAATGATAGCCATCCACGTAACAGGGAGTGAGGATTAAAGGACATCCAGGGCAGTGGACATGAAGAGGGCAGAGTGGAATTTACAGGTGACTGATTAATCAGCTGAAAGGACAGTCACTGGTGATCAGTTGATTGTAACAGAGGAGACTACTATCAATCATGAAAGCGATCATCTAAAATTCATTAGACCACAGAGAAGAAGGAGCTTGCAAAGAAGACCATGATGCATGGACTATAAAACAAAATGCAAGGAAAAGTGTTCAGATTCCAGAACAGCAAATAAAAAGTATTTTTAAGGAGGATAAAGCGGTGACAAAATTGGCAGAGATATTAATTCTGCTTAAGAAAAAGAAAATGTCGAAAGGAAGTGAGGGAGTTAGCAGGGATGCTTTCATAATGTTGGGAAGGATGCAATTAAGTTGCCTGTGAATGGCGACGGCAGTGGGGTTGGAGATTGCTTCGTCATCCTGAAGAAGGTGGGGAGGGAGGGAGGTAGCACAGCTTCGTAGTGCCAAAGAGAACATGTTGAGAGCTCTGTTTTTTTCTTTTTAACATGGGAGAAACGTGATTATGATTTTTTGTGTTGGTAGGAAAAAGGAGGCCAGGACTGAGAAATTATATACTGGAGAGAGAGACAACATCAAAAGAAAGGGAAATGTAAAAAATTCATAGCACAGGTGGGAAGAGAAAAGTCACACATAAGATTAGAAACCCTGTTAATGGGGCAGAAGGGTTTTTGCAATATTAGCTGACTTTCTTTGTATTTTCACTTCTTCATTTGTGATTTCTTAATTCCATATAGTTTTGATGCCAAAATGAAGTATATGTATATTTTATAAAATACATAATGCTAACCAAATATAGATGCCATTTTAAAGGAAAACAATTGCTCATGCTCTTATATTTTTTAACATTTTCCTCTGCATTTCCTTTTCCATGTTGTTTCAGGAACCAGATAGAATAAACATCCTTATAGCCCAAAAAAGAAACTTCGGTGTCACTTGTAGCATTGTACTGTAAGGGTAAGAGAGTGCTTGTTGAGAAAAAAAGTGCAGCAGGAGAAACAAGCTTGCACCTCTGCTTAGAGCAGGTGAGAAGTGTCTTAGGATGCATAGCTTTTCTTTCTTTACTTTTCTTCCTGTTTTAGTATTTTTTTTTTTCTGATCTACCATAAACTAGTATAAATATAGTTTAGGTTTTCTAAATTTGGTTTATGGAAACACATTAGTCACATTCCCACTTAGTATGGGGGATTTCATTTACTTCTCTGTTCTGAAATATCCTGGAAGCTCCTTGAGCTTTAGAACATCATCTTTCGTGCCTTTTAAACCCGTGCTAGTGCTACCCATGGCAGAACTACAAACATGAGCATAGAAAGAAAATTTATCTGCATGAGAAAGAAATCTTGCAAAAGTCTTAAGTAATTTTCTTAATGTTTATAAGACAGACACTGATACATTATGTTTGTGTTAATTTGTGTTGGGGAGGGAGGATACTAGAGATCCAATCCAAGGCCTCACCTGCTGGCAGGCCCTCTATCACTGAGCTCTATTCCAGCACTTTTATTTTGAGACAGGGTCTTGCTAAGCTTCCCAAGATGGTCTATAACTTGCAATTCTCCTGCCACAACCTCTTGCATAGCTAGAATTACAGACATGCACCACCATGCTTGGTCTGTATTATATTTTTACCACTAAGTAGAATTTAATGGCCCTTAATTTTCATACTTCCCATTCTTGAGTCTTTAATCTAGAACTTGTTATGAGCTGTCTTATGTACTTTCTTCTTGCTCATACATAATACCTGACATACAAATTTAAAGGAGGAAAGGTTTATTTTGGCTCACAGTTTGTAGAGGTTTCAGTCCATAGTTGGCTGGCTGCAAGGCAGAAGGGCATCACAGAGGAGAAACAGTTTGTGGATGGCAGAAGGTACTAAAGCAACAAAGTAGTGAAGAAGCAAGTCCAAGCCACCTTTGTAGCATCTTTCATCCTCTTCTATATTCTATCTAGTCTTCCAGACTTACAGTGGATTCCAAATTAATCAGTGCACTGATTTAATGCTAACACCACACAGTCTAGATCGAGCCACCTCTGAAAAAGCCCCATATATGACTACATGAGAATTTAGAGAGACATCTGTACCCAAACAATAGCATGAGTTATTTAAATATTACTTATCTACTATCCTTCAGTTGTCACTCCTTGAAGAATCATTGCATTAATGCTACTTTACAATGTAGGAATCTTACCTTTCAGTAGACATCATAATTTTATTGTTTAATTGGCTGTCATGGATGTCCCAGAGACAGAAGCTGTCAGATGCCTGTGTTGGAGACCAGACTCCAGAGTGGGAGCTCATATTTATTAGCAAGTTGATCTGACTGAGTGCAGTGCCACACAACGGTGTACATGTCTTGGCTAATCCTTTGCTGCCGAGTAGCCCGGTGCCAAGCTATGATCATGGCCTAAACTCACATGTAGATCCTATTTAACTATTCAGTGCTGACCTGCAAACATAGCCAGATCATATAGGAATTTGTAGGTGAAATCTGAGCATTTTGTGGAGTATGTAAGGTTGATCATGGTAGTTATAGATAATTACTGTAGACTGCATTGTTGCCTTTCTGGACGATCAGAACAAAGCATGATTTTCTCTCTCCTTCCTTCAATTCTCGTCTAACAGCTGCACTTCTTCTCTTAGGCACCCTAGGTTTTCAGTGTCTGTTTTAATTATACGTGTTTCTGTCATCTTTTCTAACAGACATTTACTACTTTCTAGGCTAGATTCCCATTCTTTTATTCCCAAATTGTCTTTTAAAAGAAGTAGATGTAAGGATTTATGATAAACTAAATAGAAAACAAAAAAGCAGGAGCAGTTGTTTTATCATTGCATTGGGTAGTTTGTTCTGGCTTGTTTTGTTTTGCATGCTTTTATGAAAGATGTCACTTAAATTAGACAAGGAAATCACCTCAATGATATAGGCATAGAGCAAGGAGGACAGATTTTTACTGAGGGTTTTAAAGCATGTGTATTTTTTTCCTTCTAATGATCTATTCCTTGTGGATGTAATGAATATAAACCCTACAATGTACATTTTAGTATTGCCTAAAAAAACATAACTGATAGATTTTTAAGTCACAGGCCAGTATAAATGTATACATAAAGGAGATAAAAAATAATCTGAATGTTTACTCTGCATGCATAACAAATGGAAGAGAATAAGTTGCAAGAATGATAAAAAATAGAATTGAAAGAAATTAAACATAGAGTGTAAATTAGGGTGAATTTAGATGAGAATTCAGACAGCTCTGATACCTTGAGCTCATGAATATATATTTTAACGAATAAAGTTTTTGACACCGAATTGTGAAGGAATAAAATAATTGTGTAAGAATAGTGCTGAAGTATAAAATAAATATGCATTTTAAGGAGCTCTGCATTCAAATTTTTTCTGTATATGATTGCTCTGTCAACAGACTATTTTTACCAGAGCATTATGAATCCAAACTGGAAGAACTGTGTCAGACAAAAAGGGAAAGCAGTCAGAGGAACCTGCTATTTTTATACCATGGGTCAGCCTTTTAGGTGTCACTGCTTAATTATATATTCTCAGTCCCACACAAAAAGCCTTGGACAGTAACCAGAACCCCGTCCTTACGGATACCTCTTCTGCCCACATCAGCTGACCCTTGGTGATTTTCCTTTCCTCTGAAATCCTAAAGCTATTTTTACATCCCGTATTTGAGAATTAGCATATATAGCTGTGCAGCACTTTTCTTTGAAAGCAGACGTAAGTTGCTTCCTGAACTTTTTGCACATTCTTTGTAGAAGTGAAGGACTATTCACCAAATACTCCAAATTTGCTGGGCCCTTAACTATATGCTTCCACACTTGGTTCAATCTGCTGGAGTGCCTATCAGTATATTATGCATGCCTTACGCAAGAGGTCATTTCCTGAGAGTGACACAGTTTGCTTTACTCTGTAATGGCATGCAAAAGATTTTGAGAATTGGACTGAATCACTTTAGGGTTTCCTTAGATCCCAGCACCGATGGGAGTAAATGTCCTTCTAAGATAATGTAGAAATAGCTGCTTATTTTGACAACACAGAAGCAGATACTGAATTGCTCCTCGTTCTCTTTCATCTGTGCAAATGGGTATTCCCCATCCATAACTTCTTGACCCACTGTTCCCACTTGGAAATATCTGTTAGTCTTTCATTTTCTTATCTTTCTATGTTAGGATCAGTGAAACCACTGGTTATATCTGAACCAGTGCTCTTGCTGCACCTTCTTTTTTGCCTTTGTTGTGGTTCTCTCTTTTGCCACTTTAAGGTGACACTTTCTTCCTTCATCTTATCTTTGCATTTCCCTTCTGTACATTCCCTTATTTTTCTCCAGAAACTTTATTGTAATAATTATAATTTATTTTTCATTAGCAAAACATCTATCAAATTTGGTTTTCTTTCTAGGTTGAGGAAGACAAAATTCTTAGAAAGGCAGAAGATTCATAAAATGAATTAAGTGGACTTTAACTACTTGTTGAACATAGCTTTTTTTCTATAATAAAGTCAAGCATCCTTACTTCCTGAATGAATCACAGGTTCACAGAGGTGTGGTAATATATATCTATCAGCTATTCCGCCTTCCGGCAATTTGCAGTGCTTTGTAGAAGGCTACAAACAGTCCAATAATTAACATTATATTATAAATTGTATACTTCATTAAAAAATTAGCATAAGAAGACTAATTGCCAATTTGACATTATAATGATGTAAATAAATCCAGGCATTTTGGTAAATATGAAATTCTCAAGCTAACCTCTAACAATCTTAAAACAGAGACTCACTAGCTACAAATTGAAAGGGATGTGTAGTAGCATGTATGAAGGGGAGAAGAATATTTTTTGCTTAGATCTCATATGCATCCACCAGGTAGGGATTCATCAGCCTCTCTGCAGTGATATCAAGGCAAGCTTTTAGTTATAAGCAAATAATCATTTATATAAGACCATCTTTCTGGTTTGCAGAGTTATTATAACACAGGTGAGGTTGATTTGAAGATGAGTTCTGACGGATGAATACTTGGAGGCTGATACCACCTGCCAGAGGCGTCATGCTTGCTTGCTGATCTGTTGGGTTCTAGCTCAAGAAGCTTTATTTCTGGTCCAGGCTTTATGAACAAATTGTCCTTCTCTTCATTCAGAACCTCTGGGGCTTACTTGCTCTAGTATTTTTATAAAGTAAAATATTGTTTCTAGTTGTTGGTCTGTTTTACAGCTTAAATAAATGAGCCCATCCAAAAGCAATCAGAACAACAGTGTTAGACACTAACAAATACAAGCCATTTTTATTAAATGTACTTTTTCTTGTGATATTATTTATCTTTATAATGGTAAAAGTGATGAATCTGCATTTTCATGTTCATAGGGGGCAAAGAGCGGGGCAGAAAAAGGCAAATTACTAAGCAGTTTGATCGTTGGACATCACAATTAAACAGTCTTATTTTTTTCTTCTGAGTGAAACACTGTTCAACCAAAGTTCCTGGGATCAATTGTGCCAGTTTTAGCCTGTTTTTCTCAAAGACTTGGAAAGTTACTCTTCGAAATGTAAGCACGTAGGCTGAGAACATCCTCATTGTCTCCTTTCACTGAGAGGGCAGGAAGCAAACTTTGACCAGCTCCTGACTACATCCAGTTTTCCTTTGGATAAACCCAACTACATAACAATGGTAACCCCAATCAATGGTACATTCAATGGTAACCTTGAATCAGGTGGGCCTGATTCAAGGCGGGCCATTGGAAGTGTGAGCTGGAAGGGTGTGCCACCCTTCTTGGCTCCTCACTTCACTATCTCTACTTCCCTGTGGCCATGACTTTAGCAGCTTTCCCCCTCTGTGTCCCTGTGTCATGCAATCTTTACTGGAGAACCAGCCAACCACGCACTGTGACTATGAGCCAAGATAAGATCCTCTTTTAAGTTACTGATGTCAGGTCTTTTGTCCTCTGTGAGGAAAGTGACTGGAACAGTTATTAGACATGTGTGGAAATAAAGCAAAGACAAGATGTGATTCCTCTCAAAGGATCTTATGGTTAACAGTCTTAATGACGAAATAGAACTGACAGACGCAGATAATGCGCGAATCTGTGACTAGTACACACTATTATGATTTAAATCTAGATGACCCCAAGGACTCGTTTGTTCAGAAGTTTTGGAAGATGATTGGACCATAGGAGTACTACTGCTGATTTGCTCCCAGGAGGTGGGATCTAGAGAGAAGAGGCAGTTCACTGTGGTCATGACCTGGCAAGGGCTAGCTCCCTGAACAGTCCCTTCTCTCTGCTTCCTGGCTGCCATGATGTGAGCAGCTTTCCTCCACCCAGACCCTTCCATCCTGCCGTTTATGCATTTGAGCCTGCCTACCATGGACTGACACTTCTGAAACCGTAAGCCCAAAGTACCTTCTCTTCCTTTAAATTGTGAGTGTTCAGTATTGTGTCTCAACAACAACAACAAGAAAGTGACTAAAACACGATGCAGTGGAATTTCCATGACTCTGAACAGTAAGTAATAATGAAAGGAGATAATGCACACAAGATAGAATGTGATCTTTAGTTTGAATGATAGTGTTTGGTTGAGAACCATGGTGGTAACAGAAATCTATTCAGCCAACTTAAAAGACATCTTGCATTAGAAGGCAGAATGTGTCATAGTATGATCAGAAGTTAAATGCAGGCATGAAAAGCTGCTAAAATCCAAAGCAGCCTCGCTTTGTGTTTCTCATTCTTGTGCAAAGCACTTATTCTCCAACCTACACTTCTCCATGTGCACCTGAATCACTCATCGCTTTTTCCCCTGAAAGCAGCTTTGTGTACGTGGTGAAAGATTACAGGTAACATGTCAGACTCCGAATTTGTGATTGTCAGGTGACGTGGCCAGCAAATGCTGACTAACATCTCAGAATCCTGATTTCTTTGTCCTAATAAAAGGAGACTCTGACTCGATCAAATAAGTTCTCATGTCTTCTTCAATAGATGGTTTTAAGTGCACCACCTAGAAAAGAAGTAGGCTGAGAAAAAGACAGAGCATTTAGTTGAAATATAGATAGGTTATGTAGATACAAAAAAGCAGGAGGGAGTAATATTATGGAGAGGGAAAAGAACTGTAAATTTAGGCATGATGGTCTATGAGCGGTAAATTCTTTTAGAGAAGAATATGTTTTTGAAAGTTTTGAACCTGACTGTATTCCAAGTTGAAAGGTCAAGTATCAAGAGCCATTAAGGAGTAAGTGTGGTAAAAATCCTGCCCTTTATTTCCAGTCTCCTACGGGTCACTTCATCACTGTCCCATGTCCTGTTCACTGATCAATAGCAGGGAGATACTTGGTTGTATTATGCCTGAGACTAAAGGCCAGAGTTCTGGGTACATGGCTATTCTGAGTGTGAAGACAAAGTCAGAAGCCAAATCTGGACTCTCAGCAGATCAACAGGACCTGAGGAATAGAGGTGAATTTGAATCAGGCCAGTCTGTATGTGAAAATAAGGGACACAAAGCTACTAGAATCAGTGACCAATCTGAGGAGCTTTGTCTGGAAGGGAGAGAATCCGGGTCAGTATTAAGTAAACTCTTCAGTGGTGTTTGTCAGGAGGAGCAGATCCGTATTTCGTGAATGGACCACTACCACGTGGTTCACTTGGGTGGAGGAGAAGAGAAGGGAGGAAAAGCGGGCTTGTTCTTAACAGTTGATAAGTTCAGAGCACGTGACAGATTTAGGAGTCAGCAGCATAGAGAAAAGTTGAGATAAAATGTGCCCCGAGAAGGAAGTCACACGGAGTGTGAGAAATAAAGTGTGTATGATTGAACTCAAGGAACATGGATCTTACTACAAAAATAGAAAGCAGAAGATTTTTCCAAATGTCAGTGGAGAAGCAGGATTTGTTTTACCATAAATAAAAGGGAGGTGGGAAGCATTTCAGGGATGGGAAAAGTATATGTCATACATGGTGGAAATATGAAAAAAATGAGGTTGCATTTGGCAATAAAAAGGCTATTAAAGATCTTTATGAGATTAGAAACAGGAGATTGTTTGATGAAAAATCAGGATTCAGGGGTTAAAAATATTGAATGGATATGAAAAATCGAAGCAGCACTCATAGATGAATCATTTCTGATGCTTGTCAGTGAAAAAAGCAGAAATCTAGAGAGATTGATGGGATTCTTCTTCAAAGTTAGAGGAGACATAAATGTTTGAAAGTTGTGTATTTTGTCTCTGCCTTTCATCGTCCTCATTCTCATGTGCACTAGCTTTCTCTAATAAACTATTCATCTATTATGTCCTCTCCCTGTGAACATGACATAGTCATTATTTGCTGTTTTGTATAACCTTCACTTTTTTTTATTATGGATGCAACTTGAAAATGTAGCTTCTGCCCAAATTCTATACATTTTTAGGAGGATTTGAGGGAATGGTGCCTGAAATACTTGATTTAGTGCTATTGCAAAAGTTACACTCTTTTTTTCACATGGAGAATGGGGGATGGTATTTATTTCCCTATTACTTTTATGGAAGACATTCAAAAGGAGGAGTCATCTGTACCCCTTACCTCTCACTACACAGTACCGTTTCAGCTTGCATTCTGAGAATACCTCATAGGAGAAGGGAAACAAACTAAACAAACTGAACAGCAATAAAAGCAAAACAGACCCCGCAAAGCCTTGACGAATGAGTTGTCAGTGTTAGAAATAGAGGAAAATGTGGAAGTAATTTGTCATCATTTTGCAACCTTGTAGTCTGTGGCTTCCAGATGTCAACATAAGACAAATAAGGAAAATGATTTAGTGAACATTTAGGAACATGGTTTACTGGTTAAAAGGAATTTCCCATCCATATATGGATCCATATATCCTTTTGTATGTGATTTCCCATCCATATATGATTTTCTCTGAACTGCAGGCTGTGTTGGTCTGACCAAGCCCTTACGTATACACAGGTCTGGAAGTAGATTGGAGGCTTGCTTCCTTAGGCTCAGTCGAGAGAGGTGACATGTTTTCTGACCTTTAACATTTTCATAGCCATTCTACAGAAGGCCTTGATCAATGCTGGCAAACCTTTTAGAATTTTCAGTGATCAAAATCAGCCAGCTAAGAGAAATGTGTGCCATGGTTTTGCCACTACTGTCCTAGAGTGTGTAGTAAAGGATATGTTTGCTCTGGCACAAAGATATTTAAAGCACAAATAGCTATCATCAGAATTATGACTACATGATGACATTTCAGCAAAGAACTCTCCTCTTCAGCAAAGGTTTTTCAAACAATTGAATATCATGATTGATTTGCTAAATAGTGCAATTGAGAACAAGCCACTGCAACTTCTAATTTTACTGTTTTATTGTATTAAGCTGAAATTACTTCTGTCAAAAGAGTATGAGAGAAAAAAGCAGACAGAAGGTGGAGTGGGCACAAGAGGTATCTTACAGAGAGCGAGGAGAGACAGAGAGAAACACTAAGTGGTTCTTGAACATCACTGACAAAGATGCAAAGATGCACCATGGAGTCAGAGCCACCTTAGTCTCTTCTCCTTGCTTCCTTGTCTTCATTTCCCTCCAAATTAGGAGCGGGGTTGAGTGTGGAGGAACAGCACTGGGGTCAAAGTGACCAATACCATGGACTTCCTCTCAGAAAACCTGTGAATTGCAGAAAGGAAGCTGATCATAGGATCAGTTTGACCGATTTAATTTTAAAACTATTGTGAGGAGAAATACTTCACGTGTCTTTAAAAAAGATGTTTTTTAAAAACAGCAGCAGAAATGAGAGAACTATGCTCTGCCTGAAATAACTTTGAGGACTAACACCCATGGGATGTGTTGCCTGGTTTTATTTGCTTTCTTTTAAATTCATTATATATTAAATGGTGTGACTTATTGAGTGCCTGGGATGTGGCAAACATACACTACTTTAAATCCTTCATATTATTCACATTAAAGAAAAACGGTAGAGGAGGAAGCAATACCCTTATTTTGCAGATGACAGAGGCAAAAGCACTTTCTAAAATCACACTGCTGGTAAATAGAGCAGAAATTGCAGCCAGGCAGTCTGCCTTCTAAGTTCATGCCCACACACTCCACCACACCAAGCTGTGCTGTGGTTTTTATACCGTCCCTGACTGAGACGTGCACTATAGTTGTAGATTCTGTGTTTTATTTGACAAATCACTAGAGACTAGCTTCAACAGGTACTGATAGCACTGGTACTTGTCTCACCATTTTTCTTTTCTCTCTTTAAATGTTTTTGCTCTGTTTCTGTGGCTAATGGTACCTTTCAGCAAAGCTCACATTTTCTATTGTCATTTCCTGATGCCTCTTTCACCTTGTAATTGTCGCTTTCCTTGCTGTTTTTCTGAAATGAGCACCAAGTTAATCTCTTCACAGAGTGGTGGCCATTTTATTATGAATCTAGTGGTGGCAATTGTGGCTTTGTTCACTGTATGTTATCAAGCAATGTTTACATTTTCCTTTGATAGAATCCATCATAACCCTTTCTTATGAAAGAAAATCACTGAAAAGATGATGAGTGAAACCCATACATTTTCAAATTAAAAATGTGCTTTAGTAGCGATGGGCTACCCTTATTTCCTTACGCCATTCTGAGTGATAATCTGCATTTTTTATTTGTGCCTGTCCTGCAGGTTAATGGTTAGTCCTGGATTTTATTGTCTTTATGCAGGTGGTAAGTAGCTGCCTCAGGTATTATCATCACTGGTTTTCCTTAGACCAGTGAATCACAGAGAAAATTTCTTAATTGTGCTCCCACACAAGCTGGCCATTCCTACCTTCATGAGATCAAATGCATGAGTTCTCTGCTTCTGGCATTTGGGGAGAAATGGTGACAGTGGAGCTCAGTAAGGGTGAACTTTTTAGAGACCAAGTGCCCAAAATGCAAGCCAAAACCCACTTGTTTATTGCAAAGTGCTAACACTGCAATGGAAACTGAATACTGAGGTTTTGGTGTAGAAAAAACAGTTCATACATTAATAACTTTGGTCTTAAAAGAAAAGCACAGGAAAACACATGCCGTAGGTTCGCCATCCCCGGCATAGCTAACGGGTGGGAGGTGTGCTGAGGGAAGGAAGATGTATTGATTCTCACTGGCATTTCCTTTTAACTATCAAAAACTTCGAAAAGAAAGAAACACCCTTTAATTCCCAGTACCGAAATAAAACTCTCTCTTAAACAATAATATTATGACTTCATCTTTAAAACAATGACTTTTGTGCCATTCTTGAAAATATCTGAGTGTTTAATTTGATACATTATCTGTATGCAAACATGTATGCCAGATAATGTCACTTATAATAACATATCTGTTACTTGATGTTCTCTTTCTGTTTTTACTAATACCATTTTACTGTGTGTGAGGAATGAATATCAGTTCCTAATCTTGGTTAATGGTAGCTCCACCATTCTTACTGAATTTTGTTTAGATATGGAACAGAGACAAAGTAGAGAGACAAAGTAGATATGTGTACCTGTGTGGTTGTAATCCTTAGGCTCCAACATATTGTTTATTGAAAGCATGTGTAAGATCTCTTATAAATTCAACAATACACATTTGTACTTCTAATTGGTCCACACATACTATTACATATATATTATATAGGAGATGTGGGTCAGCATTATCTTTTTATATGGTACTTCTAATTGGTTCACATATATATACAAAGATACTGTACTATACTAGCTATCCTATACTATCCTGTCCTATCCTATCCTATCCTATCCTATCCTATCCTATCCTATCCTATATTATACTATACATTAGTTCACTGTTATCTTTTTCAAGGGCTTTACCCATAGTTCAGCTTCTTTGCCCAGTAATACATACACATGCAGCTAACGGCACAGCTAGGACTTGGAATCATATCTGCTCACATCAAGAACAATATTTGCCCCCTTTTAGGAAACCCTGGCAAGACGTATTTGAAATCACTGAAGGCATCAGAAGCATCCACTGTATGGTTCCTCCCTAGTTACAGGCTCGGCTCTTTTTGTGTTCCCAGGTTGCACTGTTTCCTGATTAGCTCGGCAGTGTTCTGTTCATCTGGTCCACCCTGCTGGGCTTAACACCCTCATTTGTTCAGTGACTTTCAATTTGTTTTTGCAATATTTTGTTCTCCACCGGAGAGTCTCTAAGTGGGTATATCAGGTGGGATGGAGCCACTGGGAGCTGTACGGAAGTGCTGTGGCACCCACTCAGGCAATCAGGAGCAATGATTTCGACGGCAGTATGTGGTAAAGTTGCCCTCTTGAGCCGTCCTGCAGAACATAAAAGTCTGAAACTTACTAGGTTGAAGAAGAGGGAATGCAAATAATGGTGAACCAAAGCAGTAGTTCCAAGTGCAGTCAACACAATACCCAGGAGAAAAACCCAGAGGGAACTGAAACAGGAAGAAAGAGAAATACACCACACAATTAGATGTAAAATGATCCTGGAGAATTAATTCTAAAGAAAAGTAAAGTAGAATATGTACATTAGGTTTCCCTAGAATTTAAGATTATTGTGAGATTTTATATTATGAGATTGTATTAAACTAATTAAGAAAATATAAGAAACTTTGTCAGCCTTGGTGCAGCCTAGGTTTATGCAAAAGTTCGGAATGTTCTGCATCTTAGTTCCTCTCTTGTGCCTTAGCAGCAATTTTCATGATGGTGCATTTTCCTAGCTCAGTTATTTTGCCTCTGCCAGGCCACCAAAGATGAGTTTTCTATCCATGGTTCCTGGGCTTTTTAATCTTATATGATTATCAGGCTCTGTTTTCTAGTACTTTGTAAGACAACATATTTCTCATACTCAAGAGTATTGGAAAGTTTTGTTATATTACTTGCTACTAATCAACACAGAGTACCTTTATATTCTTGCTTTCTAGAAGTTTATCTACATCTTTATCTATCATCTATCTATCTATCTATCCATCTATCTATCCATCTATCTATCCATCTATCTATCTCATATATAGGTAGTTTATGCTAGGATGCTTTAAGCACCATGCAGTCCATGGAAGATAACTTCAATCTTAGGCATGCTCACAATCATCTGATCACATATTCCTAAGTGGAGTATTTTGTACATATGAAATCCTTAGGAATCTCTGTTCAGAAGAATGGTACAATATGAGCTATCTACTGCTTTCTGTATAGTATTGTATTATTTCCTTAAGTAATAACCAGTTGCAAGTAAGTTAACATGTGTAGCTTATTAGACAAGCATTTGATATGCTCTACCAAGTAATCCAGTTGATCTTTCTTCACCTATATTACCTTTACTCTTCTGAACCCCCTGTTTCCATTGAATTAATGGTTATACACTAAGTTCCAGCTCCGTATGCAATGTTTTGTTTGTGATTTTTTCCTCCCAAGGTTCATAGATTAGAAGCTTGGTCCCTGATTGCAGCGGTGTTAATGTGGCATGCGGAACCTTTAACAGCTGGGGATGGAGGACACCGCTTTTGGAAGGGGCTGAGCTAGTTTTATGGGACACTGAGTTATTTCTCTAGACTGGTCCTGTTGCACTTCCTGCTCTGTCTGGCTTCTTACCCTGCTGTATAATCTCTCTCACAAGCCCCCACTATTACGGAGTCATCCACTATGATATGCCAGAGCCAGTGTGGGTGCTCTTGCCAGAGAAGGTGTTATGCTGTGTAGACTTTCCATCTCCACAACTGTTAGATGAAATCTTCTTTCAGTAAGGTATCGTACTTCGGATCATTTGTCACAGCAATGGAAAATGACCTATGATACCACATTCCACCTCTTCATCTTTTTATGTACCATCTCTTTCAGAGCAGCCATCTCTCTCCTCTCCAGAAAACAACACAACTTTTTCTCATGTATTTTTTTTCTCTATATCCAAGTCTCTGTATTCTAAAACTTGCCTACTTGAAATGCAAAGAAATTAATTTTTCTTATACGTTAGCTTGCTTGTTCTTTAGTTCATATCCCACCAGCAACCTTGTTACTCTACATTGAAGCTCATTGGTCTTTTTAATTAAGTATAATTAATCTTTAGGAAATTTCATGACCATCTTCCTCTTTTCAGATGCATTTGAAAGTTACTCAAGTGCATACATTTTTATGTTTTTCTGCACTTTTGCATAAAAGTGCAGTTCTCTGTATAAAGTGCTTAATAAACTAGCTATGAAGCTAAATGTATGGTTTTGTTGAAACAGCACGACACATATAATATGAGGCTAAAGAGCAGTTTTTAGATGTACTGTGGAGACAGAAACAGAGTAAATGAGCAATACTCCAAACTGAAAGCACTGAAGGAAAGCAGCAAATAATTTTTCAAATTTCAAAATTCCCATCTAAAGACAGAAAAAAAAAGCAAAGAAGATAGGGTTTAAATCAATGTAAATGAAACATTTTCTAAAAAATAAATTAATGCTTGTGAAAGGTTAGTGTTCTATAAATTCTTTTTTACAATTTAAACTAATTTGACCGACACTAAATTTTATGACTTAAACAGCAAACCTAGGTTAGAGTTTAATTGCACATAAACCTTTTCCACTTCTGTCTTTGCGTTCCATGTAAGGTTATATTTCTACTTATAGTTTAAGAATTTTATTTCTCACACAGCATTTTGTAAAGTGTCCAACTACTTTAAATCTTTTTGAAATATTTTAAATATTTTCAATTTTTATGCTTAATATTATGAATTATGTTACCTTTTTGTATAGCTTCAATTAGATAATTAGTTTTTTGACTTAAAAATGACTGAATTAAATGGTATCATTTTTCTTTTTATTAAGTAATTTGGCCTTTATGTAGAGTGGACATATAAATATAAATAATAATATTTTCAAGAAAAACAAATGTGGACAGAATACATGCAAAATATTTGGCCAGGCCAGTATTAGGTGCACTTTTTTTGCAGTAACATTTGGAACTACTCACATGGTTTTTAAATAATAAATGACCCCAAATCCAAAGCATATTAAATTGCACTTGATATAAAGATTGATAAATTGCATTGATGCTGAAGCTTCGGAATAAATGGCATTTTCTGTTTAAGAAAAAAATACTGCAAACTACTTTTTCATTGCTTTGAAGCTATTTGACAGAAATGTTTTCTGTCTTATGAAATGATTACAATGACGCTGTATTTTCTTGCTGGTACAGAAGCATGGACACATTCAATAAACCTGTAAATTT
Source organism: Chinchilla lanigera (assembly GCF_000276665.1). Taxonomy (NCBI): domain Eukaryota; kingdom Metazoa; phylum Chordata; class Mammalia; order Rodentia; family Chinchillidae; genus Chinchilla; species Chinchilla lanigera. The sequence continues at coordinate 14,927,334 of NW_004955409.1, forward strand.
AGCTAGAATGTACTCTGATGATTAAGTGAAAGGAGACTGACTAAATGTGAACAAATCACATTTCCCAAGTGTGTGCAGACTTGGCATCACACAAAGTTACTATTTTGGAGACAAGGATACCGTGGAAAGGAGATACATTTACTTATACACAAAAATGACTTACATGAAGAAAAATAACAGGAAATAACTTCTGAAGACTTCATTAAAATATAAAATTAATAACCTTATACTTTCTAAAAAAAAAAAAAAACAAAGTTGTTTTAGAGTTTCAGAGAGAGGGTGCCCTGACTTGAAAGTAGAATAACTAGGAAAAGTCTTATAAAGTAGATAAAAATTCACATGTGACTAGTGAGGATTGAAGTAAGTAAGATGTTATTCTGTTGTGCAATGGAAAAGGAAATTGTAAAATTTAGATAGTCAGGGTCTAGGAGAAGTGAATGTTTTCTTTTTTCAGGAATGACATTAGAAAAATGGCAGATTTAGGAAGAACAAGTTATTTCAAATATCATGAGTGCACCAATTTTACTGGAATAGAAGGAAGATGAGGCCAGATTAAGAAGGATTTTAAAGGTCAAGCTGAAGCATTTAAGTTCCTTGGCAAGTTAGTTCTCTAACCTAGCATTGAAGATTTTTGAAGAATAAAGGTGTGAAGTGGATTTCAGAAGATAAAGCTGGCAGCAGTGCGTAGCATCCGGTGAAGAAGAAGTGATAAGGGCTCTGATGAACATGGGGATTGTAAGCCAAGAAGTTAAGCAAAAGAGAATTAACTCATCGCGTGTCTTTATAAGAGGCACAATATAAGATCTTTCCTGGTTTTTTTTGTTTTGTTTTGTTTTCTTCCGGTACCAGGAATCGAACTCACGACCTTGCGCCTGCCAGGCAGGTGCTTTGCCGCTGAGCTAAATCCCCAGCCCCCGAGACCTTTCCTTAATGACAACGAACAAAATCTCTCAAGAACTGCAAAGTAGATGCCATTTTGCCATTTTCTAATTGAAGAAATGGATTTGAAAGGTGAAGTGAGGGACCCAATAAATGCTTAGAAAACAGTGAAGCAAGAATTCGAGATCAGCTGAACTCAATTTCAAACTATAATACACTGAGCAAACTCTTTGAGATGTCAGTAAATGATAGCTATGGGGGGTGTGGTCAGGTTAAAAGAAATTTGAATCAAAAGTGACTGGCTGAGAAGGGGATATTTGAGCAATGGATTCTGTATGGACTGTATTTGAGCATCTAATAATATATTTGTTTGTGTTTAAAATTTGGAAGACAAACTATTGCAAATTTAAGATCAGAACAGAAAGAATCACATATTTCAAATTCTAAAGACCTTCCATGAATGGGAGAAATATGAAGAAAGCCAGCCTGTCTCTCAGCACCTGCACCTTTTGCTTGCTCTTGTGTATCACCGCTAAATTGATGTCAGACAATTTCAAACCATTTTGATGTTTATTTTTAAAATATTAGTGGCTGCATTCATTGATAATAAGTACCTTTGACAAACTTTAGACCGAGCACAGAAATGCATGCCATAATTTAAATGTCCCCTGGAGTACAAATTGACATGAGAAATGTAATAATTTGCATATCTGATAGATTTGATCCCTGTCCTGATGGAAAATCAGGATATTAATATCACAGATGTTTTATTTTATGTTTTATTTTACTGTATTGCAACCCTATATATACAGAACAGAATGAAAAGTAAGAAAAACTGAAGATAAAGACATCTGATCCATCAAAAAGTGATCTTAGAATATGTTAGCATTTAAATGATGTATATAATTCATGATAACTCATATCTATTATATGAGATTTATTCTCTTCCTTTTATTTAGATGTCTATGTAATTTTCTTTTTATAAAATATAACTAAGGAGAAATCATAGAGGAACATCTAGTAAAACCTTTGTTAACTTTAGTCCTACATTTAAACTATATTATAACCTAGAATTAGAGATGATACATGTATGAACACCAAATTTCAAGAAGAGCATGACACAAACTTTTTAGACAGTTATTCAAAAATCAAATGTTTTATAACAAAGTTTACAATTTTCCCATCCAAAATATTTAAAATTTACAGAGAAAATGTTGGCATTTTTAATACTAATTTTCAACCAATGAGAAATTTTAGATACATGGTTTGCGTTATTCTTGTTTTGCATCAGATACTAAGATATTTAGGGTAATGAGCATTACATTTGAAATTAATGAGCAGAGAGATAGTTTATGTGTTCCAAAAACAGGCATTGCTTGACTTTATAAGTTTTTTAAGATACCATTTCTGTACCACATAATTCATTTATCTAAATTGTATAATGAGTGTTTTTTACTGTATTCACATGATTGTATACCTATTACAAAAGTATATATTTTGAACCTTTCTCCAACCCCCCCAGAAAAATCTCTACATGATTAGTAGTAAAGTCCCTGTTCTCTCGTTTGCTGGCTTCCCTAGCCAACTGCTACTGTATTTTCTGTATGACTTTCCTTTCATGAACAATTCATATAAACAACATAATTTAGCATTTTTTTGTGACTGGCTTATTTCACTTAGTATAATATTTTTAGGTTCATGCATGTTATGTTGCTAGTTCATTCCCCTTTCCTATGGAATAATATTCCATTATATGGATACATCGGGTTTTATCCATTTGAGAATGGATAGATATTTGGGTGTTTCTACCTTTTTGCTGTTACAAATGATGCCAAGTATATTTAATAATGAATTTTTGTGTAGATACATGCCTTTATTTTTCTAGATATACACTGAGGGTCAGAGATACATTGAAGTAGTATACAGTATTGGGATTTATTTATGCATGTTATCCATTACTAGTTTTAATTTTAAAATGTGTCACAATATTTCCAAATGTAATTAAATGAGTTACTGTTGATATTTAAAGAAAAAAATGGTAACTCCCTACCCTGTCTTTGTTCCATTTCTTCTTTTCATAAGCAGAGCTAATAGGCTAGTTCATATCGTTTTATACCTCACACTGTGCATATATACTTACAAAAATGAAACACAAGTGCAAACACTTATAAAAGCACAAAACCTAATATGTACATATATATCAGGGTTATATGATCTCTAAGATTGAAATAATGATGGTATTTTGGTTTTTATGCATGTAAATTGTTTTTCTCATTTAAAAACATATCATGAATATTCCTCTAAGCCAAAAAATGAGACTCTGACTAATGCTTTGTAATGATGAAACAATCCATACAATTATCATGGTAAAAATTATACAAACGTTTGCCTTTCGATGGTTATTAAAATTTAATCATTTCTCTCCAACCTTTTAAAATAACTACAGTATTACAATAATCATCCCTGTATGTATGTTCTTTATAAATAATACAATATAATTCCTGTAGACTGAAGTCCCCAAAGAAGGAAGACAAAATCAGCAGTCATTTTTTATCTTAATACATATCGCTAAATTTCTTTCAGAAAATACGTGCAGTGATTCAACTGCAACCAACACTTTGAGAGTAACTATCTCAGCCCATCACCAATAGTGTGACATTTTAAAATGTCAATTTTTTTTTGTCTTTTTGAGACAGGGTCTCACTATGCAGTTCAGGCTGGCCTTGAGTTCACTTTGTACCCCAAGCTGGTCTCGAACTCGCAACAATCCTCCTGCCTCAGCCTCCTGAGTGCTGGGATTACAGGCATTTGTCACCATGGCTGGCTTATAAATAAATTTATGAGCTCTGTCCTTTTTTTTTTGTACCAGGAATCAAACTCAGGACCTTGTACTTGCCAGGTAGGTGCTGTGCTGTTGAGCTACATCTGTGGCCCTAAAAATTGCCTAATTTATATGTATTTTATTATTGATTTATTGTGCATTTGTTTAACTCCAAATGAGAGGGAACAACTTTTCAGGTGTTAATTAGCAATTTAAATTTCCTCTTATGTGGATTGCTAATTCTTTTGCCTTTTTTTTAATCTAGTCTGTTTTCTTTTTACAACATATTGGGGCTCTTTATACACTTACAATATTGACATTTGTTTATCATGTGTTTTGTAAGTATTTTATCAATTAATTCTTACTTAGCTTTTGTTGTTCTTTTCCATATAAATCATTTATAATGTAGCCAAATACATTCATTCTTTTTCTGTCATTGTACTTTGCTTAGGAAGGCTTTATTTACCTGCTAGTGGTAGAAGTATTTTCATATGTATCACTTTGTATACAAAGTGAGCTCAAGGCCAGCCTGAACTGCATAGTGAGACCTCATCTCAAAAAGAAAAAAAAAAAAAAACAATTGACATTTTTAAAAAGTTTTCCTATACTCACTATTGGTGATGGGCTGAGATAGTTATTCTCATAGTGTTGGTTGTAATCGAATCATAATACACATTTTCTGAAAGAAAAGTGCCTTTCAGAACTATTTTTAAGCCAAAGGACACACTATATCTATGGTACTTATCCGTGTCTAATAGTAAAGTGTTGCCCAAATTTTTCTTCACAGATCATTTTTAAAATATTGAATAGTGTCTAAAATTTCAAGTAATTCATAAGATGGAATTTTATACATTTTACTTTTCTCATTGTTTCAAAATGAGTTCTGAGAAATTGCAGTATGTATTAGAAATATTTCATTTAAAAATACAGGCTAATTATAATGGTTAGCTATAAAATGAAAAATAGAGCTGAGATTATTTTATTGAAAAGGAAACAATACTGATTCATGTGATACCATGATATAAAACATCTCAATTTATAAACCTAGAAATTATCTTTGTTTTTATTATTTTTAGCTCCCTTTCCCTGACAATGGAATGTTTTATTCTTACAGCTGGAAAATAATTAAATGTATGGAAATTTTCAAACTTATAAGAGAGTGCTAGAATGCAACTGCTTACTTTCTTTTTCTTTTTTTTTTAATTTTGTGGGTATCAGGAATTGAACTTAGGACCTTGCGCTTGCCAGGCAGATGCTGTGCCACTGAGTATACGCTTTAGCCCCTGAAACAGAACAATTTAGAGATGAAGGAACTGCAGAAACGTTACCACTCAGGAATCCCTTTTTGCATTACCATCCTTAATCTATTTTACTTGTTCTGTGGTTCCCTTTATTCTCTTAAGAATATTAAAACCTGCCTGCTATTAAATGATTAATTATCATAATATTAATATTTTATGAGAAAATATATTAAATGCTGTCTTGAATACAACTTAGTCTCTGCATTAATTTAGATGACTAAGAGAGATTGATACCTCCAAATAAGTAACTTGAATATGTATTTGAGACTTAAATAGTGAGTTTAGAATATATAATATCAAACTTGGATTGGAAAGATGAAGTTTTTAAAATAGTTTATGAATAAGTTTTAAATAATATAATTCTGCTCTAATAATGAAATCTCCTAAACAAAGCTTCCCATGAGCAAATCCCATGTGGTAGAGAAACAAAAAATATAAAATCTCACATTTCCTTCTCAAGCCAAATCAAACCAAAAGGAATCAAATCCAACAACTTCAACAATCTCATGACTTTTCAGTGAATTTTGGCTTAGAATTCTGCTTAGAGAATAAAAGTATCCCCTATTTTTCATGACATTTCATATTGTACAATTATGTGTCTCCTTGTTTACCCATTTAATTCTGATGTCTTTTAAAAACTTTTTAAATTCAAGGGGTATTTTAAAATTCTTCTTGTTCTGTATACTAGGTACTGAATACATCTCCAACTCTTGATGAATTTGTAATGAATTGGGAGATATAAAATAGTCATTCAGAGTGGTATCAACTAGCAAAATAGGAGACAAAATGTAATAAGTGGTTAGGTCATATAACATCATATAATAAAAGCAGAAATGCAGAGACGGATGTGCTATTTAAGATTTGATAGTCACTGGAAACTTAAGTACATATTTTGCATCATTTATTTATGGTCATAAGGGTGCTTTACAGAGCAGGTAAAGCCAGTAAAAAAAGAAAAGCAGAAATATTTAGCAGCTGTGTTTACAAGTTAGGGCTATGGACATTTGAGATGAAAAGTTTTCATAATTATTGACTTTTATATATCGAGTATCATGATGAATAATTTTGTAAATTTAAACAGCTTATATATAATACATACAAAATATATTAGGTAAGTACCCATTCTTTCAGTTAATATATAGATATTATTAAAATGATTGTTGTAACTAATACATGAATGTATTTTGAATGTTAAAGCCTAAATATTTATTTATTTATTTATTTATTTATTTATTCCCGGTACCGACAATTGAACTCATGACCTTGTGCTTGCCAGGCAGGAGCTGTGCCACTGAGCTAAACCCCCAGCCCCTTAAAAATTTAATATACACATATAATCACATACATACAATAAAGAGTACTACAAAATATTCATTGAATGTAAGTCTGTGATCAATTTTCTTTTTATAAAACTGTACTTTTATCACATATTTAAAATATCTTCCCTCCCTCCACAAATGCTTGGTCTTCTCTATGCTCTTCCTCTGCTTTTTTCTTCTTTAAAGTATTTGCCATTGGGCTGGGGATTTAGCTCAGTGGCACAGCCCCTGCCTGGCAAGCGCAAGGTAGTGAGTTCGATTCCTGGTACCAGAGAAAAACAAACAAACAAAAAAAAATTTTAAAAAAATAAAGTATTTGCCAACACATATTATTATATTACATAATTATTTGTTATATTCTTTTCCCCTGGAATTTAATTTCAATGACAGCAAAGGCTTTAGGTTACCTTTGAATCTCATCACCTACTATAGTACTAAGCTCTTGGTGATAATAAATAACTGTTGAATGATTTACTAAGTGACTGTATTCATTACTCATTCAATGATTTTGAGAAAATAAGGTTATTATTTGGGAAAAAAATGAAAGACAAGAAGAATATGCCTTTTTCCTTACTTCATGTTTTAAAATAAATATCAAAATTATTAAAGATTTTTTAAATGACCATGAAATTCAATAAGAAATATCCTTTTAGGTGTTAACCCAGAAACTGCACAAGGGAAAATTTCTATTGGTTAAATTTCTAAGAGCTTCAGTACACAAAAGTATTGTAAACAAAAAGTAAGTACCTATCTGATAGAAATACACATAGAAGAGATGGTATTGTTAAATATAGCTAATTCTTATACATAATAAAAACTATTCAGCTTATATAAATGACTATTCTGAAAACTAGACAAAAATGTTTAAAATTCCTAAAAGAAATTTCAAAAAGAAACAGGTGATAACTATATGCATGAGAAAATATTACATCTTATTTATATTCAAGTGAAATGCACAACAAATCCCTAATGAGCACCATTTTTCATCTGTCACTATGACAACTTTTTTGGGTGTTTGGTGAAAACTCTGAGCTCCCAAAAATTACTGTGAGAAAATGGGATAGATGATTGCATTTTTAGAAAGCAATTCAGAAGTAGTATCAATCTTGAAATGAAAATTTACCCTTTGATCATGTGCAGCAATTCCAGAATCTATTTAAGGAAATTTTCAGTGACATGTGAAAGTTTTATATACAGAACTTTTCCTCACTGCATTGTTGTTTAAAATTATACACATATTCAAACTATGGACAAGCATTAAATAATAAGGAATAATCAGGAGTAGAATTAAATGTCATCATAATACGTCCACAGTTGTTAAAAATGAAGTTATTGAGATTTTTACTGTTAGTGGAGATTTTTCATGGTTAATATTGTATCAGACAAAAATAACTACAGTTGGGACTCGGTATCCAGCATGTTCTCTTTCCCTATATGAAAGGGACATAAAACCATGAATCACTGAATGTTGTTATTATACATTGATTTTTATACTTACCTTTATATTTTATTATCAATATATTCTGTATTATATTCATATTATCCTCATAATCTGAAAAAAGTAATACATGTTACTTAAAATTCATATTTTTAAGAATGTGCATACAGCATATAAATGATGGAATACAACTGCAACTCTATTAGGAAGTTTTCTGGTTGCTGAGACAAAATGCCTGGAATCTGCAGCTTAGAGGAAGAACTATTTTATTTGGCTCCTGGTTTCAGACTTATCGGTCCATGGCTAGCTGGTTCTAAGGCAGGTACGTCACGGCAGAAGGGTGCTTGCTTCCTGGTCTGCATAAAGCAGAGCACCGGGGAAGAGCAGCAGCAGGAAACACACACTTCCACCTCTTCCCATCAGCCGCGCCTTCTAACAGCACTTTCAGCGATGAACATCAACATATGACTACATCAGTAACTGCAGTACCTTGTGATCCAAGCTTCTCTAGGAGTGTCTTAATCCAGTGCAACTGATAACTAAGATTAACAGGCACAAATTTAGCCTTAATTTATTAAACAGGGCAAGGAAATTACTACCTCCAAGTATATGTTATTTTTATGTGAACTCTCTAATTGTATGCTTTCTATTAAAAAGTCTAATTGAAAATTTAATATTTTAAATTAAGGATGGTGTAAAATCTGAATAAATATATGATGGTATTCTTCATAATATATTGTGTCATTATTGATACTATTTATCAAAATGAGTTAAGTACAGGGAGTTAAGTATCTTAGATCCTAAATAACAATTATCATAAAATTCCATCAACAGAGAGCATTTCATATTTTTATGTAAGCCTAAAATTAAAAGCACAGCTATAATATCAATTGTTTTTAACTCTCACTTGTTTTACAAATATAGACTTCCAGAAAAGTTCGCATTCTATCATCCTATGAGATTATTTCCTTTTAATTGTCCTTTCTATCACAATCTAATCTGCGTGGTAGAAATACTTAATTTGCAAGTATATATTTTCAGAGTTATTGTATCCTCCTTGGATAGCACCATTCATTTATTGTAGTTTCAAATTATTGTAGCATATCTCCTTTTATGGAAGAAGTGTGACTAACATTAGCTACTTTGGTACTACCCAGAGAAAAATAATAAATGTTATATTTCAAGAACATTTTTTCTCTTGCAAACATCTATTTTAACCTTTCCACATAAATAAAAATGTAAGAACATTCCTCAATAATTGACAATCTTATTTAGAGTAACCTAAAATCAGGTTTGGCGACTTGCCAAAAAGGACATTAGCCAAGGAAAAGAATTAACTAAAGCAGAGAAAACTAATTTCAGAAGGGATTTAGGAGGTCAAGAAGCACATGTTTATAATGGCTCCTTTTGCTTAGGTTAGATTTGTTTTAACAAACTGTAAGAAAAAAGCAACATAATATTATAACAGGTCCCTTATAATGGTCTATGAATCTTAATTGTCTATCATTTTGTAATTTTATTTTGGGAAAATATTATTTATATTTAGAAAACTTTGGTTGCTAGAAAGAATAGTTTTATATTAGAGTAAAATTTAGTATTATTTCCTGGATGCCAGTGAAGAGCTTATTATACATTAATGCTTTATGGGCATTTTGGTTAAATGAATTTTTATTTCTTATTTTATGAGGTGAAAAAGACATATATTTTTATACATAGATACCTATAGGAAATATTTAAGTGGCTTTGAAACATCTAAAACTTTATCATACTCTGAATCTAAAATAGTTTGGTGCTATTGCAAGTCTGAACATAACTTTTGTGAAATTATTGACAGAGATAATGAAATGCATCCTACTGAATTTAACTACCTTTTACAAAGCAAAGCACAATTAAGATAACTCATTATATTTGTGTTTCTTAGAAAATGACAAGAGTACTTTGAGTTGTTATTCAAAATGATCAGTCTTTTATTTGATGACAGATGATTAAACTATGAAGACATTTATTTGAAACAATGTTAACAATGTGGATTAAAGTCTGTGTTCATTACTTCTTATATAAAACATTGTTTTGTTTTTTTCTATTATTAGCCCAACTAATAGACTGAAGGAAAACAAAATGATTTCAATCTATATAACTTTTGGAGAAACAACCCTGAAACCTTTGAAAATTTAGGTCTGCTTAGATACAGGTATTGTTATATGGATTAAAGGACATTCAATTTCTATCTTTATTTCTTTTTTTTGTTTATTCTTTTGTTCATTCTTTCATTTTTTTTTTCTTTTTGGTAGTAAGTATTGAACCCACCCCATTTTGCATGGTGTTGATGAGTTCTACCTTGAACTACACTCATGAAGCACAAATAGTAATTTAAAATGAGATAATATTAATTCCAAGGAAATAATATATTCCCTTGGTCATAGGAAGCAATAACGATAGCCAAGAAAATGTTAAATTCAATGTGTGCTAAGTAATGATAAAAGAGCCAAAAGACCAAATTTTAACAACATATACTTAAATATATTACACATATTTTTAATGGATGAAAAGATTATACTGTGTATTTTGTTGACTAAATAGAGAACTTACTACAATAAAACTTCCTGGTGAAAGTGACCATGTGAAAGATGGAAACAATTAGGGAGGAATCTGACTTGGGCTATTATCTTTGCCTTTACTAGTAGAGACCATGAAAAAAACAGTTCATCCTGGCTAATTCCAGGAGGACCAGAAAGAACTGCAATCTAGAGAAACTCCAAGGGAATCTCCTTTTCTTGAGTTTTATCTTTATTCTTATGTTTGCTGACCAATCCAACAGAGCCAGATACATCTGGGACATTCATATTTTAGAATTTTTTCTCTTTTCTGGAGAAAAAGGCTCATTATATAAGAGAGGAATGGCACGTGGGACCTGGTAACCCAACCACCTTCCAATCATTTTGCTGACTTCCCTCCAACACTAAAAGCCCAATATCCTCAATGTGGGACGTCTGAGCTATGTGAAAAGAACACCGCAATACTCCTTGTGCTTTAGGATGAATAGACTCCGTTATGAAAATTGCAATTGCTAGAAGTATGACTTATAAAAAGTGGCTTGGATTTGAATTTCCCCCCTTTTTATTTTTGTCCTCATGCATGGTTATTGAGATTGCCTTTGTGATTGAGTTCTTGGCACCTCAGCTTTTAAAAAGATTTAGATAAATTAAAATAGCTTCTGAGAAAAGCCACAAAAATGATGAAAGAGTTATACACATTGATTTATGAGAAAAGATGAATAGAGTTACCTTGCCTGGATTTGGCATTAGTGTGTGGTGGCATAGTAGGGATATAAATATTCGTAAACAGAAGGAGGTGGTGAAATTCTTTCCATAGGTCCAATAAAGCAACTTGTCATTTCAGAAAGAGAAGGTTAATAATAGGTATTCAGTCCTTCTCCTGTATTTTCTCTCTGAATCTTCTGGCCATATTTTCTTTTGAAAAAGAGTAAGTTATCATTCACTATTTGGAATATCTCCCAGTCGTATACTGATTAATATGTAGGGAAAATAATACAATTGAAGTAATACTTCTGTATCAGTAGTTGTGGACTGTTGCAAGGTCTCTGCACATTTTAGGTCTTTAGGGTTTCTGTTTACCAGTCCTGACTACGGGCTCTCTGCAACTTTGAGATGACAGAAGGGCTGAACTGCCAGCAGCAGAGCTGTGGTGATTCTTCCCACCCCAGCAAGTCAACTCTGTGCTCCACAGGATAATGAGCAGCACTAATTTCATAGTTATCTCCGCTTTAGAAGCCCTATGTAATGTTAGCTTCAGCTTTCAGATAAGATGAAAACAGGAGGGAAGAACAGAGTTGGGACATCAAAATGAATCTTTTCCAGATAGACATATCTTCCTTCTAATCTGAACGGGAGAAAGAAAGTAACCCTCATCAGAAGTCTTTCAGAAATAGTGTACTACTGAGAAGTGGGTGGAGATGCAGGAATTGAGTTTCATTTGATTTCTATAATATGCTTGGGAACCTGGTTAGTCCCAAAGCCATTAAGTAGTTGTTATCGTTTGTGTCTGAATGTTCCCCAAAGCCTTAGGCAGCCATGGGATGGGCTTCTAGAGTTAATGATTAATTCACGGTCCAGTGTTGGAATTATGGATGTGAGTGCTACACCTGCCCTGGGTAGCTTGCATACAATGTAAGGGAAGGAAAGAGGCTTCTTGCCACTGCTCCTCCCTTTTGCTCTTGTTGCTTTTGCTATCTTTCGCCTCCATGAACTGTTGCCCTTTGCCATGTGCCACTCTGCCATGGAGCCAGCCAAGTATGGACCGAAACTTCCACAAACTGTGAGCTAAATAAACCTTTCCTTCCTTAATTCTAGATGTCACGTATTTTTTCTCAGCAATGAGGGAAAAGTAACCAAGACAGAATTTGGTACAAGGAGTCAGATTGTTGCTGACTGGTAATGACCACATGGTTCAACAGCCTTTGAGAAAGGCTTGTGGAAAATGTTTGGAAAGTTTCAGAGATGTCTCCTGAAGAGTAATGCTGAAATG
>NW_004955409.1:14939881-14944600 GCF_000276665.1 Chinchilla lanigera
GCAGTGGCATGGCTATTGTTGGGGGCTTTTAGCCAGATTTATATTGAGAATCAAGAGCAAAGAGCCCAGCTGGATAATTTAAAATGTTTGAGTTTGGCAAGAAAAGAAGGTTTGGTAAAACTGTGGATTACAAAGGTAGAGCTGAGGAGATCTCCATTGCTGAAAAGGAACAGAATATAAAAGAAGGCCTGAGGGCATCACAAGAAGCAGAAAGTCTTCACCCTTTGCGGCCTCAAAACTGCAAAGGTGAAATACTTTGCTCTGAAGAGAAAGTCACAGAGCACCATATTCCAGAATGGTAGTGGCCACAGCATGTTCCAGAATGGCAGTGGCATAGAGAATTTGTTCCTCAGAATCAGGTTCAGAGTGCTTAGCAATCCAGGCACTCAAGCCCTATTGCCAAGAGAGAAGAAAGCCTGGCTACTGCTCCTGGTGGCAGCAGACCTTGGCATCATCCATATTGTACTGGCTTTAGGCATGTGCAGAATGCAAGAGTTCTAAGATGGAAAAGGCTTCTACCCAAATTTCAGAAGAAGGCCTGTGAGGCCGGGGAGTGTGCCCCTGAGAGGCAGCGTGTGAAGCTGTGAGTGGAAATCTTAAAGTGCAGTGGAGACCTCAGAAGGTTGGAAAACCCAGGAATGTGGAATGTCTAAGGAAAGCTTCAAGGAGGGAGCAAAGCAAGCCTAAGAGAGAAGCTGTGGGAGCTGTAACCACCAGAAGTGCGATAAGAGTGGAGTCATGCAAGCCCTTTGGAGCTCACAATGTACCACAGATTGCTTTGGATGTTTCACATGGAACTATAGGACATAATATTAGCCCTGCTAGATTTTGAACTTGCTTTGGTTCCAATGCTCTGGCTCCCCCTGTTTGTACCTTTTGGAGTGGTAATGTTTATTTTGTGCCATTAAATTTTGGAAATGTTTAACTTTTCCTTTGTACAGGTACTCACAGCTAAGAGTTTGCCTCATCTGGGAGGAGACTTGGGCCTCGGATTTTTCAGCAAGGCTGAAACTATTAGGACTTTGACAACTCTTGTAAATAGACTAAATGCCTTTGCATAAAGGGATGCCCATTCATCTTTGGGGACCAGAGGCAGAATGTTAGGGTTTGTGTCTGAATGTCCGCCCAAAGCCTTATGCAGGCAGTCATGGGGTAGGCTTTTAGAGTTTATAATTGATTCATGGTCCAGTGTTGGAATTATGGATGTGAGTGCTACACCTGCCCTGGGGCAGATAGTTTGCCTACAGTGTAAGAGAGGGTAAAAGGCTGCTTGCGCCTCGCTTCTCCCTTTTGCTCTTGTTACTTTTGCTATCTTCTTCCACCTTGAACTATTGTTCTCTGCCATGTGCCTCTCTGCCTTGGAGCCAGCCAAGTATGGACTGAAACCTCCACAAACTGTGAGCTAAATAAACCTTTCCTTCCTTAATTCTAGGTATCAGATATTTTGTCTCAGCAATGAGAAAAAAGTAACCAAGATAATAGTATAGAAAATGATATTACAAATTTCTCCTGAAGGAACTTTATTGTATACAAATTGGGTTTCTTCAGATTGACTTTAACCATTTATTAGAATTCATGAATATTATGTCATGAAACAAGTGGTACACTTACTGACTGAGTTTTAGATGACATCATGGAATTCACTTTTTCCTATAAACTATGAATAATTCCATTTTGACCTTATGAGACAAATTTCTCACACTGTTTGTAAGAGAAAATAAACTCTAGGATTCAATTTAGACTACCAGAAGGACTGTTTCTGAGGGATGGATTCTCTCTGTGAATATATTTATGCAGTGCAGATGAACATGAATCCCATTTAACTGTCTGCATCTACTCTAAAGTAAGGACTTCATCTGGTATGCCTGGAGAAAAGACTGTTAATCTGGTACCTGCTCTAATTCAGAATGGGCAAATGGGAAGATCCATACTGAAGAATTATATTCTCCAAAGAATATATACCCATTCTTTGGAGATGATCCACAGACTTTTCTGAATTAGAATTAATAAAACTCAAACAATCACTAGAATTATTATTTGCAATGAGAATAATGAAGTCAAACATTCGTGATTGTCAGGCATCTGTTTACAGTTCACTTGCGGTCCTGTGATTTGGGGCAGGTGTGCTTTCATTTTTTTTCCTTTAACAGAATTTCAAGTAACCTTAATTTTACTTGAGGAGTTAAGTAACTGTTTAGAAATATATGAACATTTTTCGGTATACAGTCTAAATTTAAGAGAAGTGCAAAACAAGTAAAGTGTATAGGTTAGACACAGTTTAAATAATAAAATACAAACATTCTAAGGTGGGTTAAATGCTATATAGAAATACTTTTTTTGCAGTTCATCCACTCTGGCTTTGCATCTCTGTCTCTAGTTCTTTCCTTTTCTCTTCCTCTCTTTCCTTCTCTTCTTCTCTCTCTTTCCTTCCATAGCATTTTTCCATTCTTCTTTTCCTGCTCCTTCTCTGCCCGGTCCCTTTCTATTTCTAGCCCTTAGTTACAAGAGAATTCAAGTGTTTATCAACTCATTTACCATGCTGGGTGACTTTCCATTATAATTTAAAGAGAAGGCACTGTTAGAAGCATGGATCTGTAGTCAATATTTGGTAAGCATACAAATTTGATACAAGCCAGTTACAACAATTTTTACTAGAAAATCTGAGAGGGCATATAGAAAATATGAAAATGAGGTACATGTGAGTAAAGAAGACATTCTCAATATGACCAGCACAAGATAAAGAGATTCTACTAGCTTTAGCTCTCAGACAGCTTTTCCTAAGGGACAAAAATGGAGCTGTTTTTCTGAGCGTATAAAATTGTGTGACTATGACCAAATTAATTATTTTTAGAAGCTTTGCTAATTGACTTTGCACTGAGAATGTATACATATTTAATTCAAACCTTTAAGTATTTCTAGTTCTAAGTGCTCCTCCAGAATGTGATTTAATGACAGTATCTAATCCAGTAGTACAGTAGGTTTTGATGCATTTATCTTGAAGAAATTTATGATAAGTAAAATAAAATATTATGTCTTCTCAAAAGCAATGAAAAATTTTCCATGTTAAGTGCAGTAACAGTAAACAAATGTCAGATTAATCGGACATAGAAAAACAGAAAAAAAGGTTTGTTATGTATGGTGAACTATTCCTTCATAATTATAGGGAAGATATAATAGCTAAATTTAGTTTTATTAATAAATTTATTGGCCAGATGTGGTGGTGCAAGCCTGTGATTCCAGCACTCGGGAGGCTGAGGCTGAAAGATTGAGTTCAAGGCCAGCCTAGGCTCAGTAGTGGGTTCAAGTCCTGCCTAAACTATATAGTGAGACCCTGCCTGAAAAAAGAAAAAAGCCTAATAATGTTATCTTATATTTTCAGAAAAATTCTTTTAGAAAAATTACAAGGGAGTGAAAATCTTTGTAAGGTGGAAAAAGAAACAAAAGTACATGTACCCACTGCAAAAAATAACAGGTAGTACTAAGTGTTCTTAAGAATATCAATATCTCAGGTTTTCATTGTTCTTAACGTATACTCAGTGGAGCAGATACATGTATTTTGTCAAATCAATAAATATTATATAAGCAATAATTGGAATGAATTCATGTGCATATATATGTTCTTCAAAATTCTTTTACTTTTAAAGGTCTCAATACTCATTACTTATGTATGAAGAAAAGAATCCAAGGAAAGAGAAAAAAACTACAAGTACTTCAAAATAAGTGGCCTGTCAACATTCACTTTATGAGAATCAATTAATGATACAGTTGTTTTTTCAAACAGAAAACATTATATGTAAGGCCATTTGGGATAGAAAATCAAGCCAAGATTTTAGTGCAAGCTCAGGACTGTTAATTTCAGTGGAGTGCTGTGGATTCATATATGTGCATATGTATGGTACCCTCATACACAAGGTATGATCCAAAAGCACAGCGAATGTTTGAATTTTAAAATATTTGTTACAGAGTAAGACACATTATCATTAATCCCCTCTCATTCCAAACAATTTATCCTATTTATCATGCCCCTCTCTGAAACAGTTCTGCAAATCCTCTTGCATGAATATCTTAATCTGTGCAGTCCTGGCTGTTGCATATCCTGAATCCATTTAAAACGTTTACCTTTCATGGTTGTTTTAACTTTGGAAAGAGTCAGAAGTGTCAGAGTGGCAGATTACAAGTTTGCCTTTCCATTGGCGGCCACCTGACCACAGCAGTTACTGTATTATTTTTATCATGGCTCCTAATGACACTCAAGAATCATGACTTTCCAAGACTGCTCCGGAAAGTGGCAAGATAGATGGGATAAGCATGCTCAATGCAAGGCAAAGTATTTTAGGGGAATTATTGGCAATGTGTCTTTTACTGTGATAATTTTTAAAATTTAAACAACATGTTTTTAGTCACTTCTTTTACATAGGCATATATGATGTCCAGTCGCTAATCTGAGATTATGAGCATTATTTTTCAAAACATGATGCTAAAACAAAACACTGATCATATTGGCTTTCAGAAAAAGGACATATTTTGTCACCAAAATTAAAAATAAAGGAAGGGGAGCTTCACAGAATAAAAAGCGTACCTTGTGCCAGGGATGTAGCTCAGCAGTACATTGCCTGCCTGGCAAGTGCAAGGTGTTGTATTCAATTCCAGGTCCAAAAAAAATTTTAAAAAAAGAGGATACCTCAAACTGTGCAATTCCATCTTTCTGAAGAGGAAAAA
>NW_004955409.1:14945490-14965679 GCF_000276665.1 Chinchilla lanigera
AAAAAAAAAAAAAAAAAGATTCATTGTAACCTTATCGTCTTGCTAAAACTTTATTGCCAATTATGATTGCATCGTGAGGTACTGGGAGTTAGGATCATAACACAGAAATTTTGGGAGTCACAGGTCAGCCCATAACAGATAGTTTTCAGGCTATTTGCTAAAACAGTTGAACACTGAAAAATAAAACATCTTGCAAAAACTACTACTGAAATATTCATTACCAAAAAGACCTTAATGACAAGTTGAGAGATGTTAAAATGTAGGAAGTAGTGTACTACTTATACTACTACTTTATATAAGTAGGATAGCTACTTTACTAACAATAGTAAATTAACAAGTAGTATACTACTTATACTACTGCTACTACTTTATATAAGTAGTATATCTACTTTATTAACAATGTTTATTCATATCTCTCTAGTAACTTTAAATTTTCAGAGTTTTTACAAATATTAATATTTGTCCTGACAATAACTTTATGAGAAGGGTAAAATAAGTGAAAATCTGAGCACATATAATACATATTTCTTGGAAACCATATGTGACACATAGCAGGAAGTTTTATAAAAGTTATTCCAGTTAATTTTTTATGTCTCTTTATTTCTACTTTATATAAGTAGAAATCAAAACCCAAAGATGATAAGAAAAAAAAACTTTCCAAAAACCTCCTTTATGTCTTATGTAATTATACATGTGTAATTACATATGATGTGTAAATAAGTATTTTTTCATTAAAAGGCATATAATGCCTGTAAGTGTTAGTGTGAGCTATTAATGCCATTGAAAGCTTTATTAATTATTATAATCATTTATAACTGTAAGTATTTAGGAAAGTTTTGGTTTTCCTGAAATAATCTGTCAAGCCATTTCTATTTCAAATAAACAATTCATAATAGTTCAGAAAATGTTTAATTTCTTAGGTATTAACATGAGATTCATGTTGGAGTGGCATAATCAATAGGTTTTTTTCAGAAATATGATGGAATAATGCATATACAAGAAATTCATTAAAGACTGCCTTAGAGTCCAAGAAAATAACTTTTCAACCCAATATCCTATTTGGCAAATATTTATGGAGCGTTGGTTCAACAAAACTATAGTCTTAAAAGCATCAAATCCTTGGCTTTGCACTTAGTTCTCAAAATAGGAAAGACTGGGGGCTGGGGATTTAGCTCAGCGGCAAAGCGCCTGCCTGGCAAGCGCAAGGTCGTGAGTTCGGTTCCCGGTGCCGGAGAAAAACCAAAAAAAAAAAAAATAGGAAAGACTAAAATTAAATTTGTAATGATGGATTTGACTAAACCACAGTGGCAAAACACAATAATAGTTGTCTCAGCAAAATAGAAGTTGATCTGAAGTTAAAGAATCTAGAAGTCCATAAATTTAGTTCTCCAAGATGTCAGGGACATCTTCTAGTCTCTATGCTCTTATCTCTTTACTATGAAAGTAATTTCTTATTGCAAGGTGGTGGTGGGAAATCTCATCATTTTGCTTATTTCCAGTCAGCTGGTAAGAGGATATTATGAAGAAGGGCCTTGCCTTACCCTTTAAAGTCATTCATGGGTATTTACTATGACACTGTCATGTACATCTTACTGGATAAAATTTAATTTCATGACAAGAGTCAGCTGCAAAAGAAATTCAGATACGTAGTCTTTCATATAAAAGATTTGTGGAAGGTTAAATATTAAAATTTTAAAATGAGAGGAAAATAGCAAATGTTACTGTGAGTTGGCAGTTGTTCATACCAATGAGATAAGCAAACAACCTCCTGCAATTGAGAAGTAAAGTCAAAGATGAATTGTCAAGGAGGATAACCTAAGACTGAGTCATTTGCTGTAGTGACCAGAGCTCTTATATTTTCCCAAATAATTGAGGACTACTTTCTGAACTTGATGTATGCTAGATTCCTAATCAGATTTCAAATATCTCGAACTGAAGACAAGGATTTTGTGGAAGCAGAAAATCAAGTTACTTCCAAGATTTTCCTCTGGTTATAACAGGAAATAGAAAAGGATGTTAGAAAAAATATACACTATGAAAGGGTATTTGGGTAAATACATTTCAATAAACTATGTTTCTACACATATTTATTACTAAAATTTCTCATTATTTTCTCCATTTTGTTCATCAAAATAGCAAGAATAAGCCAAAAAAGGATAGCCTTTCTCAAGGTCTAATTAAAAGGTTACTATATTGTATCAAGTCACTATTGACCTTTAGGCCAATAGGATATATATTGTCTGGATCTCTTATTAATGACAGCAGGAGGAAATATTGATAGAAGTTCCATCAGGATGGAACATTAAAGCAGAGTAATTTTTAAAATTTCACAAAGTAACTCAAAATGTAGGAATGGGAGAGAGAATGCCACAAGCATGACTGTATGCTGAAGAGCCCGCCACTATAACTGTTGCCTAGCGGGCAAAGTAAGATAGAGTCCTGAGGCCACAATGGGAGCGTGAAGATATAGGAAAGTGCCTCCCAACAGGAGCTCTGGGTTTGGATAGAGAAACTCAGCCATGATCTAACCTTTTCTTAGCAGAGTGGAATAAATGCCGTAGGCTTGTCTTTCCTCCAGCTTTCTCATGTCCTGCTAGTTCATCTCACTGAATGAGATTGATGCATGACCTTAAAGGTCTGGCTGCTGGAGGTCAATGTGTAAGGAAAGGAGAGAATGACCATGGGAAGGTCAGTTGCTAATTTACACCTCAGAGGGAAGCGCCAAGGAGAAGGTATTATTTTGTTCTCCTTTTAAAAGCTTCAGAATCCACCTTGATGAGATATTTTGTGAAAACATAACCACAATAACATTAGTCATCAAAGTTAATTTTTTTCAGTATCATCAAAATTAATCATTGAATGTCCTTGACTGTCTCATTATTTCATAGTTGGATTGTTGGAATCAGAGTTGAAAGTCCACACATTTTGTGTAGATGCTATTTCACTTGTCTTTTGTGATCTGTGAAAATCTTTCTGCTTCCTCCTCTTCCTTGTCCTTCCTTTTCCTTTATATGTTGGAGAATCTGGGCAACTTGGCATTTAAATTTTACCCATACTGGAATTTGTTGACTGTATTATGGTAACAGTCCCATGCCTGTACTCTCTGTATTTGCTGTAAGCGGAGTTACATGTATAACCATAGATAGGCATAGGGTCATAATCTGCTGAGAATGGATGTTCTGCACCAGACCTTCTGACAGACTTCAGGCAGATGACATGTGAGTAGGACTCAGCTTTTAATAGTAAGGTTTAATATACTGTCACGCTTAGAAATGGCAGACATGTAGAGAGGATGACATTCTCAGATCCCAAGGGATGCTGCTTGCATTGCTTGCATGACTTTGTATGAGTCCTGCCAAAGAACCAGGCTATTGAGATATCATGTGATAAAACTGAATTCTAGGTAGATAATATGTCAACAGTCAAATCAGTACTTTTTTCCCCTGAATTTTAACTCACACTTTTGTGTAGACAAATTTTGTCAAAAGTTTTCATGCAGATTATTTGTTTTTCAGTACTCAGAGTATGGTGGGGGGAGGTTTACTTTTTTCTTTTTCTTTTTTTTTTGTGTGTATTTTTTTGAGACAGGGTCCTGCCATACAGTTCAGGCTGGCCTTGAGCTCACTTTGTAGTTCAGGCTGGTCTTGAACTCGCAAAGATCCTCCTGCCTCAGCCTCCAGAGTGCTGGGATTATAGCCATGTGCCACCACACCCTGCTGGGAGGTTTACTTTAAAGTGAGAAGGTTTAAACTACACTTACATGAACTCTTTTAATTCCCAAATAAAGAAAAAAAAAAAAGGAGCTTAGTTTGCTGCCAGCATTCACTCAATTTTCAGTGATGGAGAAGTACTATAGTTTGTAGATGGAAATACGGCTACTAAAACACAGTGCTATAAATAAAATGATGCCTTTTGTTTCCAAAGACTTCAAATAGTAGAATTTTGTGACAATAATGAAACTGAGATATTTCATGACAAATTTAAAGAGTAAGGTTAGGACTGTGATCCACCATTTATCTCAGGATAAATACTGCACCCACAGACACTTCTGGCAAGTATTATGGGGGCAAACAAGAGATGGGGTAAAGCCCATGTACCAAACATGACTTCTGTGGGTTTTGGGTTTTTTTGTTGGTTTTGTTTTTTGTGCCGGAAATGGCACTGAGGACCTCGAGCTTGCCAGGTAGGCACTGTGCCACTGAGCTATACCCTTGACCTTACTTCTGTGTTTTTATATATTTTCTTAATTTTCCTTAAATTTTGTGCTCCATGGAATCTTGCTCCTGGCTGTTCTTGAAACAACTGAACCTGACAAGCCCAGACCTGACTGTTAACTTTCTCATTGCCTGTAAGGGAAAGAAGTCTTCTTTACTTTAGGGTTCCCTGGGCTTGGAAAGGGTTCCTTTGCAACCCTTATTAGATAGTGGTGAAAGAATTCCGCTACTGACCTGAAGAAAAGCTGACGTTCCTTTTCTTCACAGATGTTTCAGAAGGAGGGCCACCCTCCACTTCTGACATTCAAACCTCCACCCCAGGTGCTGCGGGTGGCACAAATGCATCAGCTTTGCCTTCTGTAGCTGCATTTCCACACATGCAAACCAAAACGCCATGTGCTGTGCCTTCTTCCCTGAACGAGAACTGGTTTTGCAATGCATGGAATTATAATTCCACTTGTAAGAAGTGGGCTAATCTGGAATCATCTCTTGCTATGTCCTTCTGGCATTGCCTAGGATGAAAATGAGACCCCAGAGCTTTTTTCCCTTCTGTCAAGGGACAAAGTTCTAAGGTTAGAGTTTACTCAAGTCTTAACCCCTCCCTGTACATTGACAAAAGGTTTCATATTTTTCCTGAAATTTATGGGGTTTTTAAGCATAAATGTTTTGACGGAAATTAAACAATGAAAATACTCACATTTCTCCTAAAAACTCTGTGTCCTGAACAAGGAAATTTATTATTTTGAGGAGATAATATAGTTACTCTCAATAGTAACATTTTTCTAGGGAGGAAATGTTAATACTATTTAATTTGAATTTGAAGACATTTGTTATGTAGTTTCTACTAAACACTTTCTTTTAATTACAAAATGCTGACTTTATCTATAGCAATCATGATAGTCATCAGTAGTCCAGTGTTTAGCATATGACGTGTATAACTATTACTCAGCCCTTTTCTTGCAAAGCTACAGGGAGCCTGTTCCCAAAAATTACAGATGATATTATCTAATAATAAGCACAAAATTTGATAGGAATTACTAGTCTATGTTTCAGATCAGAAGATTTACAGAGGATAGATCTTTTCTTTACATTTCACTCATCTCAGGTTAAGTAATAAGATAAAAAAAAAAAGTCTTGAAAAGCCCAAACAAAAATACTGATTTCACTATAAGTTTATTTTCTGTACTCTTTCAATCTTAACTAGATTCTTAATACCTAAAGTTCCTTTTATATTTGTCAATAACTCTTCTTGAAAGTACTTTACAATTCATCTTTCCTCTGTTGTGGACTAGCTTCCCCTTCTATCAAGAAATTCAGAAGATGGCATTGAGATGAATACAAGCTATCAAATTAGAATTTTATTAAGTTCTTGACACCATGTCTGGAAGGATGCTTGCTTATGTGCTCATTCTCATTCTCTCTCTCTCTCTCTCTCTCTCTCTCTCTCTCTTTCTCTCTCTTTTTCTGATAAAATTAAGGAAGTATTCTATTTCTTTCTAAGTCAAATCCTACAGTGTGCTGTGGTTATTTACCATTATTACTTTCTCTGGAAATTGTTTCTAACTTTTCTTGCTCCTGATTTAAAAAATCAGCCTTTAAACATGTCAGGGATTTCACTATTTTGTATACTCTTTTAAACACATAAACACCCCCAAAGATGGGAGAGAGAGAGAGAGAGGGAGAGAGAAGGAGAAAGAGAGAGAGAGGGGGAGAGAGAGAGATAGAGGGAGCAAGGGAGAGAGAGAATATGATAAAATGACTTCCTTCAATCCCAAATACTCTTCCTAATGAAGAGCAATGTCTTTTCCTTCACAGCCAGGCTGCTGTGAAAACATTTATGCTTCTGTCTTTATTTCCTCACCCTGAGTCACTACTGAATCCACAACAATCTGCTTTGATCACCTGAAATTTAACCTTGCTTCTTCCTAGAGATCTTCACAATTTCAATTTTAGTTGATCTTCTCTTGGTATTAGATGTTCAACATTCCCTGTGTCTTGGCTTCTATAAAATGTTTTCCCTATTATATATATATAATAAGTTTCTCCATTTTCCATTTATGGACATCTAGGCTGATTCTAAAATGTAACTACTGTGACTAGTACCCCAAAAAGCATGGGTATGTAGTTATCTCTTTAATAGGTTGATTTTGATTCTTTTCTGTATATACCAGGAGAAATATACCGGAATTATATGGTAGTTTTAGTTTCTCTGAAGACCCTCTGCACTGTTTTCTATAGTGGCTCTACTAATTTGCATTTATGGTAACTCCATACAAGGGTCCCTTTCTTCCCCATCCTCCCCAGCATTTGTAATTTTTTGGTTTTTTTGTTTTCTTGACAATAACCATTCTGAAAACAAAAGACAATAACTATTCTGACTGGAGTGAGACAGAATCTCAATGTAGTTTTGATTTTCATCTACCTGAAACATTACAGCAGAAGGACACTGTGCAGCTGTCCCCCTGCTGGGTATCTCTCCAAAGGGCTTCAGTCATTGTACTACAGCTATAGATGTATATCAATGTTTATAGCACAACTTGTAATAGCTAAATCCTGGAAGCAGCCTGTATGTCCACGAACAGACAATTGGATACACACAATGTCCTACCTATATATAATGGAATACTACTTGGCTATAAAGAATGAAAAATTTGAGACATTTGTAAGAAAGCAGATGCACCTGGAAAATATAATATTAAATAAAACAAATCACACACACAAGCTTAAGTTTGGTGTGGTAGCTCTTATTTGAGGGAGGCAAAGCACAAACAAAGAAAATGATAGGATGGAAAGAAAGGAACCTGTCACAGTAGGTAAGTCTTCCAGTGGAACAAGGCAGAGGGATGAGGAGGAGGGCGAGGAGAAATAAAAATAACGAAAACATGTCATGTACAGGACCCTAATAACCCCAGTTTACATAGACACTATATGCCTTAAGGTGAGTAAGACAAATAATATCAACAGGTACAAAAAAGCAGATAGGGGAATAGATGGGGGAGGGAAGGGGATTAATAAAAAAAAGAAAGAAGCCATGCTGTGTACCTGTAGCCACTCCCAAGATGACTGTAAATGGCATGAACTGCAAACATGTACTAATAAAAAATAAATATATATTTTTTAAAACAAGAAGCACATTGAGGAGGAAAGAAGCTGATCACCGTGCCCTCCAATAGAGGCAGACGAGAGAGAGAGGGACAGACAAAGAGGTGGGGGAGGAGAAAGGGCCTGGAAACCAGACTGCACCCTCCCCCGTCACAGCCCCAGGGACTTCCTCTTCCAACCAATGCGCGTCTCCTATGGGCGCCTTCCTCTGTGAGCTAAGCCCTGGGTTTGTCTTCTGCTGTGCTACACAGCTGCATACTTTAATCACCTTTTGAAAGCTCAACCTATGAACGCATGAATCTTTGGGGAGACATTTTCTATCCAAACTCTAAGAACATACAATTCTAAAAAAAACTCTGAGTAGGAAGGAATGCTGTTTTATATATGAGAAGACTGAAACTAAAAAACTTCAGTAAGAAGGTAAGCAAGAAAAGGGCTTAAAAACAATAGAAATGGAACAACCCCTGATTTCTGGTTCAGTACTGCTTTCAGTGTCACCAATATGCCAAAATCGTAATGGGATAAAATTACAAAATGTACCTATAGTGTTAATTAGGCATGTTTATATTATGCCTAATAATTGCAACTAAAAATAATACAAGAATATTGGCTAATTATGGAATGTTTGCTATGATACTAGCTATACTTTGACGTTAGTTTGACTATTTGAATAGAACTACTTTTGACTCAGCTCACTGAAATATCATTCACAAATTTGTTAGGGTTTATAAAAAGAAGAAAACAGCCAATCCATACTACACATGAATAGAATGCAGAATATCTAGTATTTGGTTTGGTTAATTTATGACCATTCTTTGAGACTCATTTAATTCATCCTCAGCTTTATCCTGGAACAATCCTCATTCTGTAGAAATTGCCAGATCTCTGTGGTTTTATTGTTTAACCAAGTAGCCTGACTTGAGAGTTAGGAGTGTTGACGGGGGAGAGGTGAATTTTAAAGTTTGAAATTATACAAGCACTCAGCATTCAGAGCTGTCATCGAGAAATTGCTAGAAGTAAGAATTCCAAAAACATCCTTGAGTCTTTTTTCATCTCTTACTCTCTTAATATGTAATTTTCAAATGGATATGGAAGCTGTTGTTTGGAAGGATATTTATTTGCCTAAACAGTGCTGGCAAAGTCCCCCAACTCCCATTGTTTTATAGAACAAGCTTATACTTTTTACCTTCCGATTCATAGTATGTGTGAAAAGTATATTTTAATAGAAAAGAGACAGTTTGAAGACCATCTTTGTTTCCTCTTGGGGCATTTACAAATTGGATGAAATCTAAGGAGAGCCATCTGTTGAATATTTAGTATTCAGAACTGTAGAACTACTCTGGCATCTGGTTTTGCCAAGTTCTAGCTAAAAATACATATTAAATGGGGTTTTACATCCTTTTTTCATTGGCTTTGAACTCTCTCAGAAGAGGTTTTATATTCCTTAAGGACAGACATGTGGGGAAAAAAACATAGGCATTTATTAATTTACAAAACATTAGGTTGAATTTTACAATGAAACATGGCAAGACATTTCTACTTTGGAATATATTGTCTCTCCTGTGAATTTTAAATACATTATTATAAAATAATGATTACCAATTCATTAATATTGCTTATATCACACACATATACATATCATTTCTTTACCATAAATAATAAAAAGGCCAATTATGCCAACTACTTTGCTGACTCTCGGGAAAGTATTTTTTTTTTATATTTAATGATTATTGGTAGGGAAAGTGCGGTCTCTTCACTGCCATCCAGCTTAGACAGACCCCCTTAGACATGAAACAGTACTGTATTCATTATCAAATGCTAAAAGTACCCTAGGGGATTTGAAGTCACATTTAAAAAAATCAAACAAACCAAGTAATATCTTCTTACAATTAGAGGTGAATAAATATTAAATTCCCCTCTGCAGGTTATAATCTCATTTGTTGCAGAAACTATTAGGATGTTTTATAGACATTACCTACAGTTAAGGAATCAAGGGGTTAGTTTACTAAAAAAAGAGTAAATAATCACGTTATATTTTCCCTTTTTAGAAGCTACCTAAATATCAGGCTTCATTTATTGGTTACTGTAATTAACCAGCACATAGCTGTAAAAACTACTCTAATACTGACCAAGGGTTTGAAGACCAAAGTGGGGGATAGTTCAGGCTCTCTCATCATCTTTTTGGGACAGCACCTAATGTTTAAAGGAAGAATAAACTTGTTGCATAGTTGGCTTTGGCTTTGCTTGCCAAAACATTGCATCAAAATTGTTTGTTTTTGTATTACTAAGAGGAGTTTCTCCACACAAAAGAATGTCAGCCGGCCTCACGCTAGCCAATCCTGAACAATAGGATGAGAGGCAAAACATTTGTCCCGACAATATGGCATTGTGAGACATTCTTGGCTTATGCACATGCCAAAACTAGAGATGCTTCCCTCTTTATGAAATAAAGAAAGCACTGAACCCACACACACAGAAAAGGTTTTTGATAACTGCCAAGGATAAAGAAGGCAGAAGGAAATTGTGAGGAACATAAGCGAAACAATTGTCATTGAGCATAATTGTGTAGCAAACAATGATCAGCTGTTTATGGAGGTTCATGCTTTTCTGTTTTCTCCGGGAGTCAGGGTGAATGAAGAAGCTCAGAAGAGGTGAAGTCCATTGTTGAACAGAAGGAGAAATGACTGTGGAGTCCTTAGACACATACTTCTCTTTTATTCTGAATCACTGTACGTTACCTTAACTATTTTCTTTTCTAATACCTTTAAAATGCATAGAGCCCATATAATTGTGCCCGTTTTGAATGCACGGGGAAAAAAGACATAAAGCACTAGGGAGAGCTTTAACAAATCAATTAGTAGAGTGAAATGAAATTATAATAGCATAATTGCAGAATTTTTTAAAGGGAGAAACAACTTCCCTGTTGTGTTTCTATGTCTTTTTGTTTAGATAATGAATGTAAATGACTTTTTTTTTTTTTGTTCCTTGGGATCTGGCTTCTTTGTTAGAGAAATTATTTTCACTCTGTTAATTATGCTATATCTACTCCAGATAACGCTCAAAAGAACCCCTTATGAAAAGCATTGAGTGGGGGGAATCACAGAAAGAAGGAAATAAAGGCAATGACCGTATCTATAGGAGGCTGATGACTGACATTTAATGATGTTGATGGAAGGAATACAGATGTGCTTACTGTAGTTCCAAGTTCACTTTCCCTTATTTTATGCCCGCGTTTGACCTGTGGAAATATTCAGCTCACCACAGGTTGATCACATCTCAGTACTGCTTAATATTTAGGTCATACCACCTTCCCAATGGAATGCAGTGCCCAAAATTCAGTACTGTATCCTTAAAATATAAGATAGCCTCTCCTCTCCTGTCCTCTCCTGTCCACTCCTCTCCTCTCCTCTCCTCTCCTCTCCTCTCCTCTCCTCCCCTCCTCTCCCCTCCCCTCTCTGTGTGTGTGTGTGCATGCATGCACGCGAGCGCTCATGCACACATATGTGTGGTACTAGAAATTGACCCCAGGGCTTTCACAATGAGCTACATCCCCAGCTCCTCCTTTAAGTATTGTTTCTGAAACAGGGTCCCACAACATCACTAATTTGCCCAGTCTGGGCTCCAATGTATGATCCTACTACCTCCACCTTCCAGAGTGCTGAGATTACAAATTGCCACCAGCATGCCCAAGCTGATCATCTTTTCTTCTAATAGCTGCCTATTGCCAGAAGGGATATCAGAAATTAGTCCTCTTCAACATATCCTAGGTTATTTCTTTAATCTAGTAAGTGGGTCTTAAGCATCTGGTCCTCAAAAGTGTGGCCCCCTGTTCAGGTAGGAACTACGCGTGTTCTGCCTCCGGCCTCATCGTCAAGCTGTCTACTTTTCCCATTCCATGGCTGGCTTTCTGTGAAGCACAGCTGTATTTCCTTGTTCCCTCTACTCTGATTTCAGATGAAAAGGTGTGGTTTCCTTTAATCCATGGTAAGTGTGATGATTCCCCCCTGCTTATTTTCTCAGCATACCCTTCCTTTTAAGCCTTTACAGACACTTTCTGTGGTTAGCCAAAGACAAGCACAATGTGGGTAGTTGCTGCCATTGCCGAGATCATCTCTTCTCACACAACCACAATCCAGACCCTTTTCATGAAGTCCCCTTCAGGCTGTTTTTGACCGTACTCCTAAGGCCAAATTTTGCCTGTGTCTGGGACAGTGGATCCCTTTGAAGAATATCCTCAGTCTCGGATCCATTTTCTAACCTGCTGAACTGCGTGAAAAATGTTGTATCCTCCTCCAGAGCCACATGTTTACAACTGAGGTGCTCGCTATCCCACGATGGAGTTCTTCCTAGGAAAACCAACGACTGCATTCTCTGCTCCCTTCACAGGTCGCCTTCTCTTAGTTTCCTCCACAGACACAAGAAAACAGAGGTCTGAAAGGCCTGAATTTATGTGGTTCTGGATTATTCCAGGGAGACAGTAGATAATATAAAAATCTGGGCTGAGAAAGAATAGATATCACAATTTGAACCTCAGCTCCACCACTATCTATAGGTCTCTCTTTTTTTCATCTTCAGAATGGGAATCGTAATTGTCCATGTCATATAGGAACTGAAAGATAGAGTATATATAACACATGCTTTTTTTTTCCTGTGTGGGGCATAAATTTTTCATGACTTTTAGCAATTTTAAACAAACAAATGTTCCATAGTGGAACTCACAACCCCAGCTTGTGACTCTTTAAAGAGTCAAGGTCCAAGTCCTACAAATAGCTTCTCCCAGAGGGCTTCCTGGCTTGCTCTCTCCTGCACCCATCTTTTGCAAGTAGAGCTGTCCAAAATGCAGCACAGGTAATGGCATAACAATTGCAGTCTGTTTACTTCTGGGGAAAGGAAACTAGATACCACTTTTCTGCAAGGAAACATCCCAGCTTGTAAAAATCACTGAAAGACTCTTCAGAGCAGGGTGATTTTGAGATAAAACCTTAACTAGTGTAACTGTAATTTTTTGCATAGTGATAACTTTCATATGTTCATATTTTCTTTGTTTCATCCTCACACTAAAAACTAAGTGCCTAAGTTAGAAATTCCACAAATTAGGAACTTATCCACCCAGAAAGGGATATTTCTTACACATTTAATATGATTCATGTTATATTTTCTTATCATCACTATTGGAAAAATAATCCACATTTAGTCAATCCACTCCATGACACCTACAGTGTTTATTTGTTTGGCTATATATCATTGTATCAAAGCCTGTAGAATCCCTGGATTATACTATGGAAGATACTATTAATTTCACTCTTATTTTTAAAAACATATTTTCCCAATTAAAACTATTATGTGGCGTTCAGGTGTTCCTTTGCATAACACAAGTTGCAGTGTTTTGTAAAAGAAACATTTAGAATAATGTAGGTGTGGGTGGAAATGCAACATTAAAGGATAGAAGATAGAAGTATGAACAGTTAGAATGTAAAATACAAACAGCTGCCCATAAAATTTGAGGCTAAGTTACTCACTGAGAATTTAATTATAGCCATAAGTTGTTGAAGATGAGATCAACCATTAATAGAAAAACCCACCTGGATGGATATTCTGTAACAGTGGTATCTAAAACCACAGACACGACATATCAGAAGCAGGGAGAATTCCCTGCCCTCTATGTTGGAATTTTTAAATATATAATGCATGACACGTAATTGTAACTCTGGGATGGCAAATACAATTCACTTAAGATGATAATTATGATGAGCTGGTAGTGCTTTTCTAGGCTAAAGAACAATCTAAAATTCAACTCAATCCAGTTGGTGAAGGAATCCCTTGGGTTCCATATCTGGCTGGAGGAAAATAAAGGGGGTGGGGGTTGTAACTGTCACTTGGTACCATAATGGCACTGCAGAGTGGCAACAAACCATTCTCTGGTCCTGCGGTTACTCTGTGTTGTAAAAGTCAGTGTGCACATTCCCTGAGATGGCAGTAAGAATATGTGTGTGTGTGTGTGTGTGTGTGTGTGTTATTTGTGTTGCTAGGGAATGAACCCAGGGCTTTCCACCTTGTAGACAATGGCTCTATTATTGAGTTTTTCTTTTCAGCTCCAGTAAAACTAAAGAAAAAAACAATTGTGAAATGAATTTTTTTTGTTCTGTCGCTAACAAGTGATGGTCACCCCACTATCAGAGAGCCCTCTGGAAGGTTTACCTTGTGATGGACATGGACTCCCATGATGACATAACTACATGGTACAAACTATTGATCCCATCTCTCTAGTTACCCTAGATCCTGAAATCAATATTCTATACATTTTTATTATCTATTTTGGTTTACTCATTGGGAAACACTATACTGATATGTAGGTTATTTCATTTATCCAGTATTTATATTTCTTATTGTAACTTAACCGGGAGGAGATTTATTTATAAAAAATTGTTTCTGCATCAGTGACTTGGGGGTTTAGTTCATCAGAATCATTGCAACTGAATATACCCTGCTGTCATCTCTGATTGTGCTGAGAAAATTAAATGTGTGCTTAAGGCAATGAAGACCCCAAACTGAGTATCAGAACTGTCTTGGTTAGCCCTTCTTGAGTGGTCAGCCTGCATCTCTGTGATATTCTTCCTTTCTCCCTTTAATGCAATTCTGAGATGAAAAGCCATTGATTACCTGTGTATCTAACTTTAGAGGGCACATATTTGATAAATACTGTCATTTTTGAGAGTATTTAAGTCATCATGTATTTGTTGATAATTATAGATGTATATGCTTATGTAAATATAAATTAGCACCAGGAGTATGCTTTCTTAGTTACAAATACTTTCAGATACACCATACGGTATGTTAGTTTCAAACATTTAGTACTTAAATCCCCTTTTTGGAGAGTGCCTTTACTCACTGACATGAGTAAAGGCATCCATGTTAGTCTCTTGGTCCCCATAATCCAAAGGGCTTCTCAATAATATATAGCTCACACTAGTGTCAGAGAATATACACTGGCATAAGCCATTTATGGTGTAATCAAAATTTTTACTATTTTCTTTTAAAGCCAAAATCTAATAAATATGTCAAATTCATCTCTTTTGCAGGGCTTGAAAGCTTTATAAACTATGAGACACTTAACAAATTTCATGGTTACTTAATTGTGCCATAAATTTGCATAAATCAGTGAGGATGGGGTCATTCTTTTATGCTTGGCTTTGAATATCAGAGGCAAATGAATATGAGCTTCACTCAATTCCAGGTAGTAGAGACATATATGATCTATGCTGATAGGCTTTTTTCTTTTCAGCACCATGTTCCTTCTCTCTGATTCTATAACAGTTTTTCAGAAACCATATATATACATATATATGTGTGTGTGTATATATATATATATGTGTGTATATACATACACATATATATATATAGTCTATAAACTTATACAACTCTGTTTAAGGCAGGCCACACCACATCGAATAACACCTCATTCATCCTAATCCTCATGATCCAGTTTGATAGCATGCTAATTAAAGAGATAAAATGTACAATGATGACAGAACTGTATAGGAAACCAGGCTTGTCTCACCTAGACTATTTGAAAAAGTGAATTACAGAATTTTTTTAGATACTTTTTGAACAAAATTGACCTGTTTTACCATACAATTGTTTTCGTTTGTTTGTGTTGTAGTGCTGGGGATCGAACCCAGGGCCTTGCAAGGCAAGAACTCTACCACTGAGCCACATCCCCAGCCCCCATACAACTGTTTAATCACCCCTTATAGGAAAAGAAATCTGATTGGGTAGCCTACGTTCTAGCTGGTGTGTAGTTTTAAAAACACATCATAAGGCAAAAGATATTTTAAAAAATAATAGATGCTGAAAGACTAGCATATTCACTTGGCAATCTTATTACTTAACAAAGTAGAGACAGTAGTGATGCATAATTTTCCTTAATGTGTTCTATAATAGAATAATATAATAATGGATGGAATTTGATTATGTGTAATTGGACAGTGTATAATCCTATATCTAGAATACTTACTATCATTTATAGAATTAAAGGTAAAAATTCTAATGGCATCTAGACTGAGGCCACCATCTGAATAATGTATTTCCCTCTTCTTTAGGTCTTATTTTTCTCTGGCTTTAGCAAACCCCTTCCTAATTTTTCCAAATCTTGTTTCGCAGCTCTCTTTCAAGTAAACCCTCCTTTTTATCAGTCGCTGGTGTTCATGTCATGAGAAATGTTATAAACTGCCTCTCCTTTTTCTACTTTTTACCTTATATCTGGTGCTGTCTCTGTTTTCTCTTTTTAATTTGGTTGGCACAAATACCTTGGTATTCTTGCCAAGCT
Organism: Chinchilla lanigera; assembly: GCF_000276665.1. Classification (NCBI taxonomy): domain Eukaryota; kingdom Metazoa; phylum Chordata; class Mammalia; order Rodentia; family Chinchillidae; genus Chinchilla; species Chinchilla lanigera. Next base: position 14,961,133 of record NW_004955409.1, read on the forward strand.
AATCAGATAGATGATGATTTTAATTTCAAAGCAAATGTGTGTCAGCATTGCTCAGAAGGAAAAAACAGCCAGTAAAGCAAGCTGGTACCCACTTTGGTCCGAACATGAGGCTTTGCGTTTGTTCTGTCTGTGGCACCCAAACCACTTCTGAGTGGCCAGATTGTAGCTAAAGACTCTCTGGTTAATGAACCTGTAGGAGGAGAACGCTGAATAGCTAATGAACTGTTGGAACTAATACAATTTTTCAAGTAGATACTTCAAGATAATTATCTATGTCATATGTTCCACAGCTGTATCTGCAATATGTACTTTAAACTGTTATCATTACTGAAATTAAAAAAAAACTAATTTAAATAACTAGCTATTGGCCAGGCATGGTGACACATGCCTGTAATCCCAGCACTCATGAGGCTGATACAGGAGGATTGCCATGAGTTCGAGACCAGCCTGGGCTACATAGTGAATTCAAGGCCTTGTTGAACTTCATAGCAAGGCCCTGTCTCAAAACAAAAAACAAAACACAAAACACAACATCAAAATGCTAGATTAAACATTGACTCCATTGCTATTTCTTGCATTGTGTCCTGCTTGAATTTATTACTGTTTCATTGGTCATTTGAAAAAAAAATGTTCTGTACAAAATCAGCACCAACATAATTTAATGTAATATCACATTCAAACTACTAATAGTGTTGAAATGTAAGTCAAATCAAATTTCCAAAGAGAACTAAGAAATATTTATAGTTTTCCTGCTCATTGAAAAGGAGGAATATCCAAGAGTATGATGATATGTCTCTCTATTCCTCATGTTGGCATGGAGAAGAAAGAGAGAAAAGAAGGAAAGGTAGTCATTCATTCAACAAATATTTATTGAGCTTATACTGAGTACATACTCATGTGGGGATATGTGGGTTACGGTGGACAAAACAGTGGCCAAATCAGAAAATACCTCTGAACTCATTCACAGAAAAGTGATTGGTAATAAATAAACTAACTACCCATTTTTGAGTCTGATTATAAAAGCATATCATAGGATGTGGTAGAGATTTTGAGGGCACCTACTTTTCTTTAGGGACCTAGCATCTAAGCTGAAATATTATTACTTACGCTTTCCAAGGCACTGAACTAATGTGAAAGTTTAAGACACTAAAACTTTAAATAAATTGATCAAAGACAGTGATTCACAGTGGAAGATGCAATTATTTCTTCCTTTTTTCCTTTCAGAGATGTCCTCTTTTCACCTTATGCTCCCTGTTGCCAGAATCTGTTTTCTTTTTCCCTTCTCAGTTACGTTAGTGAGGTGGCCATCTATTACTTCCTGTGGCTAAAGTCCAGTTTCCAGTCTTTTCCTGAATGACTCTAGCCCTTCCTGTGTCCACTCTATCCCGCTGAGGTCAGTCATAACATCCATGCTGTCCGAGGTGCAAGTCAATTCTTACTCTGGCTTTGGAATTTTACTTCACATCTCTACGTGAAGCCCACATACCATATCCATTGTGTTGCTATGTATAGTTTCTGACATTTTCTCAGCCCCAAATCTGCTTTTACACTTTTTCTTATGTGAGTTAGGGTATTTCCATAGATGAAAAACTTGGAGTCATCCTTGAAAGTCTTCCCAGGTTTCTGCTTCTACAAAGGCTTTCTACTTGGTTGGTTGTTCTGCTATCACTATGCTGAAAAATCTTAAATTTATCTTAAATTTATCGAGCATAGTGGCACATGCCTGTAATCCCAGCACTTGGGTGACTGAGGCAGGAGGATCACAAGTTCAAGACCTGCCTAGGCTACACAGTAACTTCAAGGCTGGCCCAGACCAGTGGGGAGACCCTATCTGTCTTAGTTACTTTCTTGTTCCTGAGGCACAGTGCCCGATACCCACAGCATGAGGAAGGACAGGTGTATGTGGCTCACAGTTTGTAAAAGTTTCAGTCCACAGTCAGCTTACTTCAAGGCAGGATGGCACGGCAGGGGAGAAAATGCTCATGACTCTCATGACAGACATGAAGCGGAGAGAGAGCTGGGGCGGGGAGATCAAGGGAAGTAGGAGGGAGATAAACCCTGCCAAGCCACGCTCCCGGTGACCCACCTCTGGCCACCAGGCGTCACTTCCCAATATCACATTAAGCAAAATTCAGGGGACTACCTGTGAGCACATGAAGCTTTGGGTGAACATCTAGAAATAAACCATAACTGTTTCAAAACACATACATAAGCCGGGCATGGTGGCGCACGCCTGTAATCTCAGCACTTGGGAGCGGAGTCAGGAAGATTGCTGCGAGTCCCAAACCAGCCTGGGATACAAAGTGAGCTCAAGGCCAGCCTGAACTGCATAGCGAGACCCTGTCTTAAAAAGACAAAACAAAAACAAAAAAATCCCACATACATAAAGTAATTAATTAATTACAGATTTTTACTGACATTTGAACAAGGGAACTCACGTTGCTTTCAAGTTTTATTAGACTCCGCAAATCATGTATCTGCTCCAGCTCTTCTGTACCACACTGTACATTTCAGGGCATGGACCTGGTTTTCTGCCTGAGTTAAACAGATAACATGCTACTAACCCACTTCAAAGTTTGAACCCGTCAGTCTATTTTCAACACAAAAGCCAGCATGACTAGTTATCTGTCCATCTGTCTGTGTACCTAATCTATCTAATCATCTGATGACTTCCTATCTTACTCAGATTAATACGGATATGGAAGAGCCTTACGCATTGCCTGTGACTGCTGACCTCATTTGCTATGATTTTCTCTTCTGTGGACTTCAATCTTTCTGCTTTAACCATGTGGGAAATTATTCCTCTCATGCTTAACTCCCTCATCTAAATCAAGACTTTTCAAATATTGTTTTTCAGGAAAGTTGTCTTTTTTTCTTTTTCTTTTTTGTCTTTTTGAGACAGGGTCTCCCTATGCAATTCAGGGTGGCCCTGAGCTCACTTTGTAGCCCAGACTGGTCTTGAACTCTGAAGGATCCTCCTGCCTCAGCCTCTCGAGTGCTGGGATTACAGGCGTGCACCACCATGCCCAGCAGGAAAGTTGTCTTTGATAGATTTACAGTATTTAAATTTACAACCTCTGAAACTTCTGATATATGTGAAAATACATATGTATATGTAAATATATATATGAAAAAATATATATTCTCCAAAGTAGTAAGCATCCAATAACAGCATATATTTTATTTAAATTATGAGGGTGGAAAGTTTGAACTTTCACTTCTGAACCTCATCATTGTAAAGAGGCATTCAACATGAGCTTTTTAAAATGATGACTTAATGACCACTGTCTCTCATTCAGAAATTCTGGAATTTTATACATTGTACAAAATAAATAAAATAATGAAATTAAATGGGGCAGGGCAAATACATGCTGTTTAGTTAAGTCCACAATAAATAGCAATAATTTTATTACTATTTTGAGGAAACTTCTCAATTTTAAAGCCAGATCAGATCTATTGGGGAAATTATGCAAACCAGCTCCATAATGCTTTTTCTGGAAAAATCAAGACTCAGAAATTTTAAGTGGTGTACCTTTGAATTATAGTGAAATGGAAAGAATGTACTCAAAGGAATGAACAGCTTGGATGAGGGAAAAGAGAAAAGAAGGAAGAGAAAAAAAGATATGTATATATGTATAGGATAGCTATGACAACGGTACTATTAATTTCTATTAGTTCATTGAAAGGAACAGTTAGTGCTTATATTGTTTGATCAATCTTACATTCCCATATCTAGTAATCTGAGCAATTACCCTGAAGATAAAAATATGCAATATATAATAACCTTTATTAATTTCCTATCATTTTGTTTTGAAATTCTGTGTCATTTTTATTGTTTTTTTCTCTCTTAAAAGTAAAAAAGAAAAGATTTCAAGTGTTAATTCAACATATGTTGCTCATTCAATGTGAAGACAAATCTAGTCTTGGCTTTTACATCCGACTCCTTCCACCACATCAGATTGGCTTTCCGAGCAGTCACAGTGCCTTGTATCGCACTGCACTGGAACTATCAGTCATGTCACAACGTGGCCAGAGAGATGCCAGCAAAATGATTACTGGGTTGTCACAAAAGTATCAACCCACATAGCCTTTCCTTTGTCTCTTTTTCTTCCCTCCCTTTCTCCTTGCCTCCTTTTCTTTTCCTCTTTCCCTCCTTCCTCCCTTCCTTCCTTCTAGATAAATTCTCTCTATGTGGTTCAGGCTGGTGTTGAACTTGTGAGCTCAAGCAACCCTCCCATCTCAGTCCTCCAAGCCCTGGGCTGTGCCACCATATCTGGCTCATTTTTCTTTAGTCTTGAAGTAATGAAAGGTATGAAGAACAATGTGTAAATATATAAATGTAACCACCGTCTTCTACATGTGGTTTAAAGAGATTATCCGAACAGTTCTCTGAACAATCCTATGTGATTTTTCTTTTCTCCCATTTGAACTAAAATAGCATTTAAGGAGGTTCCAGACTTGCTTGTAATGGTACAACTAGTAAATAAAATATCAACTCAAAGCTATGGTACCTTACTTTGGAACCTTGCCTTTAAAAAATACTGCTC
>NW_004955409.1:14965892-14992280 GCF_000276665.1 Chinchilla lanigera
TTTTGCATGTCTCTTGAAGAAACCAACCAGTTTTATAATTCACTTTTTCTGTATTATGACTGACAATTCTTTTACAAACTTATTTTTAGCTTGTCATTAACTCTTATTTTGACTATGATTTCCCAAAATTCTGAACAATTGTTCCCCAATTCTTGCTAGAAGGAATTTCTTAACCATGACTTACAATATCTAAGGACCCCAAAATTTTGTTTGTTGCTGGAAACTGAAAAATCATTGTAAGTAAAAGCTACTAATTAGATAGATAGATAGATATTAGAAATAAATGTTTCTGAACTATTGCAATAATTTGGGATGTAACAGCTCTTATCCTGTTCAAATCATTGACTGTGACTACCTATTAAAATTTAATTTAACTCACAATATTGGGGGAAATATGAGTTCTATACTACTGTGAATTTGTGAAATCTTCCCAATTACAATTGATTATTTAATCACGATGTTTAGAGCTCAAACTACCATTTTGAAAGATATTTTTCATTAGTATTTAATTGTTTTGTCCCCATTTCAACTTTTTTCTTTTCTGGTACCAGAAATCGAACTCACGACCTTGCACTTGCCGGGCAGGCACTGCACCGCTGAGCTAAATCCCCAGCACCCCCATCTCAATTTCTTTTAAAAGAATTTTCACCTTTTTACTTGAAAAAAGCAATTACCAAATTCTCTGTTAGCCGAATAGGGATATATAGTCATCTCTTTCCTAATAGAATTATAGTTCTCTCTACATATTACATAATGAAATTGACTAAATGGTTGTTGTTGCTGTGTTTTGATGTCTGTGTTTTGCTAATGCTGTGCTGATGTTTGTTGCTGAAGGTGACGGGTGAGACTGACGCATCACTGGCCAATTCCTGAATGCAAGCCAGTTGCTGATTAACACAGCTTGGGATTTTCAAGGAGACTTCAAAAATGACTGTCCTTCTAGTTTCAAGATGAAAAAACTAAAGCTTAGTGAATATGATCACCTGATTCCGGTACACAGACAGTGAAAGGAGGAGTTTAGACTTGAGTTGAGGATTTATAGGACGAACAAAATGATTCAGCTATCAAATAGCATGTTCTTGTTTTATGAACGTAGACATGATACAAGTCATTATTATTATTAGATTTGAAAATAACTGGATTTTATTTCTATTATTACTCTTTTTCTGGTTAAATAGTGTAGATCCTTTATGCTAAAATGTCCATAGGTGGTAAATGAGAGCCTATTTATTTTCTTTTCTTTTAAGGACATATATCTATGACCAATTATTATGAAGAACAAAACACTTCCTTTGAAATATTAGAGATTTAGAAGTGAAAGTTAACTAACAGTGACCAGAATTTAGTCAGTCATGGTAAAGGTATCACTGATAAGGTTAAATTAATACGTTCAAAAATAAGGCACTTACCTTTTTTTTTTTCTTTGGTTTTGGTTTTTCTCTGGTACCAGGAACCGAACTCACGACCTTGCAATTGCCAGGCAGGCGCTTTGCCGCTGAGCTAAATCCTCAGCCCCGGCACCTACCTTATTAATCTATTAACACATAATCTAATGGGCCTTTCTATCCTGCAGTCTCATAAGCTAATCTGTTACCACAAAAAAGTTCTGTTCAGTAGCTTTCTGTACAAGTGTTCACATAAACCAGAAAAACATGAAGTGATTTTTGAAAGACAAGAAATATATATTTGTCCAAAGCATTCCCTAAGAAAGTGAGAGTATTTAAATAAATTTGTGTCAAGAAAAACATTGTTGTGAAACAGATCTTTTTTCCAGATGTCTCTGTTTATGAAATAAATAGGACCTTTGTAGACTAAAATACTAGTTTCTATAATTTATTATCATTCCTTCTTATTACTTGGCATTGTGACATAGTAATTTTTCTGTTGATTTTTCTTTCATGCTTCACACCAAACTGCTCAGGGATAAATGGAGAAAATTAGTTACTTTTCTAATATTAACATTTAATGGAATAAATATGGAACTTTCTTATAAGGACAGTATTTTCATAAAAATAAGTTTCCCCTTAATAGTGAAAACAGTATTGCTTTTTAATTCTTTTCAGAATGTGTTTATGCAGCTCTATGTGTTCACCATGATCATTAACATCACACTTTTACCCATGTTATTGAATGAAATTCTTCATGGGCTGGTACTGCAATCCACAAAATTTGTATCATAAAAAAACTCTGACATTGCAAATGTATCTTGTATTATGAAGAATTTGATTTTCAAGCACTGATATAATCACTTAAATCAAAAGTTCAATAATAGTGGCTAGCTCTTAAACTGCTAAACATTAAAAAAAAACCTGCTAAACATTATGAAAACATTGACGTAACAGTCCAAAAATGTGTATTTCTTTACACAAACCACTTTTAAACTTCCATGTTAAAGTGAGATAGACAAGGAATTTGGAAAGAAAGTTGTCCAATAGAACTGTTTAAATTGCTTCCTCGTTTCTAGATATTTGATATGTCAGAAAGGAAATGGCTTCTTTGAAAAACCATTTGCATAGGTTTCTGTTTGCTAGTGGCTGCACAGCTAAAGGATGAGTCATTTTGTTATAGCTTTAGCATTTCTTTGGTTCACCCCCTCATGTCTTGATTGAAATTGACTTGGAAAATGAAGGACGAATATCCATGGTATATTGAAGCCTCTCTTTTCAAGGACACAGCTTCATTTATGTGTCTCCAACATAAAATTTATCAAATATGGGCTGATTATTCCCTGTGATATCGTTCTGAATTAGGAGACATGTCATATAAATAGCACTTGAAATATATATTCTCTTTTCTCTGTATTTCTTTGTATATCCCAGCTATTCAAACTCACACACCAATCTCAAAGGATCAAACAAACAAACAAAAAACCTCAAAGGATCACTTTTGATGTCTCAAGTATAGAAATTGTATTAAAGATGATGCATAAATGCCAAATATATAGGTAAATAATAATAATACCCAAATTGCATATCAGTTTTAGATCTAGGTGTGAAAAATAAATCAAATTAACATATAAAATGTCTGGTAATTTAAAATTTTGTACAAAAATAAATCAGCGTATAGTATGTCTCATATAAATCAAATGTTTATTAGGTAACCTGTAACTAATAAAAAAGAGAAATGGAAGTGGGGCGCGGTGGTGCACCCCTGTAATCCCAGCATTCGGGAGGCTGAGGCAAGAGGATCATTGTGAGTTCGAGACCAGCCTGGGATAGAAAGTGAGCTGAAGGCCAGACTGAACTGCATAGCGAGACCCTGTGTCAAACACACACACACACACATACACTCACACAAAGAGAAATGGGACACTTTAAAAGTTGTTGCTGTGTGAAACACATATTTGTACAGATAAATTAATTTTACTGTTCTTCATTTTAAAATCCTTTACCTTAATATTTCCAAAGCAAGTTGTTTCCTTGCAGCTATTTCAAGAAAAAAGTAGAAAAATGTCAATTTGAATATTATTAAACATTTGATTTGTGTATTAAAATTATTTGTTTTCCAATGTAGAGGTCTTTTACATCCTTTGTTAGATTGATTCCTAGGTATTTCATTTTTGGGGATGCTATTGTGAAAGGTGTCATATCGCTAATTTCTCTCTCAGTGAGTTTGTTAGTCTTGTACAGGAAGGCTATTGATTTTTGAAGGTTTACTTTGTATCCAGCTAAGCTACTGCATTTGCTTATTGAATCTGACAGATTTTTAGTTGTGTTTTTGGGGTCATCTATATAGAGTATTATCTCATCTGCAAATAATGGTAATTTAACTTCTTCCTTTCCTATCATTATTCCTTTATTTCTTTCTCTTATCTAATTGCTCTGGCTAAAGTTTCCAGGACTATGTTGAATAAGAGTGAAGACAGTAGACATCCTTGTCTTGTTCTTGATTTTAGAGAGAAAGCTTTGAGTTTTTGTCCACTTTGTATGATGTTGGCTGTTGGTTTGTCATAGATGGCTTTTATCAGATTGAGATAAAGACCATCTATTACAATATTCTATAGGGTTTTTATCATGAATGGGTGCTGGACTTTGTCAAAAGCTCTTTCTGCATCTATTCAGAGTGGAGATTCATCAAAAAATTAGGATTGGATGTCCCATTTGACCCACCTATTCTCCTTCTGGGTATCTTCCTAGAAGAAGTGAAAACACTGTACCACAGCAATATATGTGCACCCATCTTTATAGCAGCACAATGTGTAACAGCTAGATCTTGCAAATAACCCAGATGCCCATGAACTGAGGAATGAATAAAAAATAGAGTACTACTCAGCCATAGGGAAGGATAAACTGGAGACTTGTATGGGTAAATGGAGGCAACTCAAGACCATACTCATAAGTGAAATTAATCAGATGCACATGTGTAAACATTGTATTGTCTCCATAGTGTGAGAAGCTGAAAGAGTAAATAAGATCCAACATGTACAATAGATGCTGTGAAATGGGAAGAAACTTCATAAAGAAGGAGAAACTGAGATGGGGGAATGGAGAAAAAAAGGAAGGGAAAAGCATAAAAAAGAAAAAAGAAAAAATATATAAGATAGTTATACTATTAATTTCTCTTAGTTCATTAAGAAGGAATATTTTTACTAATATTGTTTGGACAATTAATTGCCGATATCTTGTACTCTGAGTAACTAATTTAAAGGTAACAATATGAAATGCATTAACCATTGTTACCCTTCTATTATCTTGTTTTGAAATTTTGGGTTTTTTTTTTCTCTTTAATATAGAAAAGAAAGAAAAATATTTGCTTTCTTTTCTCTTTATGAGTAGAGCACCTCTTTATTCACTTTTCATTCAGTGATTTATGCAGAAATGTAAATTATAACAAATAACATAGTTTTTATTTAGTTTTCCCATTATATATGATTCCCAGATTACCTAGAGTGCTGTGGTTCAAGATTTTATATTTATTTCTCTCTATCCCTTGATAACAGATTTCATTTGTTCACAAGCAACAATTAGTTCACAAGAGTCAACCTGATATTGTTATGAGAACTTAAGACTTTACAAGAGGATTTATGATGTATAGTATTCCCTGCTTCTGTCTTTAGTTATAGGGGGTAGAGGAAAACAAGTGATCATTAACAGATTTACCTTGGTATCTGGGAGAAAATAAGCCACACTAAAATGCTAAAGTAATACTGTGTTTATGAGTGGCATGTGAGAAGTGTTTGAAGACTATCAACCTTGAGAAATAGCCAAAATCATGTGATTTTTTTATGCCAGGAACAACTAAGTATGGTTTACTTGAGCATTCCTTTGGTAGGGTAACATTCCCTAATCATTTTTCTTTTCCTTTCTTTTTATTATTTTCTCTTCTCATCATTTCTTTTTCTTCTTCTTTTTAAAACTAAACATATATAAGAACATGAACTCCGTGGCTTACAAGTATTTGTCTAACAAACCAAAGTGTGGTTTTGGATTTTAGGTAATTCTTGAGCACAATAAACAGTACAAAAAAAAAAAAATCATTGTGGAGTCTGGTTGAACTCGCTGACAAATTTTCCCGTGCTTCAGCTCTAAATATATGTGAAAAATGAATCCATTCAGTTACAAGTGCTCTCCATTCATAGTGAAAACAGACTGTAGGAATGGCTGGATGAGAACCTGAAACCTAGAAAATGATCTTGAAGATCAATAAAGAAAACAAAATCATGTCCAACCAACCAGTGAGGGAGAAAACAGCAGCATAAGAATAATGATCTTTATTTGTAATTGAGGATGTTGTAGTTGGTGGTCTGAGGGCTGCTGTCCAACTGTTCTTGTGGTGCATGAGTTGGAGCAGAGAGTATCTGCCTATTCAAACATGCACACAGTAATTGCCAATGCTTAAAAATGAGGCGGTTTCACAAACTGTACATATACATGCATTTGCCGTTTTTCTTAAGAAAAGGGGTGAGGGAGCTGTATTGGCAATGACTTTCCCCTGGCATTTATCCATCAGAGTGAAATAATGGCATTAAACTCTCTCCTATACACCTTTATACTTCTTTGGGTCATTCCCTTCTAATTCTCAGCAAAATCACTGCCCCTGTTGCTTCTAAAACTTGATCTGCTGCAGATGATGTGTCCCCTTAGGCACTGGAATATGCCCTCAGTTTATAACAAAAATATCATGGTAAATGATGGATTAGTGTAAGGGGCTATCATATATATGGCATTTAATATGTAAGCTATTAAGATGAAAACCAAGAACCAATTAATGTTTTTGTAGAACCTGCTCTGTTTCGTTTACCAACCATGTAAAAAACCTTCATGTTGCTATGATTCTTACCTCCTTTATTTAGGGCAGTGGCATCTTCCAAATTACACTCTCCACAATCTTAGATACCTAGTAATGCAGCGAGACCTAAAACTAAATCACAACTGGTATTTGAAAAACACTTGGTTTGCATCCTTTCTCTTGTCATGGAACTTATTTTAGGAAAATACTTTGTGAAAATCTTTTTATCTGAAGGTTATCACCTCTCACATCCAGTACCTGAAAAAGCTAAAATCAGTGCATCAAACCTACACTGGCTGGAAGCATACATATCAAGGACGTGGTTTTTTTGATGGACCTATGAGAGCACACTCGTTTGTTTGTTCCAGGTTTACAAGACGTGAGAACCTACAGTGTGAATGAAATTTCTTCCGATGGTGCATAAAATATGCACATATAAAAATCGTCTAATATTACTTGGGGTCTTTAAAATGTATCAAGATAAAATTTGGTTATATACCATGAAAGAATAACAATAGCTTCTCTAATATATAGTTTTGTTCTGTGAACACTTCATTTTTGTATTATCCTTAGCTGATCATTAACATTGCCCTGAGTTGGTGGAAATAGAGGATTCCACAGTGGTTGACAAACACCATGTGGAGAAAACCTCTCCCCTTTATATTTCTTTAGGAAGTTGTGTCTACATCCGCATTGTCTTCCAGATAGTGATTTAATTCATCCCCATCTGCCTACAGTGGGGTGCTTAGACCATGAAATTAAGTGGATGTGGAGTGATGCTTAAATAATCACTTCAATCCTTTGATCATGAAAGAGCTTCAAGAAAATGAATATATAGGGGCTGGGGATTTAGCTCAGCGGCAAAAGCGCCTGCCTGGCAAGCGCAAGGTTGTGAGTTAGGTTCCTGGTACCAGAGAAAAGCCAAAAAAAAAAAAAAAAAAAAAAACAAAGAAAATGAATATAACGTTATAATAGGGTAGGCAGTGATTTTGTTTGTTTGTGTTCCACAAACAAAATGTAAAATAGTACATTACTCTTTGTGATTCAGCAATTGTAAGCAGTAAAAATCTGTGAGCCTAACTAGTATTCGGTCCCTATAGTTTGCCCTATAGCTTCCCTCTTTTCCTTATGTGTGAAATTCTGCTCTTTCCTGGCCCTCTCAAGCTCTATGGTTCTTTTGCACAAATAATGACGGAAGACATCCATTAGGGTCTTATGACCTTTGGGAATTGCAGGTGTAATATATTACAATGAGTCAAGAATACATAGTGCCCTTCAAATATTCACACAAGCATATATATGTTTGTATGTGTTCCTGCCTGTGTGAGTGCTGTATTTCTGTCTTATAGAGTCATTTATACTTTGTTAAAAAACTTTGATACAGTCACTTCCAAGAGCCCTGAGGAAACAAGAAAATGATGTTTTCTGCAAGATGAGTACATTAATCTGGTCTTGCTCTGCATTAAATTTTGTGTGTTGTCAGTAAGATTTTTATACACGTCTCTACCTATCAAATTCCTTGCTTTTGTAGTAAGTGAGAGGCAGAACTGCTCCAGCCGTAAGGGGGTGGGAAGTAGAAACTAAACAAGGCTTCTTGTTGCCAAGTGTCCCATGACGCTTCTTGTTTTCAGATAGGACTCAATTTATGTCATTAATTGTAAAACAAGGACGCCATATGTTCAGACAGATTCTGTGATGGACAGTTCCCATTAATACTCTCAGAGTCACTTTACTCTTGAATCCTTTGATTTGTCCGTAGCAGGCTGACCTCTGTGGGCTGATTCCAGTGGATCAAAGGCAGGAGAGGAGATGCCGCATTTATCAATGGCCTGTCTTCCCAAGTAATGCCCCTTGCCTGCTGGTCTCTTTGGCTAAATGCTGCCTGGATCCAGGCTCCTCTGTTCAGGCCGAGGCTGGGCAAGGGCCCCAGCCCTCACTAGACTCAGAGCTTTTCGCAGTCTTTGCTCTCTTCCTTAACCTTCCCTTTCCACTGGTAAGCAGTTCCCTTCATTAACATCCTCTCAGTGAAGCCTTTTCCGCGTGTCATCCGATGCCTGACCTGACTTTGAATGATAAAAATGTCTTCAATGGAACAAAATTAATGATTTCTTTGTAGAGAGGAAGGAATAATAGATTATTCAACTCCAGGGATCAATAGCACTTAATGTCTCTATTTCTAAAACCAAGACAGGCTGTAAGTGATTTGCCTGATTTTCTCTCTCTGTGATTAAGAATTTATTAAAATGCAGTGTAATGTTATGGCTTACATTTGAGAATGACTGGTGTCACCATAATAGCTTGAGAAAGAATAACAGGAATGGTAGAATCATTCATTTGGCACCTATTGCATACTTTAGGTGGGAGATTACAATAATTGTAACTAAGAGATTAGTAGGAGGAAAGATTTATGAAGAGAAAAAATTAAAGTTGTTTCAGGAGTACTATAGACAGTGATTAGGAATGCTCAGCTTTTTACCAGTTTTGTGATCCTAAGGAAATCATTTAACCTTTCTGGCTCACAACTTCTTCTCCATCTGTTTAAAATTAGGAGAATAATATCAATTTATAGGGCTGTTATAAAGAATAAGTTGATATGTAGATAGGACATAGCCTAGTTCCTGGCACACAGTAGGCAGAATATCACAAACATGTTTAATATATTACGAGTAGTGTATTTATGCTTAGTATAGAGAGAGCTCATCTTGGATAACTTGCACATATGCAATTTGGTGAAGTTTGTGATTTCTGGTTCCATTCACCGCAGTAGATATTTTAGTAAGAAGTTCAGATTTTCAATGTTTTCTATTTTATTCAACATAGTTTTTTTTTTCAATGCTACACTGCTATAATTTTAAATGATGAATTTTCTTTGAAGAATAAGTGCTCTAACTTTGTCTAAATGGAAGTTGACTTTGACATTCCCTAGCTATGCATTCCTCAGGATTCTGGTACCATGGGCAACACTAATGTGGCTTACTCTCTTAATTATCCTTTGAGCTTCTGGAAAAAACAAAAGATCTGAGTACAACATTTGCTACAGAGTATCCATTTAATCATTTAACAAATTGAATGGGTTGGAATTACTCGAAATTGGACTTTTCTGATACCTGTTTCCTCCATGCTTGTATTGTTATCACATTTTAAAAAAGTTTATTGCAAGTTTTCTTTTTCTTTCACATACTTTTTAGAGCTTGCACTTTCAAAAGTGTGCTGCATACTCATTCTAGTTGACGATGTCATTCCAGTTGATAATATTTACTAGCTCTTTGAGGTTGCAGACAGGTTCATCTTCTCTGTCTTTTTTCCTATTACATGGGAAACACACTATTTATCATATCAATCAGACAAGTCTAGCCACAAACTATTTAAAAATAATTGTACTGAATCTTTTATTTGTATTTTTATATATAGTCAATCAAAGTGTCATCTGCAACTGTACATCATATACAGGCACCATTCTTTTCTTATAAGGGTAAGATTATCTAACCGATAGCAAAGTTCTTTCTGAGATAATGGGTGAAGTTAGTATTTAGAGGGAAGAGGGGGCTGCCACCACTTGAGAATTTGTCTTTCTGCTGCTGTGACAGATGTAGGCCTCTCTCTACCCTTTATTATTTGAGACAACTGCATTATTTCTACTCATATCAAGCTACTTCCAGAAGGAGGAGATGTATGTTTTGGAGAGAGGAGATGATGGTAGCAATCATGGCTTGAGCTGTAGGAATAGTATTTGCTATACACTAGCTGGTATGATCCAAGCCTGATAAAATATTTCTCATATTTGCATTGTGGCTCATGATTCTAAAGTAGAAATCTAAAAATTTAAGTAAATAAGCAGACTTTAAAAATAATAAGTCTTCTCTTCTTAGAAAATAAAATTATTAATTTTTTTTGTCTTTTTGAGACAGTCTCGCTATGCAGCTCAGGCTGGCCTTGAGCTCACTTTGTAGCCCAGGTTGGCCTTGAACTCACAATGATCCTCCTGCCTCAGCCTCCTGAGTGCTGGAATTACAGACATGCACCACCATACCCTGCTAGAAACTAAAATTATAATGCTGTCTTAACCCAAACCAAATCTGAGGGCTCACACAGGATAAATATTATCTGAGTTTTGGAGATGACACATGGGTTACCTTTCCTTACATGCAGGCCATTTTTGCTGGGCTGTGGCACAATTAAAAACCCTGTTGCCATTGTTCCAGCACTATTCCTGAGTGCAGACTGAACTGTGTGACCACAGGAGCTGCATCTGTTTGTCAGGTTGACTTCACTCAATTCCAGCAGTATGCTTCAGTTTCCAGTGTTTGCCCTCTTCTTGTAAGAGAGAATTAGTTAGTAAAATAATACAGCATGAAACCAATTGCATCACAAGATTACTTCCTGAGACTGTTCTCAATGGATGCCTTGATTCTGACACTTAAAAACGTATCAGCAAAATATCTCTTGTAGAGGAGGCCCCATCATTTTACATGTAGAAACCCTTAGCTTCTGCCATTTACAACTGGTTACTCTGCTAATTCCCACTGGGCAAGTTTTTAAAACATGCTATGAAACATACGACTCCTGTCTGTCTGAGTCTGTTCCCACAATGAAAGGGAATCAGTCCAAGTTGAACAGTGCTAATAGAAAAGGCCTTTAGATGGGCTATCTTAGAATCTCCGATTCTATCTCTTTACTTAGTTTACATTTGAAGATCTGTGTTTCATAAAAAAAGAATCATTTTTGGTATTTTAATGATAAACAAGCTAACTATTTCTTTCTCTAAGTAGAAGTTATATGCAGTTGTGATACCTTAAGTTCCACAAGTGAATGACACTTCGCTAAAACAAATTATTAAAATGAATTCCTAAATTATTGCTATCTTTCTGAGTATAGAGGATCAATAATTATCAACACGAGTGGAGATGAAAGTAGTGTTACGGCAATTTCCAGACAAGAAGTTCAGGGAAATTTGGTCTAGTAGCAAATATGAATGCTTCTTTATTCACATCATTGCATTGCATTGTCTTTGTCAACCTCTTTAACTTGTACAGCTACATGAGCAATTATGAACACTATTGAAATTTTATTTTTCTGTGTGATAAAACTATAGTAAGTTGAGATCTATAGGGTGATACATGACTGTCAATTAACAATAATAATTCTTGCTGTATCCCTTGGTAGCCCAGAAGAAACCACAGAATAGGACAAGATCATTGCATTCTCTGGGTGGAGAAGACTGTATTGAATGTTGACCATTTTAGCTGGTAGAAGTTTGGAAGTCAGGTTTCAATCAACAGGCTTTAGAGAAATCCATGCATAACAACCAGAAATAGAATGTATGGTTTGGTTCAAAAATTTTATTGGAAAAATGAAATATACAGGAATTATTCTATGTGAGGTTAATAATGGTGCATTAACTATTAGCTGTGCCAAAATCCTAGAATTGAAAGATGAGTAAAAATACCAGCAAGCTCTCCCCTTAGTGGAGTGACTGGTTAGGTCAACCACATAAGGAGGAACAGGAAGTGCAAATGTGTAGGATTACCCAGAACTCATTCTTCTATCACTTTCATATATTTGTGTATTTCTCTTCTCAAGCAAAGACAGAGCAATCCACTGATCATTCAGGAAGCACAGTGCATTCTGTCTGCCTTCCTGCCCCTTCCATCTTACCCTTCCCAGTCACATGTGTGTTTTGTGTGTGTTTCCTGTGAAGGTCCTATCCTTACCATGGCATTCCATGGGACGTCCTTGAAATTCCTCTGCCAAGGAAGCTCTTGGTTGTGTCCTCTGTGTCCATTACCTCTCATAAAATCTATGGTTCTGTGTAGTGTACACCGCCATGCTTCGTGGGTAAGTAGCAGAGACAGATAGCTGTATCCTGACACTGGCACAGATGCAGATCCAGCAGTCTTAAATCTCTTTAGTCCAGGCTCATCCGTCCAGGAAAATAGGAGGTTTATGTTTTTGATTATAAAAGTTCAGGTTGTATAATATCGTTTCTTTTCTCTTATATTGAAGTTCTAATAATGGAATTCTTTACTCAGAAAACTCTGGTCACTTTTTATGGGTATTCTTCATGGAGGTTGGAATTATCATTACTCAGTAAATACAGAGCAAGGAAAAAATAAGGAAAAGAAAGAGAGAGAGAGAGAGAAGGGAAGAGAGACAACAAAGAAAAACATGAATGGAAGTTTGGCAAAATGAGAGAGAGAGAATAAGACAGAGAGACAGAGAGAGAGAGAGACAGAGAGAGAGAGAAACAGAGAGATAGAGAGAGAGAAGGAGAGACAGAGAGAGAAATTGATATCAGAGGATAGGAGAATAGAAGGAAAGTTAGGTTAGATGTGTTGCTACCGTTCTTATCTACATATCACTTCTCATGACTATATTCTCATATCATCGAGGGGAATATCCAAGCTGTAAACATGCCATCTCTTTCACTAATTGTGAAATAGTGCATTAGTTTGTTAGGAGTGCCATAGCGCAGTTCTACAAATTGAATGGCTCTAACAACAAAAAAATTATTGTCTCACAGTTCTGGAGACAAGTTTTCAAGGACTAAGTTGTCTGCAGGGCTGATTTCTTTTCAGGCTGTAGGAAAGAATTGTTTCTATATTTTCTCCTAGTTCTGTTGGTCTGCTGGTATTGATGTGCTTCGGATGGGCCTCTGACATCACCTCAATATCTGTGTTGATGCTCACAAGCATTCTCCTTGTATACTGTGTGTCCCAAATTTGCCTTTCACACAAGGACGTCTCCATATAGTTAGACAAGCCTAGTGACTTCATTTCAATTTAATCTCCTCTGTGGATTTTAAGTAAAGTCACATTTTGAGGTACTGAGTTTTAGAATTGCAAATTTCTTTTTGGGGGATGCATATTCAATCCATTAATGAATATGTCTTTTAAAACATTGTAAAAGTTAAAGTATTGGAAGTTCAGGTCTCCTACTATTGCTGTAAACCAAAATATTTCAAGATAGGGGTGGGGATGTTGTTGCTCTTTTTTTCCCAGAAAAATTAGTGGGTAAGGTAATGCTCTATCAGAAAGCATGCCTTATCATGGAAAATAAATCTTTGTAGAATTGTAACGGATCTTCAGAGGTAAACGTAGAGATCATTCCAAGGAGCTGAAATATCCTTGACATGTTCTTTCTCTAGGTTGGAATATATAGTTTGTGCTGGCTGAAAAATAATAGTTCATATGGTATTGATGCAGTGGAAAGAGGAACATAAGTTTAATAGATCAAGGTGAATAAAGGTTTAGAGATGGATAGAAACAATTTCATTATTTGATAGGCAAATTTAATTTTAAAGATTATAATAGATGATTTGCAACTGACTTGAAAGTCAGAAATGTACATTCTCAGAACCTACTGGAGAGAGATGACTTGTTTGAACTTGGTAGAGCACATTACTTATGAATGTCAGTATCTGTCAGCTTGCTCTAGAAAACGGATACTCTAGCTCTAGTGTAAGGTAACAGAAGGTAATTGTAAATTAGTGATGGTGAACCTATGGCACACAGGTTATTTCTTTTTCTTTCAAGAAAAAAGATGCTCATGTCTGAGTTGGGTTTAATTGCAGTGCTGGTACTTTACAATCAATACATGCATTTTGGGTTATAGTCTCGGCACTCTTCCCTAAAACGTTCACCATCACTGCCTAGATGAACGAAGCAGTAAGGATATATAAGACCTAGGGAAAATATTGTAACATATCACAGTATTCTCTTTAAACAACACATCTTCAGGTTTTTTTTATATTTATAGAAGTTACTGCGTAATAAACAGACCAAAGGAAGGCATTTACTCTTTATTCCTCAGGTAAAACAAAAGTATGTTGTAAATATAGCAGTTATGGACTTGATTTATTACTTTCATTTAATGGAGTAATAATCAATTACAAAAACATAGAACTTTTGGAAATAGACCCTGTCTACTTCTGCTTTTCCCCTCTATCCTTCCTTTGCAATATGTCTATATAGGCTGTTTTATCTATTGAATTTACCAACCATTTAATAAGCAACACTGTACTGAGTACAGTGATAGGTGCTTGAAATGTAACCCTGAATATCTTCCAGCATGGTTCCTGCCTGCATGGAGTTTACATCTGAAGGAATTGGGCTGAATTTTACGATTACAAATGTGTGTGTAAAACTGTGTCCACAGGAAGTAGGAGAGGGAAAGCCCCACATTGCTTGATATATCCTTAAATTAGTGAATTTTTAAAAGGCGGATAGAAAATGATTTTCTGAAGAAGGGACTCAAGCTGATTTCTCAGTTCCAAGTAAGCAAGAGCCATGTCTTGCAAAGGTCTTTGGCCAGGACTAAACAGATCAAGCTGGAGAGATTGTGAGAAAAAGGAGCTTCAAAGCTCTAAAGAGCCTGGAAAAGAATTTACTGTGTTTTCAAGGGGATGATAACCACAGTTTTTGTTTTTTTTTTTTTTAAGTATTCAGCAACCGGTGAAGGTGATAAAGGCTTGTTATGGTCATTTTGAAAAATAACCACTAGACTGCTGCCTGGATTCTTCATGGGAACGAGGCAATCTGCTGGGTGCTATTGCACTTGTCTGAGTGAGAGATAGTCATGGCTAGGATGGTACAATTGTGTGAAAATGGAGGGAATGGACCACACAAGTGGGTGAAATCCATAATAGCTAATACTGATGTAAAGGGCAAGAGTTTATATATCTGGGACAAGCAGAGTTTTGGTGGTACTGTCATTCAATGATGTAGGAAAGGATGAAAGAAGCCATGGTTTTCTGAAAGGAGAGAGGTAGTAGAATCATGAATTCAATTTTGCATATATGGGTATATATTAAGGTAGCCAAGGAGAAACTGTCAAGTAGCCAGCTGGTCTAGGAACCTCGAAGGTAAGACAAAGGCTATGATTTTTTGTTGTTGTTGCTGTTGTTGGGCTTTTTTTGGTACCAGGATTCAAACTCAGGACCTTGCGCTTGCCAGGCAGGCGCTTGTGCTGCTGAGCTATATTCTCGGCTCCAAAGTCTATGATAAGAATAGGATTGTAAGCCATACACGTGATGTCTCTGAGTCATCCTGCAGCTTAATGTATGTATCCTATAGGATGAGAATGGATGAATAATTAGAGTAGCACAAAGATAGCCCTGCAGTTTAGGAACCTTTCCCCTACATAGCCAAAGTGGGATGAACCATGGGCCATTTTGCCATTAAAATCAATAGAATAGTGTGATCTTTCTAGGAAAACATTTCTTCAGTGTTGATAAGCCTTACAGGGAGCTTTCCTTGAGAAGATATAATAAAAAAAGATGAATGAAATATTTCATACCAGTGTAAGAGTCTGTCTCAGAAATAGTAGAAAGTATTGGTGAAAAGGTGTCTACATGATTTAAGGTATTCACAAACAAATAAACATTTATGTTGTGTCAAAGTTTTGTCCTTAGATTTTGTGAAATTAATTCCATCTTGCCCTATTTTGTTAAAAAAGGATGTTTATTTCCAGAATTGAATGATACAACTCCCATACTAAATCCTAAGTGAAAAGATGCTGGGACTCTGTGGAGCTGCTTATCATTTTATTTCATTTTTCTTCAGTGTCTCTCATCAAATGAGTACAGTAGCAGCAGAGATATTTGTATTTCATTGCTATTGAGTCGCTCTTCTAAATATTTGGCTGCAGACTGTAATCTGAATTATTATGATGTTCAGTCATTAATTTGCTGTCATAATTTGATATACTAATGTAGGTCAGTGACAGAACACCACTTATAAGTACTGATAGCTAATAGGAACATATCGACATAAGAACTTGTCAAATAGGCCTTTCACTGTAAATTAAAGAACGTTTGATATATGTCAAAATAGCTCTGGAATTAGACCCTCAGGTCTCTCATTCTCAGCCCTTAATTAAAATGTAGGCTCCATCTGCATAATAAGATTTCTGGTTTATGTCATTCCTTGACTATCCATTTTAGTTATTGAAACTTCAGTATGGGCAAAGCAGTTTTATAATAGTATGGATATTTGAAAACTTTTTCTACAGATGTTTGTCTCCTTTTAGGCCATAATAGAGAAGAAAATACATGTTTTGCATCCTGAATATTGAAATGCTATTTTTACTTTTTTCTTTGTTATGGCAATTGATAAAGTAAAAGCTTGTCTGAATTGCTTTTCCATTGAAATCTTACTAGTCATCATTAGATATTTCTTAGATTTTATTTTGTTAAAAATGGCTTGTGATATTAAGTAAATGATATCATTTACCAAAGGACGTTATGTTCCACGTTTATTTTGAAAAACCCAGTTTCAGTTGAAATAAATAAATCATCAATTTATTTGATCAATTTACCTCAAGGAAGCAAACTTTAGGTTTGTTAACAAACTTGATTGATCTCAATAGTACAGGTACAATTTACTTAAAGTTGGTGTATTTTTTTTTTTGAAGTTCCTAATTTCTGGGTTTTGAAAACCATTATTGAAAACAAAATGTAATCATCTTACTGATTGCAAAAAATTTTATTAATGAATTCTTCATTCCATATATGGAAACTACCAACAAAAAATGAAATATTGAGTTGTTAGTGCTGTCAGCCAAAAATTGTGTTTAGACCTGGGTAGGAATTTTCTACATGATCTCTACAAGAGTATGACTGAAAAAGTATAGCGTCCTCATTTTATGAGTAAGGAAACAGTAGGAGAAATCCAAGACTATAAGCTAATATTCCCAATAAAGAGACTCCAACTCTAAACGCAATTATTAAATAAAGAAAGTTAACATTAGGAAAATGTAACTCTCATTGAACATTTTTAGTAAGTGAATGACGTGTGTGTTTACATTATTCATGAATACCATTCTTCACAAATATCACAAATATATTCCCTTTGCTTAAAATCCTTAAGCACTGTTTTATTTAGTGCTTAAGTTATATTGTTAGTGTAAAAATTCTAGTGTTGGTATATAGCTAATAGAGTTTTCAGAGTGTGGGTAATAAAGTGGGGATGATAAAATGCTTCATGAAAGATGATTCATTAGAGGATATCTGGAGTATTGAACAGAACTAGCGATTTAAACTATAATAAACTTAGCCACTCACAGGAATTTTATTTATCATATTTGCTATACAAACAAGTTGAAAGAGTTAAAATAATGTTGTGAGCATGCCAAAAGCTACTAAGCATTTCATTTCAGAAACCTGAAAAAGGAAGAGCAGAAATCTACATTGACAACTTGGAAAATGAAAGAAATACACATTGTACTCCAGTGATGTTAACAGAATTCAGTATGGTGCTTACAGAAACTTTGAAAAGATAGTTCCTTAGAGTATCCCAGTAAGTGAAAAAGTCAGACTTCTTCAAGGTGATAAACAGGTGATGTTGGCTATGATACAGGCAAACTTGGCAAGGCAAAGAAAAAGGTTGGAGTTCTGAAGTCTAGACAAAAAATTAAGAAATATCAGAAAATCCTAAGTCAGTAACGAATAATATGAAATTCATCAAGAACAATATGGTAAGGCCAGACTGATGTGTTTCCTCAACCCACGTGGCTGAAAGAATTAGTGTAGCTGAGAAGTCAAAGTCGACTTTCATAAAGTATTATAGTCAGAGAGATAGAATGTGGCCACAAAACATAAAAAATAATGTACATACTCATTTTACTTGTTCCACAAAAAATGTGCGTGTTGTAAATATAAAAAATTCGAATACAAAACCATGTTAAGAAGCCAGGATGTCAGGAAATGAAACGCCCCAAGCTATCGCCGTTGTGAACAGCCTCCTTAACCTCTTTCAGATGTGAACTTTGGCACACAGCACACAATAGTACGGGCATGGGGTTGTGTTGTGCACATTACTGTTAGCAATATATTTGCAATCATTTTATAGTTATAATCAGTAAACTAAAATGAATAATTCTCATGGTTTTATGTTGGTAGTGCAGTAATCTATTTGTAGAGTTTCACCTTTTGTTATTCCATTACTTTATCGCTTGATACTCACATGGCTAATAATTTTTCAGTCATTCAGAAAAAGTAAAGTACTTTCACAGTTATACTCAGTCATCCCTTTTCCCTCTTGGGTGATTATCTCTATTATCTTGTTGTTGAAGAAAACAATTCTATTTCAGCAAACATCTTCACAGAAATCTCTTATGTGTACATGCAATCTGTATGTGTACAGTTTAGACGTAAATTTGAAAATGTGGCTCACATCTGCTGCCAGCTCTTTGACATCATTCCTTTGAGCATTAATCACCACATCAGAATGATCCTTTGAAGAAGCCTTGCTTACTAATTAGTCTTACAGGTATAGAAACAAAGAAAAGTCAAATCATTTACCCAAAGTCATGTAGTTAAAGTCAGAGTGGGAATTTGAACTTAGGCACCTGGATTTAGAACCTTTCCTCCTAACCACAGTACTTAATCTGTATATTATCTAAACCCTTCTCATGCTCTATTTGTAAAGATCAGATGGTGTCATTGTCTTTCCAAGTCAACATATTTGGAGTTAGAAATATAGTTTTCCAAACATCCTATTAACTTCCAGTGTTTCTTTTACAAATTTTGCACTGCCCATATTTGTAAATAAATCCTTTGGCTACTTGTCTCTTCAGGCCGAATTTTTTAGAAATGGACTAAAATTAATGTGTATTTATTTCCCATTTGGATCTACAGTAGCAACCTACTTTTCAGAAAACTGTACTGACTTCATCCAACAAAGACAGATGTATATATTGGCTGATGATTATTCCTACATTGGGACTGTTTAATTAAGATTGATTATATGCTACTATCTATGGTAAAAATAAATATTAAGTCATTCAATATTTTTAAAATCATTCAGATTGAACAATGTTGAACAGGTTTGTAGGTTGCTTGTTTTGGGAAGTAATGCAGTTGGTTTTCAACTTGTGTTGATTACAGTTTGGATATCTTACAGTACTTGGTTTATCATCTAACATAGAAAATCTCATCAGTTCTCCAGAGTAAAACTATAAGAATTTCCAAGTTAACATTTAGAAAATGCCATTTAAGGGGCTGGAGATTTAGCTCAGTGGCACAGCACCTGTCTGGCAAGTGCAAGGTCGTGAGTTCAATTCCTGGGACTGGAAAAAAAAACAAAAAAGAAAAAGAAAAAAAGAAAATACCATCTAAATGAATGGTGCTAGGAGAATTCAAGTCAAAAATTTCATCATTAACAATAAAGTACCATGGCTACAGCTAATTATTTAGTTTTGTTTTATGTATTTCCTTCTTTGTTCACAAAACTGCAGGGAAATATCACTAATCATCATTACATAATAAAAAATAAGTTAAAGATATAAAATTAAAAAGATTGTGGGCATCTATTAAGTGTGCTAATGCATTTGACTTGTTGCTATGCAAATTTCAATATTGTTTGTTTTGTCAGCAATCTCAACATCAGCAATATAATCAAATTTATTTAGGAGAACACAGGAAATGTTCAAGATTGAGTACAGGGTCCTTGCTTCATGGCAAGGTCAAAGTATAGAAGTCCATACTGGGTATGGACCCAGTCCCCAGGCTCTGAGGAGACTAAAGCTCCAGGAGATGGCATGCCTGACTGTATCTTGTTCAGCCACTGATATACCTACAAAGCCAATTTGTTGGTTGTGGACAATTAGGGTAAAATAGGATAGAAGGGAGGGTGGGTATGATCCAAGCAGGACATATGCATACATAGAAATGTCGCAGTGAACCTCAGTGACTTGTAAAATTCATATATGCTAATAATTATAATAAAACCTAGATACATAAAACAAATAAAAAAGAAGACTTTTTCCTCAAATAGAGGAATTTTTTTGCTCAAACAATTTGCTCAAATTGAGCAAAAATTTGGGGAGATTTAGTCTTGTATATATCATTTTGTAAGTGTCAAAAGACAGTAATTTAAAAATTGAATTCACTGATAATTGCTTATGTTTTATATTTTGTGATTTAGACAAATATTTTACTTTGAACCCTTATGGAATGAAATAATTCAACAAACTTAGTTTTTTGCTTGTCAGAATAAAATGAATTTACTTTTTCTGAAATTCTATTCTTACCCCCTAAATCCCAAATATACAATGTCTTGGCTTTTTAAAATGGAGATGTAGCATAGTAAAATGAAAGAAAACTGGTTTCTAGTGTAAAGCAAAAACAAAGAAAAAAGTAAGTTTTCACAATTCCCTGACCATAGCTGTCAGTGTTCATTGTTTCAAGTGGAAATCAAAACGTGTCTTTCAGGATTTTTGAGAAGGCTAGAATCATCAAAGTAACATTCACTGCACAGCACTGAGTACTTCACCCACCCCAGTGTTGCTCCCTGAGCAATCATCTGAATCAGTATCACTCGCGGTGATTGTTCTACTGCCTGGCTCAGAGGGGAAAAGAGCCACACTTGGGTGTATGTCTATATTGCACTGATTCGTCTAGGGTCCAAAAGACCCTTTGTGTCATGCTGAGGAGCTTGTCATTCTTGGGGCTGTTTCCAAAATGTGACTGCAGTTTATCAATGGAGAAAAGCCAGGGGATAATTTGCTGGCCAGATCCTCAAAATTCTCTCCCTGTCATTCCAGCTTCTGGACCAACATATTGAAGTATTCATTTCTGGCTTATTTTGTAGTAAATCTTATTTGTTTCTTGATGAGCTAGTCTGAAAGAAAGAATAGCTTTCTCTAAATATCCAGTTATTGATTAAGGTTGCAATACAATGATGTGATGAATTACATTGGTCTGGGATGTACTGAAGCTTTATGGTTATTTCCAAGAAATCTGAAAAGATCTTGATTTTAAAAAATGATGAGTATTTCTGGGTATATATGTCAGTGTATGTGGGGTTAAAAAAAATGTTAGCAATCTCTTAGCCTTTGGGAGTCTGCTCATTTAAGGTAATAATTTCTAGGAGACAAAGATTTGGTTCAAAAGCCTTGGAGAGTTCATTGACCAAATAACACAGAGCCTCAGACATTAATAAGAAGATGGAGTTTCTCAAGTTAGATGTAGAGAGGGAGATCTGATCAAAGACTGAAAGATCAAATAGTGCCACCCTCTTCATTGCTGTAACTGACCCTGCCTCCTTGACTGTGCCCTGCACAAATTTCAAAACACATAAAGCATGGGATGACAAAAGCCAAAGGAAAACTCTCCTACATTTATCACATATTTTTGTTTGTTCTCTTGGAGTTTCTTTTTTTGGTTTGTTTGTCTTGATAGTTTATAGCCTGGTCTCCAATATTCCTAGAGTAGTTGTTTTTTTAATCAAAAACTGACTGACTCGGTAGAGACTGATTATGAACTTTTAGTTAGAAATAATTCAGAATTTGCCATAGGCTCTAACCTCCATGTAAGAGTTTGTGTATAGCCTCAAACATTGCTACCCCTATAGAGGAAAGCACAGTTGCTCAAAAGAATTCCTTTAGGTTGTGACACTCTCCTTCCAAAAGGCCTGTGTGAGCAAAATGTGAGATGAATGAAGTATCTGATGGATTTTCAAATATTTCCCAGATGTGGGTCAAAAACTTTTCCTAGGAAATACTGGGAAGAAAGCGAAGGACTTCGGGCAGCACGAAGTAGAGATGGAGCTGGCTGGTGGCCAGGCCCAGCTGTGTCAGTCTCTGGCAAACACACATAACAGAGCTTGTCACATGCTGCACTTGAAAGAATCTTTCATTATTTTGAAACTTCTATTTAGTTTTTTACTTAAAAGAGAAAATAGTTAAACAACAAAACCAAGTTTCAAAATAGGTTAGTAGGACAGTTGCAATAGTTGATATATTGCATATTGTTGTCTTCATAGTAGTTAATCAGAGTACAAGATGTAGGCGTGGTATTTTGTCTAAACAATATCAACACAAAACCTTCTTTTGAAGGAACTAATAGAGGCTAGCTGGAAAACTTAACTATCTTGTGGAAACTTTTAATTTTGTATCTATGATATGATGGTCTTTGCAATTTTAGCTTTAGATATTAATAAGAAACACTTGAGATGAAAATAAAGAAATATGAAGTTGTATATGTGCATACCTTCATGGAATAAAATTCTTAAATTTATAGAGCTTTAAGAAGAAAAAAAGGAAATAGACATGTTGTTTTATGGGTCATATTGAAGATTATTTTTTGTAATTTTGTATTCAGTTTTCTATAAAGTTAATACTTTGGTTTAACAATATCGACAGAAAAATGACCCTAGAAGATAGTTTTTACACAAAACATTACTGTTTTCATCAGTTTTAGCACTAATAAAAATTGCATTTTCAATTTCACATTATGCAACTTTATTGCATAATTGAAGTATTCAGTGTCATTGTTTTCTCTTGATTATAAACTTTCTTCCATCTTAAAAAATAACCATTGTGGGTAAATAGGTAACTTACTTTATTATTTCTAGGGGAGGCTTTTTTTGGGGGGGGTTTCTTCCGGTACCAGGAATTGAACTCACAACCTTGAGCTTGTCAGGCAGGCGCTGTGCCGCTGAGCTAAATCCCCAGCCCAGTAACTTGCTTTAAACTCACACTAACTTAAAATATCAGGCAAAGTTTTGTTATTCAAGATACATTAATGTCTGCCTTTCAAAACTAGGGAATTTAAGGTTCAGTTTTCTTACTCTGCTTTGGGCAATGGAAAGAGAGATGGGTCAATTAATTTACATCAGTGCTGCTCAACATGTACTAAGGACAATACACAATATTCAAAACCTTTTCACCAAGGTCATATGGCAGATAGGATCTTTCTTGGATTAAATCCATTGTAATCAATAGGCTCTTGCTACTTCCATTTTATTGTTCATTAAATTAAAGATAAAAGGTATTTCGCTGTAGTGGACAGAAGTACAGTATTAACCAAATTTGGGGAGACGGAGGCAAGACTAGAGAGTGGGGAAATAAGCTTATATTGATGCTGAACATGCAGTGAATTCAACATAGTCAACAAAATAAAGGCTGGTATAAAATAACCTATATATTATTTGTATATCAGAATATTGTCCTAGTTAAGGTTATTTAAATGACAGTGAGAGAAACATTTCCAATGTTTGAGGATATTGCTGGGATTGAGCATTTTGTTTTTGAGCATGTCTGGGGATGTGTTTGTTTTCATGGGTGCAATGGGTTAGGTAGTGGGATGTAATAATTCTCTATCTTGTTTAGGAGTGTACAGTAAGCATGTAATTTCAAAGCATCTTTGGTTAGGAAGCAAAAATAGGTAAGCAAAGGCTGAAGGGGAAATAAGAAATGAAGATCATGAAAAGAAACATAGAAGCTTAACCAAAGTGGCCTTTTCCTGCCCAATACATTTACAAATGCAAAATAATAAGAGCAGAAGCCAGACTGCAGTGGATTGAAAAGTATGCAAAAAAGTGTGGGCAACCATATATGTAGTTATTTCTAGTCACTAAACTACAAGTAAAGGTAAGAGCAGAGCTGTTGATTAACCAGTAAATATGTTGTTTTGTCACTTTTCTTCTTCTGTACTTTTTAATTTTTTACTTGTATTTTCAGAATTGGAGAGGTTAAGTTATAAATTGTGCAGTCAGTCATGACTGGCTACTAGTCTATTTTTCATTTTTATTTTTTAGCACATGTTTGTTGCATGAATGCCTACATTCATTGTGGAGACAGAGTTCCTGTACACAGCACATCTTCATTCTTTGTATGTCTCTTTCTCTTCCTTTTACTCCCTCCTCCTTCTGCCTATTATTTTATAGAATCTGGCTATTTTCTTATAGAAGAGATTAGACAGTTTTGAGAGATGTATTCCTATATGATATGAAGTTACAAAATTCAAGTTGTAAAAGAATAAGAGAAAAGGAACAAAAGAAAGAAAGTGAGGGTTTAGGGAAATTCACTTTAAAAGAATAATGAAAGATCCTAGAAAATACTGTAGTATATTGGCCAAAAGTTACAGTTACATTGGAAGTACAGACATAAAGATTTGTTTCCTTCAAAGTTTAAATAATTATTCTTTGTAATCCTGAGATGGTGATGGTACAATTCTGTTAAATATTGAATTTTTAATCACCAAGTAGTTTTACATATTGACAATTCCCAATAAATTTTCATATTTTTCCTCTGAGGTGGATGTGACCTAGAAAGAATTTTCTCCTCAATGAAACCTGACATCATTCATCTTTTGATCTCATTTCTTTGCAACCACTTCCCCCTCACAATGCACCATTGCTACCCATGTGTTGTTCTTGAGTGTTTGCCTATGTTCCTCCTCATGGAGGACTCCGTGTCCCCAAGCCTTTCTCTATGTAACTTCTAAAGCATTACCTCTCTGACTTTGTAATCATACTAAGTCTCTGTCTTTGTCATCTCTGCCATGAACTGTCATGGTTTTATTTCTCTGCTGTTCTTCATTTAAAAGCTTTAAATGTATTGGTCCAGCAATAGCATATTAGTCATCGGTCAGCCCATCATCACCATCCAAAACTAAATTTTCCACTGCTTTTTCCTCAAGGCCTTTATATTGTCCTCTTTTTATCTGAGGTTGTAATGGTAGAATATACACTACAACTAGATTAGGAAAATTGCAGTAGGCAAGATGGTGTTGCTGATAATAGGAATCACTGTGGGATAGGCCTATATGCACAGTACTTAATTTAAAAGCCAGACTGATAAATCATTGTGACAAATGGTGGGAGGTCACACATCAGATCTTGAATCAGTAACTCAGGTAACAAAGAGAGGAAAACAGAGCACAAGCCACAATTTCCTAGAGCTACACAAATGTGCTATGTTCAAAATCATGAAATAAAAAGATGAGACCATTACGGACAATGCCAGTTAGTATAAAATGTAGAAACCAAAGTATATTCTATGAAGGAATATAACTTGTTGTTGTTGTTTTTTTTTTTGTGGTTTTTCTCCGGTACCGGGAACCGAACTCACGAGCTTGCGCTTGCCAGGCAGGCGCTTTTCCCACTGAGCTAAATCCCCAGCCCCGAAGGAATATAACTTAAATTCATAGAAAAGTGGAAGAAAAATTTCTGGAACATGATAAAAATCACACTGTGATTGTCAAAGAAAAAGAAAAAGAAAACTGGGTTGTTATGCTGGTATAAGTAAAACTGAATGACAGTTTAGAAAATGGTGTGAAAGGTCAAAGATTTATATGATAGGAAGAGAAAATGTTGAATTGTTTGATCAGTCTTGCATACTTGCATCTGGTAATCTGAGCAACCACTTTGAAGAGAACAATCAGTAATACAACAACCACTGTAGATTTCTTATCATCTTGTTTTGACATTCTGCATTGCTTTTTATAGTTTTTGTGTTCTTTGGTTCTTGTCATTTTGTTTTTGTTCTTTTCTCTTTAAAATAAAAAAAATAAAAAAATAAACAATTCAGTCCCCCTCAAAAGAAAATGGTGCAATGCATTCTAACTCTATTACCTCTTCCCAGACACATGAGAATAGTAAGGTTTGTCTCCACGCTCTCCTCATCTCGTCACAATCTCAAGCATGTCGGGGATGCTGGTATAAGTGGTTTCATGATCTCACCAAGTTTTCTAAGAGATGTTCCATGATCCCCATTCTGAGAGATGTGTTAGTGATTCTAAGGACATGCGTTGCATTGATAGAGTGTATAAGAATAGCAACATTCTGTTGGCAACGGGAATTCCCAGAGAATAGTTGCATGAAGGAGTTGAGCAATTCACTAAAGCACACAGCATTTTCTTGGGGATCTTAGAGGAGAGAAATCTCCTAAAACTAAGACAATTATGGTTGGTCTAATAATAGCATAACCTGCAGGAATTGTACCTGTTCCCAGAAATAGCTTCTCCTTTGAAACAGTCTGGGCATTCCAGATGGGGGAAAGACACTTTAAATATCAGTGCTTCTCACATTCTTGCTGATGACAGACATACTCATGACATTACACAGAAGCAGGGTTTCAGGGTAGTCAGTTCAAGGAGTCTTAAGAAAGAACGTAATTGCTGACCACTGAAAGCAATAGGGACTCTGAAAAGTCCTGGGGAGACTTTACAGGTTCTTATGCAAGAAATATGATGAAAATGGAAACGTCAAAATATAATTTTGACAGTTGAAGGCCAGGCGTGGCGGTGCACACCTGTAATCCCAGCACTCAGGAGGCTGAGGCAGGAGGATCATTGTGAGTTTGAGGCCAGCCTGGGCTACAAAGTAAGCTCAAGGACAGCCTGAACTACATAGTGAGACCTTATCTCCAAAAGACAAA
>NW_004955409.1:14992380-15012799 GCF_000276665.1 Chinchilla lanigera
TATATATATATGATTTTGACAGTTGAAAGATACCACGGATTTGACAGAGTCTGAAGGCAGGGTGTTTGTCTTTACCTTGAGATAAAATTCAATGTAAATACAATGCTATATTGGTTAAGTTTAGAATGATTATAGTACTACTACAACTACTACTAATGTTGTTGATCTAAATATGGTGCTCTTCTTTCTTTAGTCTAGTCTAGGTCAACTTTTGGAATTTTTAAGAATCCTAGCTTAACAATGACAGGCATACTTTGAATGGACACCATCAAGTAGTGAAAATAGTAAAGGACCAGAGATTTTTGTCTCATTTTGGCTGTGGATAGCTAGAGGACCGTGACAGGTGGCTCGCTGTCCTCAAGTGATCTTGCTCTAATCTGGAAGGAAGAGCATTGACCTGAATGAGTTCAAAAGCCCTCTTGGGTCTGATTCTTTGCAGAGGAAAGAATTAATGAAATCTTCCAAATTGCTTAGCTTATAATCGAGTAAGTAAAGTACTAATCATATATTTTAATGAATATGTATTCAATGTTAAGGTTTGTGAAATATTTCATCCACCTGCAGGAAAGGTGGTAAAGTCATGATGATTACTGTATGTAAGCAATTACCTTTTCCAGGAGTGTATTAAAATATAGGAGAAAATAGCAGAAAATTAACCCCTATAAATGTCACAATTTGCCTACTGTATAATTTAAGTGGTTTAAATTAAGCTACTTATTTGCATAATGATGCATTTGAAAGCTTTATCTTAAAAATAACAATAGTATGCATGGATTTGAAGTTAAAACAAAAATAAAAGGTATAAATTAGCCTGCAAAAGATGCCATGTGACTGTATAATTAAATATATTAAAAAATATGTGGGCCATCTCCTATTAAGCTATTTCTACGTTGAAGTTTATTTCAAAGTAAGTTCTGTGCTTTCTATTTAATGTTTTCTATTTTTGTTTTGCAAGCATTTATTTATTGTCATTAGTTTTTTAACTTCTGTAACGTGTATAATTTCACAAGACAGATACCTTAAAATAAGTACCTTGCTAGTATTACTTATCTAAATTAAAGGCTAAATTTGATAACTGTCAGAAATGATTTGTAGGAAACATCGTGTGAAACATCAGAGCGCACAGACAAGGACTAAAAATAAAATTTTCTAACGTCATAAACCTACAAAAATTATTAGGATGTCTAGACTGTGTCCAAAGACATTCTAGAAAGATTTTGATAAATTAATTTTAGAGACCAAGTAAACATTTGATGCAAGCATCATTTAATATTTTGAGCCAGGGAAATGATATATAGGATGACGTTTGGTTACTTAGAAATGTCAAACAAGAAAGTCATTTCATCCATTAGGGCATTTTTCATCAAATCTTTATAAGACTTGAAAAAATATTGCTAATAATCTCATCTAAGTGTCAGTGCCACTGCAATTATTTGGGGTGCTTGGTAAAAATTCAAATTCTTATAGTTTTTGCAGATATGTCAGTTCTCTGTGTTTATTTCTTAGTTTATTTAAAATAGGTTCTTGGGGGCTTTTATTGTGCATATTGAATGTAAGAAGTATTTTACTAGGAGTAGTTTTAATTCTTACCCTATGTTTGAAAACTTTTACCTCATTTGATGACAGACAGTGAAGAGCAGGTCCCGGACTTTACAGTTAAAGAAACAGGCTGTACTTGGCCATAGAGAAAGAAATGGAGATAAGCAGTTGTTTGTTATTCATAAGTGAGCTTTTTCATCTTTGTTTCTGCCTGAAATCTGGAAAGATAATAAAATATACCCTTTTAAATTATCCTGTTCTATGGGTGGCCTATGCATTTATGTTATCTAATGCAAAACTTGCATATTGAAAACTATCTATTCTATTGTGTTATCAAAACACAGATTTTTCCAAGAAGGAAGTTTCCCATAAAGATTACCTTATATTTTTTTTTTCTTCAGAGAATCACCAAATTCATTTTCTAATTTTATAGGATTCATATTCTTTTGAATGCTAAATAAAACACTGAAAATATTCCAGCATTTATTTTTAGACAGTCATAGGCTTTGTTAACAATACTGCTTTTTGGTTGAAAATTTTTGCCAGGAAATTCTTTATTTCATTGTTGTTTACATATATATATCTTTTTGTTCTCATTCAGTTAAAATAATTTTATCTTACATCTGCAAATGCATTACAAACAAAAATGCTGAGTTCATATAGGGGGATGATCTCCAATTACTCTAAAGCAGTGTCAGTAATCTACATGATGGAAGACAGAATACTTATCGCTAAGAATTTTTCATTATTTTTGAAGATTTGTGTATTGTTTTCCAATGATATACAAGTCAGTAAGTGCTACTTAAGCCTTTTGACCTTTGTGTACGGAAGTAGGAGAAAATATTATGTTTAGGAATTTAGACAGCTCCATGAAAGCTCAGTTCCTCTTGCACTAGAATTTTAGACTTCAGCATCAATGCCTTACCACCTTCATCAAAGTCTTAATTCAGTGCTTATCTTCTATTTGTGTCTAAATTGGAGCCCATACATAATGAGATGAAGTAGGTGTTCATGTCCCAAGAACCAAATTTTCTTACTTGTTAGCTTCTGACTTGCACCTATGGACTTTAACAAATGCCAGTGTCTTCAGTTCAAATTCCTTTTCCTTTCAATAGTCTTCTTTTTTTTTTTTTTGCCACTAACTGTTTTTGGAACAACATTCCTTACTATATTAAAGTTTGATTTCAGAAAGTAAGATACCTTCTCATATTTTAACAATCAAATTCGCCCATGGTTTTCAGCGGCATCAATTTTTCCCACCACTCTCTTCCCTTGATATTTCAAGAATCTATTGGTGAATATTAAATTTATTTTAAGGTTTGTGTCCTGCGAAGTTTTTGATCTCTCAGGGAAGTCCAAAGCATTAACACTGATGGGTCAGACTATGGTGAAGTTGGTAAGAATTGCTCTTGCAGTCAAGACGGCTCACGGGAAGAAATTTACTTAGTTTTTTATGTATCTTGTCTCTTTTCTTCCTGACTGGACAGCTCCCCCCACGGTTCGCATCGTGCATTCCGGCTTGGCCTGTAATATTGAGGAGGAGCGCTACTCTGAAAGGGTCTACACAATCCGGGAAGGAGAAACCCTAGAATTGACCTGTCTGGTCACAGGGCATCCACGTCCACAGGTGAGTCCCGAACTGTGACGCTGGAGAAAGCACTCTTTTATCTTTCATAAGAGTCCACAAGTATATATTTCAGAAGACTGATCAAAACCCGTGTGTATGTGTATGACTCCCGTGCCCGTGTGTGCACAGTACACAACAAAAGTGGTATTTTCTGAATATTCCAGCAAGCATTTGCCTGCACAGGATGAGACCAGAATTTTTTGTTTTTGTATAGTGGGAAATTTAGAAGACACTTCCAAAGAAGCTGTTAAAAAGACAGCTACAAAAATAACTCAGTATGATAACAATTCATATGGCAATGAGTTTATTTTAGAATGTGAAACATGATTTCATGATGACATAATTGCAGCCAAGGAGGCATTTGCCTTGAAGAATGTGATGCATGAGGTCATATGTACCTTCCTTATTCATAGTCATTATATTCGGAGAAAAATATTTTTTAAAAAGACAAATCTTTGCAGGTGCTACATGCTTTCAGACTTTCAGAGTCATCAACTACAGCTTTCTTAGGCTAATTTTATCCCAGAAACAAAAGCTGATCGCTGGGGATTTAGCTCAGCGGCACAGCGCCTGCCTGGCAAGTGCAAGGTTGAGAGTTCGGTTCCCAGTACCGGAAAAAAAAAAAAAAAAAAAAATTCCGAGGCCTTCAAAGGCTACTAGAATTGCAAATGACATGCAGAGAATAAAACTTGCAGAAGCACAAAGAAGGGTTATATGTAAGGTAGCGTATTTAGGTAACAAACATTGCAAAACATCAAATTACAATAAAGAATGTTCAAGATGTTTTTTTCAGTAATTTCCCAGTTTATTGTCTCACTGAAATTGACTAACTAAAAGATTCACATTCATAGTCTATTATAGCAAGCAAGAAGTCTCCTTTAGCAGAAAAATTATATATTTAAAGTATTTGTGTCATAGAAAGAAATTCAATTAACACAGACACAGAGGGGCAATGATGAACAACAAGGGGATTTTGTGAATTCGCTATTTCAGCTTTGCCTTTGACTCAGCCATTCTGAACTCTTAGTACGTAAGAATCTTTTGATCTTACCGTATTGATCCGAAAGAGCAAAAATAAGCATGCTATACTTCATAGAATGAAGCATTAGAAAGACAGGTAGAAAAGTAGACAGGAGTACGGCTAAAACTGAAATGGTAAAATATGTTTTAGAAAATTAATCCTATTGGTAAAATGTAAAATAGTAAAACTCATCTAAAAACTATGGAAACAATTAAAATTTGCAAGAAATAAAATTATGACTTTTATTATTTTATTATTTTTTTTTTTTTAGGGCAGGGAAATTAATTGGAGAAAATGAATGAGGAACAGAAAAGGGGGAATTGGAACTAGGAATAGCTCCTGAGACACAGGAGGGGTCCCGGATGCTTTACCATGACTTTTATTTTCAATGAGCAGAAAATGAATTAACAAAAGTATCCTAATGAAAGTACGTTCTATCAAATTTGACCCAGGATATTAATATTCAAAGGAAAATATGATTCCAAAAGAAAACAAAATGAAGTCAGTAGTGATAACTGTTAAAATGTCATGCAAAACTGATGTGTAAAGTATTTTTGTTCAAGTTTATACAGAAACAACTGAGTCCAGTGAAAATCACTGTTGAAACTGAGATTATAGAACTCACTAGATTATCAGCTCAAAGAAAACTGAACATGATAGTAACATGGCTCTATTTGGTTTCAACTTTGAAGATAATAGAATATCAATTCCAGCATCAAAAGTTGGAATCCAAGTAGGAGGGTCCTGATAGAAGAGGCCGCATGGGCTGTGTGAACAAACACTTTACAGCATAAGGAGATTCGCCAAGACACTCATTATTCCCACTCTGAATGTGTCAAATCTGATTCTCAAATTTTACTTCAAAATGCAGCTTTCTATCTTCGTGTCTAACGTCTCAAGAGTTTCTCTCCTTCCTGTATCTACATTTCTATTTGCTTTGGTATTAGAATTGCTAAGTTTTCTCTTTCCCTTTCACGTTCACAATCAAGAGTACGATCTTCCATCATTGGCCGATTAAAATAAGTTCTGAATCAGAGCAGCAGGTCTTTGTGGTTTTGGTTTTGTTCCCTAAGCTGTTCCATTTTTGGAATCATCTCACTGGGTTCTGATCCTGAGGAAAAAATATTGTTTCAATATCATTATTTTTTTTTTCATGCTCAGAAGTACTTCTGGTGTTTGCAGGTGAATCCGTTTCAGCTTCTATTGACTGTCTCAAAAATTAACGAGGCCTCATCTTTGTCAACAAACTGTATAGAGAGAGCTCACAGAACAGCTGGGGCTTGGCATCCTGGCAAGGAACTAAAGGGCATGCTGTTGGCAGCTGGTCCTGAGCGTGATTTTTCTTGGCTGATATCATGGAGGCTGGAATGACTTTCTTACTTGTCTAATCTGAGCACAGTGATGGTTGGGGAAGCCGTGGAAGAGAGAATTTTCTCATTTACTCAACGCTGGTTTTGTTTTCTTCTTTTCTCTTTTGTTTGTATGTATGTGTGTGTGGTAGTGGAGATTGAATTTCTGGAGCACTGAGCCAGCCCCCTTTTATTTTTATTTCATTTTGAGACAGTCTTACTGAGGTGCACAAGAGGGCCTTCAACTTGAGATCCTCCTAGCTGGGAATAGAAATGTGTGTCACCGCTCCCGGCTCATCACCCTGTTTCTTAATCTACTGCCTTTTTTGTAGCAATGAGAGTTACAGGTTGCCGATTTCATGTATTCAGTGGTAGCATTTTTCAGTGGACTCTTTAAATTTTTATTTTATAATACATTGTTGGTAGATGAGTCCTGGCCTGAGAGTGTTGATGTATCTGAGAGAAACAAAATAAGAAGGCGAAACGGTTACAAGTATGATATAGGAATCAAACTGCCTAGATCCACCATGACTGACATTGACTTTGAGAAAGTTCCTTAACCTCTCTAGATTTTCTTTGACTCAGTTTTCTTATTTATGCAGTAGGAATTATAATTACCATAGCTTTGTCAAAGAAACACCTTGAGTTAATTATATATAATTATAATGTATATGTTCACATACAAGTATATAATGTCTTATTATTTTGAGAAAATAAATTAAATGGCAGTTCAAGTTGGCATTATTTAAGTATTCATCATTTTGAAGTTTCCTATAAGTTTGTCAATCATTTATGCATTTTTATTTATTGGTTATTTATTTTATCCTATTTTCTTCCTAGATTGATGCTTGTCTTCTTATATACTTATGGGGACTTTCATACACTACGTAAATAAATTTCACTGCACAAAAATATTTTGCAAATCTTACCTACCAAATGTGTTTAACATTGTGTATGCTATTTTTATTCAAAGTTTATTTTCCAAAGGATGACTCATTTTAATCTTTTCATTTTTGGCCTAGGGATATTATACGTACTTCAGCAAGGTCTTCTTCATATCTATTGAAGATATTTTAAATCATATGCTTTTCTTCTAAAATGTTTTTACACATCTCACAATTTCATCATCTGGAAATTCTTTTGTTCACAGTATCAATTACTAGCCTATTGTCCTCTTTTCCTTTTTCTTTCTCTTTCTGTCTTCACTTTATCTAAGCAGTTTAATCAGCTTTAAAATGCTATTTTTATCATTAATGAAATTGCCTTACTCTTCATGTTATCCTTTTCAGTATCAATTTTGAATATATTTTGACATACAAGAGGACAACTCAACCCTTTTTAGCTGTTATTCAATAGGTCCTCTGTTGGCCTCAAACATTTTTCTCTTTCTTGTGAATTATAAAATGGACATTTCATCTTGAGCGGTAAAATAAATGTTGGTATCTAAATTATATTGCATTATTCTTGCAACAAGGCCATGAAAGAGAAAAGATGACCGACTTGTGAAGTTCTTAGTAGTATGCTTCATTCTAAACATTTTATAAAGGAAGACACTTGTATTGCAACTAGTTTAATGGGAGGGTCTTTGAATTTGTTTTCATAATAAATGTGCATATGCATATTTGTCAGGCTGGAAGATACTGACCCTTCTTTTTTCAAAAACACAAAACAGAACAAAACAGCACACAGACACACACACACAAATTTGCTTTTCCAAAGCAGTTCTCTTTTCATGTGTTTATAGTTGGCTTTCTGGGCAACATTTCACTTGGATAATATTTTCATCCCTAAATATGATTAAAAGTCACTACTTAAATATAAATTTTATCCAAAATTTATGTCCAAAATATTAATCTAACAAGTATTAAAGTTGTCTAGCATCTAACAAATCTTAACCCCTACAAATGTTTGTTGTTTTTTTTTCTAGCATAAAAAAATAAGCTAGGACCATTTTCCAATTTTATAAAAGAATCATATTTAGTCATTTAATTTATGTATAAACATAGTCTTGACTGTCAAAGCTATTGTAGAGTTACTGATGTTTTTATGCCTGTTAATCTCTACAGGTCCAAAAATTATGTTTTTAACATGATGAAAACATTTGTAAACCTTGGTATCTGTTTTCTTCGGTTTTAAACCTTTAGTTCTATCTGTGTATTACTGAAGGCAAATATTTTATATTTTCATACTGTTTTTTAGATTCAGTCTATTAAATAATTTCTGGCAAATATATTAACGCATGTGCATGAAAATTACCCATATTATGTATTTGGATTTATGTCCAATCAATATGGGCAGAACTAAGTTCTGCTATCTAATCAGAAATAGTCAAATATTACAATTAATGTGTATTGATTTTTGTGTATTATAGAATTTGATACAACTTACTATTATCTGCTGTAATATAGCTTTTTTAGTTTTATCTGCTATGTGTCTAAACTAGATCTGTTTCCTTCACAATATAAGAGAATCTTTAGGTAAAACAACTAAGCTTTTTAAACAGTAAATTTTTGTGTAAGATGTGGAAAGAGATTAGGATAATGGTCCAAAAAATGATGGTCAAAATTCCGTATCATTGACTTCTTTCATAATATTTCTCCCATGCACATGGGATTAGTTCTATGCACAGGTGATACAGATCTCTATTGAGTTCATACTTATGTGAGCAAATGAATTCAGCATAGCTTGTTCAGAAAGGAGCACTGATTGTTTTCTGATAGTTGATATCACACCTTCAAATAATTTTGTTTCCAATGATTTTTATATAATACATGGAAAGCTTTCTAGAATCAACTCTTTAATATACTCAAAAACTGCTGATACTTTTATTTTTAGTGTATCAAATACTTTTAAAATTTAATTAGAATTATCATAAATGCAGTCATTTTTGCTTCTTGGGTGATTTGACCTGTTTACTGCTTTCTCAGATTTCATATTTTATTTAATTCTATGGGCAGTATTTTACTTAGAAGAAACCTTTATCACATATTCCAGAATCTTTCTCAAAAAATACTACTCAATGTACTTAGTAAGATAATACATAGAGACATTTAACAGAGTAACAAGCACAATTTAAATCCTTACCAAATAAAATTTGAAACTGCATCTTAAATACAAAATAATACTGTCTTCTATAAATGTAGTAATTCTTAGCCATTATTGTCATATACAATGGCAGTTAATTGAGTAGAGTATATGGACTATTTCTTCTGTCCCACTGCAACTAGTCTTGACCATATGCCAAGATTTTTACAAAACATTTTGAAGTTACATATAATATGAATCTACATTTTTATGCTCATTAGCCAGGGAGAACTTGATGTAAAAATATCTTCCTATGACTTGGGTTTAACTATTAATAAGAACATCTGGATCCAGGTTTTAATAAGTCATTATGATGGTTCCTTGACATTTAGATATTATGCTGACGTAGAGTGAGGGAGGTAGAGATACAGGAGATATAAAAAATCAGAAGGCTCAGAGAGGTGGGCATGTTAGCAAGATTTGTGTATGAGTTCTTTTCAGAGAGTTCACAGAAGTTACTAACTATAAGAAATGCACTGGTCAGGTGGACACTGGCATCTTTGAGAAGCTTGGACGTGATTTTCCTGTATAGAAAAGGCTGGTAGTAAGAAATACTGCTTCGGAAGTGAGATCTCTGAAATCAGCGGGAGGATAGGATTCTCAAGTGGCAGGAGTTGGGTAGTAGCACTTCCTCAACATTCTCTGTGAGATATAAGTGGGCATGCAGTTCTGAGTAGTTGCCAGGATGCTTTTATCCACAGGACTCTGTGGTGATGGATCGTTTCTAAACACAAGGGAAGCTGGGTAGAGTGGTAACATGTTCATATAAATACACAAGAGTGACACCTCACAGAGGCTGACACTTCCCATCACAATGGAAAATCATGATTATTTATCCAGTTTCCAAATCTGGACTAATTCCTCACTCACTGGTTAAAGGGGAAGCCAGATTTCATTGAAGATAGACCTAGCAATATCTCTAAAAGTTACACAGAAAAGACTATCTGAGTCCTTCCCCAAAAGGACATGTGGCCATTTTTTATATTAATTCACTCTGGAGAAAGAAAAGTATAGAGGCTTTTTGAAGGCTTTGGGAGGTATTGAATTAGAGCTTGCAGTGAAATCGGTGGAACCGTGTTAATGAGGTTGAAATGGGGCCTTTGGGAGAGCAGAATATACATGAATACTTGACCCAGGAAAAGGGGCCCATGATCCTTTATGGCAGAGTTAAGAGCATACTTATTAGCTGGAAGGATCCTTCCATTGGTTACGTGACTTTGGGAATGACTGAAAATAATTTTGGTAGGAGAGACATAGCAGAATTCCATAAAAATGTCCCCACTAAGCCAATATATTAAATTATTAATGATTCTACATTCTAGGGAAAATACCAGACATTGTATGTGAACATTCGAGACTTGACAGCGAAGAAGTGTCAAGTACTTTTCATTTCACATATAAGATACTCAAAACGTTGGGACTATAACAGATGATACATTATAGAAAAACCAAACCATCACAGCTACTGGACCAGACGTACCTTCACTGACATCAGCCATCATACTCCGGCACTATCTCTATCCTTTCATTTATCATCAACAAGGAAATTAAATGTTTGCTTTATTTAGGAGGGACATGTTCAGCTCTGTTGCAGGTCAGTGTTAAATTTCATTCTCTGTAACATTACAATGCAGAAGCAATTTTGTTGTCTTGGGAATCTACGGAGCATTATCCTAGTCCGCTATATTTATTAGCTGTGGTGCTCCTTACTTTGTCACTAGCAAGACAATTCTGGGGCACAATCTCCATAACTCTTCAGAGAGTTTCAGTAGAATATTGCCCTGGTCACACTCAGCAATAGCTAGCACAACGCCATATTCTTGTATTAATATTTTTCTTCTGTCCTCTTTTCAGAGGAATTTAGTCTCTGAAGTTAAACTAGCTACTTGCAAGCTCTTGGCTAGTAGCTCCTTTTCTGAGGCAATGCCGGAATAAGACAGTAAGTGTTTTCTGGACTCATACCTAGTGAGAAGTATATCTATATACCAGTCTTTTTCTTTTTCTTCCTGCTAATCTTGTGTTGCTTAACTGTGATTCAAAATTATTGTACTTAACATTTTTTTCTCTGAACACTTGTCAAGGTAAGCCACAAGGGCTTAGCTGGTGTATATGTTGCATTAAATTTTGGTTTTATTTCTTGATTTTCCTGTCATGTCATTGACAAGGTTATGAATCTCAGTCTGTTTGGGCTACTGTAACAAAAATACTGAATCATTAACTGGGCACCTAAGACACAGCAGAAATTTATTTCTCACAATCTGGACAGAGACAAGGTGCCTGCAGATCCGTGTCTACTGAGGACCTGTCCCTTCATAGTCCGCTTTATTATCACATGAATCTCGCATGTAGGAAGGCACAATCAAGCTCTCTAGAGTCTCTTTTATAAAGACAGGAATCCCCATTAATGAGTGTTCCACGCTTATGATCTAATCACCTCTGAAGGCCCCAGCTATAGTACCGTTACCTAGGGGATTAGTATTCCAATATGTGAACTGAAGGAGGATTCAAATATTCAGGGCACAGCAATATTGTCTATAGTTTCCTAATTTATTCTCCTCATTGCTTAAACACATGCCTATCACATGAATTAAATATAAGCTCTGAGAATTGGCAAGTTCATGCATAAGGGATTTTTGTGTGATGGAGATTTATATTATAAATATAGACAGAATTTCTTTGGTTTGGACATCCTTGCCAGGTACATTCATTCTCTATGGTTCAAAACTGGTTCTTGTGGAGCCCACAAAAAGGATCTAAACACAATATGAACATTATTAAGTTCACAAATTAAATGGAATTTTAAAATTAGTTATCTCCTCTTGAAATCTGTACATTTAAGAAAATATAAGGTAATAGTGATAAAATAATCATTTTCTAAAGCAGTTGACATAAAATATTTTAGCACTGTTACAAAAGAAAAAGAAGGAAATACTGTCTAATAACATACATTTAAGACACTTTGGGTTGTATCTTCATATGTTTTAAATGTAGCATTAATTAGTATGTAGACATTTTCAATAGCTACATAAATGAATTGGGTTTTGTGTTTATATTCTAATAAAAATACTCTTATTCAGAAATGAACTACTTAATTTAGGAAATAATTAACAAGTAGGTATCCTCCAATGCAGTACTTCCCCATATTTTAAAGTTTGGCTTAGCAGCTCAGCTGCCCACTAAATCTAAATATACTTGTCATAGATATCTTAGTTACTTTTCTCTCATTACTTTTCTCTCATTGCTGGGACAAAGTACCTGACACTCAAAGTTAAACAAGGAAAGGTTTATTTAGCTCACAGTTCATGGAGATTTTAGTAATTAGCTGGCTCCAAGGCACGGTGTCATGATGAGGGGCAACATTTTGAGTCGCGGAAGACAGCAAAAGCAGCAAAGGCAGGAAGTGGAAGAGCAAGCCTCTTTTCCTCCTTATATTGTAAGCAAGCTCCGCCCCTTAGGGCAGGTGTAGCACTCACACAATCTCCATGCCCCCCTCTTGCACAGGCTCAGGATGTTTACAGAGTGAAGACCCCGGCTCCCTGCTGAGTCACTTAGTTAAACTTCTAAACTTCTTAAAGTGACCCAATGTGTCAACCCTTACAGTAGACTAGAGACGATTTTTCATGATGGAATGATAATCATAGTAGTCATTCTAGGTTTATGATGCTATATTATCTATTGTTTAACCATCCCTGCTTGTGAATGTATAAGTATGGAAATCCAGAAACTGTGACTCATTTGGACATTTTCAACTTGTTATAATTGATCATTTATGGCTATAAACAATTTATCTTTTTTTCTATGGTTAGCACACAAACGATGTCAATTTAGACAGCTGGGTTTACTTACATTTTCAAATCTCTAATCTAGTGGACCGTTTCTTGAACTACTTTATAATAAAGATGTGTGACATTTAAGTTTAATAATGTCACTTAAAATTATAGGAAATACCTTGTATCCACTTCTATGCTAAAGAATATGCCGTTAGTGATAATTAATTATCACTGCCAGCGCTCCTTGTAACGTGACACATTTACTCTAAATTAGGCTCATCATAGCCTTTCCTGAATTGCTCAGAGGTGCTTCAAACAGAATCAATAAAGAATAAAAATCTTTCTATGATGTGCGAAAGTTAACGCATGATAAAATGTATTTCCAGGGCTGAGAAATGAGAAAACAGTTATTAAGAGTGATTCCATCAATTCTTTGCAAGAATTGTTAATCTTTATTTTTTTTTCTTGTGACTGCCAAGATCTTAACAAAAACTAAAAATAAACATTTATTTTCCTGACAGTTTTATCTTTTTCCATCAGCAAACATTGATTTCTTCCTTTCTCTGCTCCTTGTGGTACATGAGAAAACATTACTCCGTACAACGCAGACCTTTCTTTTTTTACTTACTTGCCCTTGGCAGAAATCATTAAAAGGTGTTGAGTAGTCTGGAGAAGAACAAAATTCTTAGTTAATTAGTGACTTCCCTGTTGTGTGTCATAAAAATTCTGTATGTTTAAGATTAACTTAAGCATCCAGGCTTGCCCTACAGTAGCAACTGTAAGGTGTCTTTC
This sequence comes from Chinchilla lanigera, assembly GCF_000276665.1. NCBI lineage: Eukaryota > Metazoa > Chordata > Mammalia > Rodentia > Chinchillidae > Chinchilla > Chinchilla lanigera. The sequence continues at coordinate 15,005,563 of NW_004955409.1, forward strand.
GTATTGATGCCATGTGCAAGCAGAGCAGCTAAACCTTTTGGATAGCTTTGCAGTCAGTGCCTTTGAGAACAGTCAATCAAATGTACAGATCATTTTGGATAAAGCTTTCTAAAATAGCACAAAATCTATTACGTGCTGCTCCTTAGAATAAATGCAAATACCTTTTATGAGATATGTAAAATTCTGCATCACCTAACATCCAACATTAATGTAACTTTTCTCCAATTTCCAAAAGTGTGCAAGCATCTGACTTACAAAATTGTATATTGCTTTAGTTTCCTAGGAAGTGCCACCAACAAAGTGGCCCAAAGTAAGAGAAATGTGTCCCCTCATAAGTTCAGTGCTAGAATCACAAAGTTACAGTGGTGTCAGCAGGGCCATTGTCTCTTCTGAGATTCCTGGAGGAATTTTTCTTTGCCGTTGCCTGGACTCTGGTGGTGGCCATCAGGCCTGGGTGCACTGTGGCTATCTGCTGTGTTACTCCAGTTTCTGCAACTGTCACCTCATGTGTCTGTGTGTATTTGTCTTCACATGGTGTTTTCTGCTTTTAAGTCACCAGTTGTATTGAATTATGGGATCATCCTACTTCAGTGTTCTCATCTTAACCACGTACCTATTTCCAAGTGTCCCCCTAAAAAACAGAGTGATTCTCCAGACCAATAGTGATGATCCTATGGCACACATGCCACATGCGCTGCTAGTTACCACTGAAAGCCCTAAGAAGTTCGCCATCATTATTCTAAAGAATGAGGATTTAGCTCAGCGGCACAGTGCCTGCCTGGCAAGCACAAAGTTGTGAGTTCGATTCCCAGTACCAGAAAAACAAACCAACAAACAAAAAAGAATAATATTGAGGAATACCGGAGCATCACAATGGCCATGCAGGTGCTGTAATATACTATGTATTTAAAGAACATAAGGCAAGGGAAGGTTCTAGAGGTGAAATGAAGAGGATTACATAAGATATTCTGAAATAACAACTCTTCCTCTGAGGAGCAGTTATACAAGTGGTATTAGTCCAATATTAAACAAGTAGGTGTGGGCAGGTGTACTTGCAAAATTATTTTTGTGTGTGTACCATTGAAGTGGACTTTTTGCAAGATTGTGATTCTCACAGCCTTTTGAGAATATTGTTGCTATTAACATACTTGTATGCAATCCCCTCCTCTGTAACGGTCTAGCTAAAGTTGTCTGATTTAGTTATTTTTGGTTAAGGCTTGACACAATGGACTCCATTTTGATTCTGACAGCTTCTTGGAGCTAGGGTTTCAAAATATATTGAGGGGCACATAATTCAACTGTAACATGTATTATTGTTCCTTTAAATTAGATAATTTATATCGTTACTGAGCATGTTCTGGGGCCATCATTGAAAGCTGTATTTCACAGCATGGTGGCTATAGTGCATAATAATGTACTGGTATATTTGACAAGAACCAAGTTGGTATTGCAGACTTCCAGAGTGCCAAGTTCACAGCAAAAAAATAAATATGTAAGGAATATGTTCATTAGCTTAATTTAACTATTTCACAATGCATACCATGTATACGTAACTACATATAATTGTATCCATCAGTTATACCTTAATAAAATAATAATGAAGGGAACATCATTCTTTGTCCCTTCTACTTGTTGCCACTTCTTTCTCCTGGATCACTGAGTAAACCGTTCATGGTCAGCCCTTCTAAAAGCTTTGATGGGTCTGAGAGAGAGCAGCTTACTGTAGTGCCTCTTATAAGGGGCCACCAAAAGTCTGGCCATTTCTATCCCATAATATATCTTCAGATGCAGCTTTAAGGAATAAGATTTTTGACTCTGCAGTCAAACAAGAGTTTCAAATCTGAATTTAAGGACTAGATTTAACTTTCCTTTCCTTGTTTTCCTCAGGTATAAAATGAAGATGGTAACAGTAATTATGGGTCTGAATAATAAAGGTGATGATAGAAGAATAAACTAATCTTATTTGAAAAGAAAGTTTTGGCCTTTCTTAGAGGACTGTAAGCTCCTACTGAAAGAGGAGTGTGTTCTGGAGACCACTTGCTGTCCTGTTGTAGCGGAGTGCAGAGGTGACCTGCCTGAGGCGGGCCTTGCTTGCGGCTGTTGTTCTATTACACTTGTTAATCCCTTCCGCTCTGTGTCTCCAGAAGCACCCTGTTCTGGAGGGGAAGATCGATGTGACCTTAAAATTAAAAGCTTCACATATAGAGGGTCTCAAGAACTTACCAAGTGGGTGAATGTGACAGGCATTATTACTTTAGACTAATTGCTCAGCATCCTAATTAATGTGGCTTGTTCAAAATACTAAAGTGTATTTGCCTCTCCCTGTGTCATTTACCTCTAAGCACTAAGCATTTCCAGAAACTCTTGAATACGCTTGTGTGTGTGAGGCAGTGCTTGAAGCAGTTTACCTCCATGCCTGTAGGAATACAGTAATGCTTCCTTGGTAGCCTGGAAGGTTTAATATGCGATCCTGGTTCACAATCCAGAAAGAACCCCAAGACCCTGAGAAAGCAGTGTTCAGGAGTATGAAGCTATTAAAGCTCTTCAGTTAGAGAAAATTCTGATTTTAAATGGTTTGTGTTACTCTTGACAGTAGCACGCATTTCTATTCCACTTTTTCAAGTACAGATGTAACTTGAAACATCGGGATCTCACAAAGTATCTGAAAAAATCCTAGAAGTTTATTGTTTGCTTCAAACTACAAAGACATCATCCCGGTTCTAACAACACAGAGATGTTGGGAGGCTGGTTTTCATCAGACAAGGAAAAAAATCAATGCTGTAGGAAGAACATTGTTAGAAAAATTATATGCTGAGACCTGTTCACTTCTTATCAGCAAGTAGCAGTGACACTTTGCTTTGAGGGGACGTAGTCTTTGTGACCTGTGACACAAACGCAAAAGCCCCAGGGTGGAGTTAGTTCCTTCACAGGCATAGGCAATATAGATGCAGTTGTGACCTATCAGTTTTATAGCCTGTGAAATATAAGCTTTTGTTCACTTATTTTGCATCTCATGCCTAGACTTGGTGAATGTTTTGTTAACCGAAGTTGCAAATTTTCCAATATTGTGATGACACCTTGTGACAGCATGTTTATTACTCTGGACATTTCTAAACATTCTAACCCAACTGTACAGTGATTTGCTATGTTCTTAGGCTGATCTGAGAACTGCATTCAATCTGCTTTGGGTGTACAGGGAAACTAAGTCCGTTACTTCCCTCACAATGTCTACTGGAGGTTTTTATTCCTTTGGGGGTTCTTTGACAATCACAATAAGCCAGGAATTGATTAGTGACATCTTAAGATGACTACCTAATCTAACTTTTTAAAGAAAGGAAAACAGTTCAAGCCAGCAGTTTTATTATTTATGTAACTTTGCTATGGATCCACATGTATGTTTGTGTCTAAGATACATACTTAGTGCTTCTTGAACAAATGCTTGAATTCACCAGTGGGTCTTATGTCATGCTAAGCAGTCAGTATTGGGTAAGGAAAGCAGAAACTGTTCTTATTGCTTGGGATTGGGGATTTAGCTCAGCGGCACAGTGCCTGCCTGGCAAGCACAAAGTTGCGAGTTCAATTCCTGGTACTGGAGAAAAAAAAAAAAGAATATTATTGCTTAAAGTTCTGATTTTAAAATGATGGCATTTAAAGCAGGAAATGATATGCTGGTGACAACTGAGAAGAGGGAGAAATACAAAGCTTTTCCTCTTCTTTGTCATTCAGTCATGACAATCCTTCCTACGGATTAGAACAATTGAGTCCCTGAGAAACATTCCCCAAGGGCTTGGCTTCTCCCTGAGGTACAGGGTACAGCAAGGCAAGGTTGAAAGAATTCATGGACAGGCTAGGCCACAGCGGGCTTCACAGCCAGAGAGGTGCAATCTGGGGTATGCTGACGGACTTTTAGGCAGTTATCCACAGATGGACATTCACCTTGGTAAATAAGGACACTCTGAGTTCTAATTCTCCTTTCTGCAGGCTCATAAATGTGGGTTAGTTACTATAATTAAAGCAGATGAAGACAGGTTTGTATTCTCCTATATCATAAAGGTTAATAGGAATTCAAAACATAAACAATTTGCGTTGGCTGTTTATAATGAAAAAAATGCAACTGTAGATATAGATGACCCCATTTTAAATATGTTTAGGTAAACTACAAAAAAAGATAGCATATCAAAATGCTAACTTTCAAACTTGTAATGATAAAGGGTAGTATACCTCGATGGTCTCTTGATGCATCCCGGAGAGAAAAGGCAGTGGGTATGAGAAAAATAAAGACAAGAGTCAAGAGCTGGGAGTTAGCTCTTGTCTCCTCAGGAATCATCTTGTCTAGAGGTAACTCAGGTGGAGTTACCTCTTGCCTGATGTGCAGGAGGACTGACTTCGATAGTAGGGGCATTTGTTTTATACACTTGCAAAGTTAGTATCATGGGGTTAATGTTGCCTAGCGACTAAGGACTGTAATGGTCTGGCAGGACGCCTTTTTCAATCCTGAGGGAGCTTCACTGCTTGACCAATAACCAGCTCCAGTGGCTCCCAGCATATCTCCCTTTTCTGTTTAGTTGCAGAAGTGATGCGCGTTAAATTGAAGCTAGAAAAGCTGTGCTTGAAGAATACAGTCCAAAGTCCATAACAGGGGTCAGTTATCAGTCTAGCTGGCAATTGTCAGAAGTTGTTGGTGACTTGAACCTATTACTGTGGCATCGTTTCTTTGCATCTTGTGGTTATACTTTTCTGCTGGATGTTTAAGACCACATTAAAGTGAGACCTGTATAAATAAAAATGTAACCTTTTGCTATCCATCAGGGTCAGTTAAGCGTCCTCAGGAATCATCTTGGAACCAAGTACAGCATCTCTAGATCTTCTGTCAGTGTCAGCCATCTGGATGAGTCATGGCCATTGCTTGACCAAGTTGCTTTCTGTGAAACCCTGAGAGATTTTCTTCTCTCCTGGTGACTCTCCTCAGGCATGCTATATATCACAGAATCACTTTCCTCTGCGGTCCCACAATCTCCTTGATCAGAAGATCAGGGACTCAACTGAGTTATAGGACATTACAGAGGTTCTCTTATGTCCTGAGTCTTCACTGACCTGGCAAGGCATGGCCAAAATATTGGCTGTCCTCTTAGCACAATTTATCTCTCTAATTTTTGGTCTCCAAATCTTAGTTGTTAAACATCCAGCAGAGAAGATTAATGACACAACATTATAATGGAGGCAATAAGCTTAATATTACCATCTGATCTGAACAGCAAACACCTTAGAACATACAAATGGAACCATTATTTTTTAACAACTAAGGATATCCTAATGTTTAAATCCTAACAGAATGTTAACAAACAATTATGTGTTTTTACCCAGAAATTTAGAAATCATAACCATACATAGCAATGCTACATGACAATCATGACATTTTGTGATATACTTAAATTTTCATTATGACACAACATGACCTTTTTTAACCAATTATCTCTATCCAATGAAGAATTTATCTAATTTGTTGTCCTTTAGTGGTTTATATATCACAAGTTTTTGTTAAAGGCAGAGATCTGAATCTGAAAGAAAGTCTTAGCACACTAAATAATCTTTGTTTTACATTTTGGAAACCCTATAGATAGGAATCATGAACACATGTAATACACCATGAGATTAACACTCATAAATTACCATACACATGTGAAAACCTTTGTTAAAATTTAGTTTTTTCACCAAGAGCATCTCTTATGAGAAAAGCTTATTGTAATTTTTATTAAAAAAAACTTTCTTTTGACCAAATGACCCAATTATTGTGGTGTCTCCCAAGAGACTATGGAGATTACTGGGGGCTCCTTATTAATGAATAAAGGTTGGCCACTCCTCTATTCACCAACTGGAGCCCTACTCAATAATTTCTCCACCTAAGGACCATAGTTAAATATCTTAATTTCGATATCATAAAAACCAGCTGGTAACTCAGGTGAAAGCATGCTTTTAAATCTGTAACCCAAATGTATTATAAACAAATGATAAAAGAAAAATTGTTGAGCTCAAAATAAAGGGGAACAGCTGTTCACTGAATGATGAACATACAAACAAATACACAGAACAAACAAACGTCTATACAGAATCAGAGTGCACTCAAATATATTTTTGACCAAACTGAATTATAGTAACTCTATTATAATTTTAGAAATTTATAATTTAAATAGACTAGTCAGATTTTGTGGTCAATTATCAGAGATCTCTTGTCAGAAAAAGTTGGATAAAACACAATCCTTAATCTATAACGAATATATACATATATTCTTTGTATTTTATTGTATCTTAAGAATACTGATAATTTTCAGCTCAATTACCTCTATATACTCTCATTTATTTAAATCTTTAATTCCCATTTTGATTACTATTTCCTGGGCCTTCTGGGTCAATTTCTTTGGTTGGCCCCAGGTCAGGTTTAGCCTCATCTTGTCTATGTGCTGTAGAGCAGTCTCTGAGGTGTCACTGTCACAGGACTGCACATTAGCTCCTCTAAAGGTAGAACCAACTTCTTCTCCAGGTCTGAGTTCCTGATATAGCCAGACAGCACACTCTGGTACCCAAATAGGTTGCTCAGCATTCTCTGGAAAAACACAAGCATACCCTCTACCCCAGGTAAATAGTGGACTGGGTCCCTTCCACTGTCCAGTATGGAGATATCTCCAAAGGACTCTTCTTAACCATTTTTCTTTTACCTGATAAGAATTGTCTTTCTGCTGCTATACTTCCATCATTTGTAAAATTTTAAAAATTTTATTAGTATATATCAACAAGTGAAGTGGGAGGGATTGATTCCCCCTTTAGTTTTTGTAATTTGAATTTCAATGATAAAGTGAGAAACCTGTATCCAATATTTTGGAAGAGGAAGAAGCTGTCATATAACCTCCTTTAACCTAAGATGACCTATCTGTGAAAACAGAAGCAATTTGAAATAACTTGTCTGAAGAATAATGATAATGAATAACACCTGAGAAATTAGTCCCAAATCTGGGTGGAGTCAATTAATATTACCAAATAGTCTGAAAATCATTTTAGATTGATCTAAACAGTTTGAGTAAGTTGTCTGTTGGAACAGGTGACCCAAATATGAAAAAGTTATAGCTCGTACTCTTTGGAGGCCAATATTCGACCTGCCACTATTTAAATGGGATGTCAAAATTAAGTGACTGTTTAAACTGCACTGGTTTTAGATTGTAGCTTTTTTTTTTTTTTTTTTTTT
>NW_004955409.1:15014919-15117064 GCF_000276665.1 Chinchilla lanigera
TCCCAGGACAGGCGCCTGCTCCTGCACCTCTCACACAGGTCTTGACGATGGGAGTGTTTGGGGTCCACCTGGCTAAATCTTACTGGGCAAGAAGATTTAGTTTTTTTGCAACTTTGGCGGGTGATATCCTTCACCCGGTAAGGGTTGTAAGATTTTTGACACATTCTGCAAAACTGTTTAAAATAAACCTTATTTGTACCCTGGATACACCAAACGAATGCATTCTCCCAGCGGATGTTGCAGTCCTTACAGTGTTAATAGCCATATTTTTGCTGGAAGCGCAAGTGCTTCTTGCTTGGCGGGGCATGCGGCAGCAATTTCTCCTGCACAGTGGGGGTGCGTCTCTGGGGTCCCTATCCCTCCCCGCCGCCCCGGGCTGCCCGGGCTTCTGCAGCGCGGGCTGTGGGGCTGCCTCACCATTTCGAGCCTCCTGTCGCTCCGGCCAGGCCCTTGGCGGTGGGGATGCGTTCCTTCCTGCCCTCTTATTCTCCTCTTGTGCCACAGGGCCCTGCGTGCTCTCCGGGGCCTCCTCCAGGCAGCCAATGAGGCAGTGGGAACGCACGGGCAAGCACGCAGAGAAGGAGCTCGGAAAGCAGGTGGGGGCGGCTCACACCCCTGGGTCCCCGACCCTGCACACCGAGCATGCACGGTATGGATGCGTCGCATGGCTGGTTCACTTGCACCCCTACATCACGGCAGCTGGGCCTGCAGGGGTCCTGCCCGTAGCCTGGGCTCATGTGCGACAGGAGCCTGGCAGAGGAGAACCAGGCAGGAGGGTGTTCCCCATCACGGAGCTGTCAACCATGGGAGCCCTTGGCGTCCTGAGCCTAGGGGAAGAGATAGGAGGGAGCGCACGCGGGGTACCTGAGTGCGTCCAGCACCTGGTTCCCCACTGCGGCCATCTGGGGGGTTGCCATTATTTGATGGGGCTGAGGGAATCTCCAATGGGTGTTTCCCAGAAAGGGCCTACTTTTGCCAGAAGTTCTAGATCGACACTGATTATTCCAGTGATACCCTCGCTGACACTGAGTACAAGGACTGCAAGCTTTAGTTACGGATAGTGGCTGTGCTGCCCTTCTAGGTGTAGCAGGGCAATTCCGGACAAGGTGCCCCTTATTTCCACAACGAAAACAAATGGCCTTGTCTGTACCCTTTCCTCCAGGCTGCGGATGAATAACCTGAGTAACAGCTGCCGCCAAAGTAGCTCCCTGTACATATGAGGGGCCAGTATCTGCGCAGATCTGAATCATATCCAGCAGTGTGGCCCACCTTGTGTGGGCTCTTAAAGCCTCTTTACGCCATTTATTTGCATTTTCAAAGGCTAGCTGCTGAACTACTAGTTTGCTAGCTTCTGTATTATTTATAATCTTCTCACCAGCCTGCAATAAGTGTGCGCCAAAATTTTGAAAAGGTTCCTCAGGGCCCTGATGAATAGAAGCCAAACTGAGGGCTGCCTCTCCATTAGAAGGAAGTTCCCTCCAAGCCCTCATGTCATCTTGGTTTGTTCAGATGCTGGCAGTTCAAAGGTCAGTTGATTGTTTGTGGTGGCAAAGGCACCTTCCCCAATTAGCACATCTTTTGTAAAGGCTATGTTGTGAATAGCATTCCTAGAGGCCTGGTCAGTGCAATACTCAAAGAAGTTTCCTTTCCACATCTTATAGTCTCCTGGACTTAAACATGCTTTAGTTATTCCTTTCCAATCATTTGGAGCCATAATCTGTTGTCCTAGAATTTCCAATAAACTCAAGGTAAAGGGAGCAGTAGGACCATAAGTAGCAACTGCTTGTTTTAATTCTTTTAAAGTTTTAAAATGTATAGCTTCATAGCAACGTATAACTTGTCCCAGTCACGGACTTGAACTTCAGAAACAGGGTAGATACATTGAAAACCCTCCATGGGCTCCCCTGCCTGTCTGGCTTCTTTTAATGGTAATTGCAAGGGAGACAAAGAAAATGGTTCTACTCTCTGAGAGGCAGAAGTTCCAACCTGTGACACAGCAAAATTTCTGAGCTGAAAAGGCCAGAATAGCCGCCTGTGGCTCAGTCAATTCCATGGAGTGTTGTGAGATAGAGATCACAGGAAAACACCTCTCTGGTTGGAAAGAGTCCCTTTTGTCCCCCACCACTCTTCCTTTCTTAAATTGGACCAGCCTAGAGGGCTCAGGCACTATCGGCAGAGCCCTTTCTAGCCTGAGCCCTTTCTCCACCCTCCATGTCCCCTTTAGGCTCTGGACTTTATTTTAACGTAATGTTCTGAGCCAAATCCCTTATGGTTACAAACCCCTCCAAACCAACATCCAGAAAACTGAATGTAGGAGTCAAACATGAAACAAACACTTCCACAGATATATACCCCTGGGAGTCTAGAGCCTCTACTTGCACTCAATATCACCTTCCCGTGTTGGCTTCTTAGAAGCCTGTATATCTTCCGGCCCTACAGAAAATACTTCCCCACACTTTACACCTGATGTGCCAGTACATGCATGCCATGGTAATGGAGTATTCATTCCACAGCTGAATACTAGCTTTCACAAATGCGCTTCCCCCCTTCTGTTGCACGCTCTTGGGAAGCGTACCCACTGCCCACTTATTTTCTCTCACCAGGTGTCCAGTTCAGGTGCCATATGTAGTGTACCCCATTGGTCTCTCATTGTACCCCAGAGAGAAATGGCAGTGGGTACGAGAAAAATAAAGACAAGAGACAAGAGCTGGGTCAGGTGGAGTTACCTCTTGCCTGATGAGCCGGAGGACTGACTTCAACAGTAGGGGCATTTATTTCATACACTTGCAAAGTTAGTATGGGGGGGTAGTGTTGCCAGCGACTAACGACTGTAAATGTCTGGCAGGATGCCTTTTTCAATTCTGAGGTAGCTTGACGCTTGACCAATAACCATCTCCAGTGGCTCCCAACAATAAAGGTATTGACATTGATTGCCCTTGTCTAACAGGATCTCTCTCCCATTATCAAGCCAACCAACAAGCCAAAGAGAAATTAGGTTGACGAGCAAGGACTTTCCACTGAGTTACGGGAAGGCTATCTTATCTGCTGTGGAGTAGGAAACCATATGGTTTGCTTCCAGTACATTTCTTCTCTCTTGGACAGTTCCCAGATGCATGAGATTTACCAATCCATCCTACTAGAAGCTGCAGTTTCTGTTCCCAAAGCTGACCAATTGCTGCTTTGATTGACAAGTTCTTTCTTTAGATGTATTAATATTAATGCATTCATTTACATTACAGTGAGGCCCTGCAGATGTGTTAGTATTTTGGCATCATTAAGCTGACTTTGCACAACTCTATTCTGAACTGTGCTTAATTAACTCTAACTGCCCTCTCTGTGGACAGCCTTATTTCCTACATTTTTGTAAATTCTTTGAGATGGATGTATCTTATTATATTTTATTAGGAAGTCAAAACCCTGATGAATATTGATTGTATCTTATCTTTTCCTCTGTATTTCACAACTTTGCAGACCGAGGCTTGGAAAAATAAGTGTCGTTTATGAAAGTGACTGTAGAGATGGGAGACTAATGGTTAATTTAAATTATTAAGTTTTTAAAAATATCTTTAGAAAGAGAACAACTTTTCCACTTGTGAAGACATTCAGTGTTTGTCTTTTTAATGTCTGATTTATTTCACTTGCCATAGTTTCTTTCTGATTTCACCACATTGCCATAGCTGACAAGACTCCATTGTTTTCATGGTCCAATAATCTTCCACTGTGTGTCTACATTACATTTTCCTCATTCATCCATAGGTAGGTACATTGTTTGATTCCACATCTTAATGAATGTGAATAGTATTTCAATAAACATGAGGATGCAAGTATATTTTAATATATTGATTTTATTTTCTTTGAGTGTATTCCTAGGAGTGAGAATACTGGGTCATATCATAATTCTATTTTTAGTATATTGAGGAATTTCCATTGTGTTTTCTATAGTTGATACACAAATTTCATTCCTACAAACACTGGGTAAGAGTGCAAAGTTGACTATGTAGGAAAGGGTAGAATAGAGTTGGGGGAAGAAATTCTACTGCTCTGCATAGCACAGTGAGGTGACTATAATTTTAAGCAAATTATTGTAAATCTCAGAAAAACTGGAAGAGTTTGAACATTCCCAATAGAAGGAAATGCTAATTACCTTGATTTGATCATAATATATTATATACTGGTAGCCAACCATCACGGTGTAGACCATACACATACGCAAATACTGCTATATCTCTATAAAACAAAAATAATTAAATTTTAAATATCACTTATAATCATTAGTATTTCTTAAAAGACAAAACAAAAACATATTTACCTTTTCATGGGGATTAGCAATCTCACAATGACATGAGCCTAGTATTGAAAATATCTAAACTAATCATACAATGCACAATTATTTCTTACACTGGAGTTTTATTTGCAGGTTATATAGTGACTTTTACAACATATTAAAAGTAACAAAATGATATTCTTTTATTGTTTATTCCTAAATTTGTAGTAGTGATACGGAAAATAACATTATGCTCTAGATGCCACATACAGAACAAACACAACTGGTCAATCAATCAACACATCATTAACATTTAAAATTGTATTACACTGAACAGAAAATGATAAAAGGCGAAAGATTTATGTGATCTGAAGAGAAACCAGAGTGTAAGAGAAGAGTATCAGAAAATGATAGAGTTAACTAAAGCATGCATCTTGAGTAATGCATGCTCATATCCAGGCTGTCCTTTTCCAGATCCACTGTATTTAACTTTTCTTGAAAATAGAGCACTGATTGTAAAACCATTTCCTCTTTATGGATTTTCATCCTTAGCTACTAACTCTTATTGGTCCTTCTCTCTGTACATCTTTCACTCTTTTACTTTATCTCTTCTTAAACCCCACATCCTGTTCATTTCTCTGACAGGAACCATGTACATTTAAATAAATTGATCCCCATTTGCTCATGATTAATAGTTAGAAACAAAGTAATGAAACAAAGACCTCTGCTATGTGACTATTTCAGCATAATATGATTTTTAAATGTAAATTTGAACAACGGACATTTTCATTGTATTCCATTTTTACTATTTACATATATTTTTACCTTGTAGTTTGTATGGGACACAGTATCTATTTGAATTTCTGGAAACAGCTATCCATGAACATTAAAATGAGAATTCATAGTTCCTTAGATCAACTATTTAGTAAAAACCCATGATAATACACTTGACCCTCAAGCATTTATGTTAATCTTGAAAATATCAATGTATGAATATATAGTAACACCAGCCCATCAAAAAGAAACAACAAAAGCTCAAAATAAGAAAAGTTAAAATATAATAGTAACATTTAGAATTTGCACACATTCACTTTTCTGTGTATGTGCTGCCGAAGCGAGCACGCATTCACTTTTCTGAAAATTGATAATAAAAACAAAGAATCTAATATTCTCCTGGCTTTTCTGTACCACCTGCCTTTTAAGGTAAGGAACTACTGAAGAATATCTTGGCTTTAGCAATGAATTTCAGCTGATCCACATCTGAGGAAATTATAGAATTCAAAAACCACTATTTTACTACTCCTGCCTGAAAAATGATGAATCTGTGACTGCTGAAATTGCTCGGTGAAATTTTGAAGGAATGGAAATACAAGGATACAGTCTTTAGACCCTCAAAGTTTTAATCTAGTGAAGAATGGTGCAACCAACCCTTAGTGCTGCCGTTCTATGTATCACAATACCGTGCATGAATTATTTGTACTCTTACTTCCCCCCAAAAAAATGTTTAAAAACAAACCTAAATAAAATAAAGGCTCTGGAACTAACCAACAACTTCAGGAAAAAATCTTATTTTAAAACATGCATTCAATGTCATCCAGATATATAATGTAGGAAAATCTCAGGTCCTGGTGGGAGTAGCATAGATGAAGACATTTAAAATCCTATAATCTTTATGCAATGGACAGGCCTTATCTAAATTCTGATATAAAATATGTAAGGCATTTTGAGACAATAAAGAAATTTTCAATATAGCTGTTTTGTTTAATATTATAATAAAGTGTTTTTGTTGATCTTACAAGGTATAATAAACAAGCTGGTATGGTCTTGGGCCATTTTTCTTACTAAGCCTGTTACAGAGACACATAGTGAAGTATGTACAGAGAAAGTGATATGATATATCAAATCTGCTTAAGACAAACACAGGAACACACATATTATTTTTAAATGGTGACAAGGATAAACAGGTTGTGTTTCAAGGATGCAGTGCTTTCTGTGGTTCTTCCTAAGGCAGTTACAGTTTCATAGTAAAAGTGTCTTCTCTCTATACTGCTTTCTTTAATGAAAAATATGACATAATTTCCTAACAAAAAATGTATAAATAAATGGTAAAAGGATGAACTATGAATGGCAAACTATTATTTGTGGATGCTGTAAGATGAATATGTAAGGGCTTGCTCATCTCTGTGAGCAGATGATTGAGGTGAGCAGATTGAGCTCCAGTGTCCTACGCCAGAGCTTGGCCCTTGGAATTTTAGTCTGGAATACATATTAAAACAGATAGTGCTAAATATCTGAGAAATGTTATTTTTTTTTTAACGTCAGTAAAACATCCATAAAAAGTTTAACCTTGAACATAGTAACTTCCAGTTTTTCCACCATGAAATTCATTGTACAATATTTAATGAATTAGATACTAAGGATTAGCTTGCTTTTTTAAATTTTGGTGACTAGATAGATGAATGTCTCAAAATAACCTTTTCTAAACAATAGGATTTAAGACTCAGGATAGTTAATTCCCGCTCTTTTTATGACAAGTAATTAAATACCAAAAGGACTGGGAACGTAGTTCAGGGGTAGGCACATACTTAGCATACGTGAGGCCCTGGCTGGATTTTCAGCAGTACTAAAATCAAAGAAGCAAAATTCAAAAAATCAAACAAACAAACAAATGAAAACAAAAACAAAAAATAAAAAAGCAAGTCCAGTTGTCTGGTAAAGAAATATATAGGGAGCATCAAAAACTGTCATCTGAATCTTTTAAAAATGAAAATGATGCATTTGGGCACATGTGTTTGCATCTCAGAAAGGGATGAGTTAAACATTTAAAAAGAAATTCAAGCTTTAAGAAAATCATGTAATCTTAAGAAAACAAACTCTCAGGGTAGAAAAGCCTTTTTAAGGATGACATCTTGAAAAAAATAAATAAAAGACCTGTATGCTTGAATAGATTAAATAGTAATAATTCAAAGTAAATCCAGAGAAAATCCTATGTTAAATTAAAGGCAAATGTAAAACTGAAAGAGTATATAAAATATTAATAATTTATACATCTAAGAGAAAGAGGTAATGTTTCCAATAAAGGAAAGTACAACTCAGGACAAATGGAATCAGGGAATGGAAACCACATGTAAAACACCCAAACATCCCAAACTAAAATTACCATAAGCTGACACTTACACATAAGCTTGATAAAACTGGGAACGCATACCTTTTGGATTGGTTAGGGTTCTCCAGAGGGAGAGGATCAAGATAAATACACATATAACTTGATGTAATTTTTACATAGTATGTAATTATAACAATAACATGATTCTGAATATGACATAGATAATTGTATGTGTTTGTAAAAGGGGATTTATTAGGGAGGATGAGAGACAAGGTACTTGGTCAGGACCTTCAGCCTGTTGGAGAGTTGGAGACCCAAAGCTCTGCTCACTGAGAAAAAGAGGGATTAAGGGTGTGGCCTGAGACCTAAGGCCTGGAGACTTTTTGAAGAGTCACTGGTCTGAGACCACTTTTTTTGTTGTTATTGTTCTTTTTGAGACAGGGTCTCACTGTGCAGTTCAGGCTGGCCTCAACTCACTTTGTAGCCCAGGCTGGCCTCGAACTCACAATGATCCTACTGCCTCAGCCTCCTGAGTGTTGGGATTACAGGCCTTCGCCACTAGGCCTGGCTATTCTGAGACCACTTTGAAGGCTGAAGAAATTAGAGTCTCAGGTCCACAGGCCTTGAAAGCCAAGACACGCAGCTGTTTAAGCAGAGGGCAGCTTTTAAAATGCAGACCAACTTCTACCTCCTCCTTCCCCTTTCATTTGTCTGTGTCCTCAGCCTATTGGAAGGGTGCCCCCCCCACAATCGGCGTGAGTCTTCACAGCACAATTTGCTAGTTTAGGTGTCATTCATCTCAGGGAACACACCACAGACACACCCAGAAGCAGGGATTACTAATCTGCTGGGAATTTGTTAATTCAGTCAGGTCGCCGTTAATGGCCACACCTTAAAACAAGTTTCCAATTGTTACAGATTAAAAAGTAATTGATACATGCCATCAGTGAGTATGTGAGGGTCTGCATAATCTTGTATTTTGCATACATTGTTGTCAATTTGGAAATGTGGGTTAAGAATAATGGACCTAGATTTTGATAGTTACATTATGTGGTGAATTGACAACTGGTGGTCAATTTATAACACCCAGCTGAACTGAGTCAGTGTGGTGCTGGGTGTGGGAGGCCCACATGAGAACTGTTGCCAGCAGCATAAGAGGAAGAACTGGAGAAGTTAGGCTGTTACGCGCTGAGAAAAGGTTGTTGAGAGGTGGTGGAAGTGGTAAGGAGCTGTCGGTTCTTTCTCCGGTACCGGGAACCAAACTCACGACCTTGCACTTGCCAGGCAGGTGCTTTTGCCGCTGAGCTAAATCCCCAGCCCTGCTGTTGGTTCTTTTGGAGGAGATTGTCATGCTGGCTTTCCTGATCAACTTGATGTTTTCACCCTCTGGGGAGCTCGGGATCTTGTTGGCACTAAGAATAGCTTCGGTTCACTTTGGGGAGCTCTGGTCCTCACTTCAGCATCACTTCCTGGCCCCAGAGGGGAAGATGGTGCACTGCTCAGTCTCCTGGAGAAGCTTCCTGCGTTGGCTTCCCTGATGGGAACTCAGCTATCTTCACCATTGGAGGAGCTGGGGCCCTCACTGTTGCTGAGGATGGCTGTGGTACTTTTCAGGGGAACTCTGGTTTCTACTTTGCTTGTTGCTTCCTGGCTCCAGTGTAGATCCCTCAGCCTGCTAACAAGGATCCTTCATCCTGGTGGCACAGACTTCCTAGATTCCACCACTGACATTTGGGCTTTCCCAGTGCAGATCCATGAAACAGGCCTACATGAGATGTTGTTATAGGCTCTAGGCCTCTAGTTGGACTTTGTGGGATGCACTGTTATGAGCTCTTAGTCTTCAGCTGGACTCATGCAGGACATTTCCGTGAGACCAGGCCCTCGGCTAGTTTCCTCGGTCTTAGTGTGTGGACAGATTTCCTATACTCTTATATATCATTCTTTGAGTGACTAATATAAATAAGCCATGTGTCATATATTATATTATTTTACCTTGCAATATCCCCCAAACCATGACACTTCATTTTAGAATATTCATCCTGTACTCATACTTTTTCACATGTCTTTAGTGTACTATATATATATATTACATATTATATATACATATATAATTTACATATATATATGTATTGTGTTTGCATTCTGACATTTTTTTTACTATCAAAATGATGCAAACAACTGTTAACTATTAGGAAATTACATAAATATCTCTCTTAAAATGGAATAATACATGTGAATTAAAAAGAATATGTGAATTCACATTTAATCTGATTTTACATATAGTCTGATGTCAGACTGTCCTGAACGTATATTGCTAAATGAAAGGGAGGAATGACCTATAATTGGGAAAACAGTATAAGCCTTTGTTTGAAAAATTGATCCCATATTCCTGAAGGAATATGCAGAAATATAATCCTGTGTGCCCCCTTAGGCAGGAGAGCTCCGGGCCGAGAGAGAAGAACATTTACTTTCTACCGTATGCACACACTGTGTCCTTTGCATCATGGATCGTATGCAGATAGTCTTCTGAGTCTGTGGTTTCAAGCAACTGCAGAATATTTTTTGTATGTAATATATTCAGGGAAAAATTGCACCTGCACTGGACCTCCACAGCATTTCTTTTTCTTGTGTTTATTCTCTAAACAATAGAGTAAAAAATATTTTTACACTGCACTTACATTATGTTAGGTATTATAAATAATCAGGATGATTTACGAATGAAATAGGATTGCAGAGGTAAAAGGAAAGTGCTATGTGATTTCCTATAAGGAATTTGAATATCTTCCAGACTTTGGTGTTGCAGGAGTTTTGGAACTAATCCCTCTCGCCCCCAAGGGACAGCTGGATTAACTATTTTACAATTTAAATTAAAAAGTATTATTCCTAAAATGCTGGTGTTGTTAGAGCCTCACTCTAATCTGGCTGTCTTCTGTAAACCTTAGTACATAATGAAGGTCAGCTGGGCCTTAATTTGGGGCCCACTCTGAGGCCCCTCTGGACCCTGAAAGCATGGCAAATCTGCCGGGCTCTGTTTGAGTTAGTGTGTTGGTCTGGCTGAGCACACGGCGCCTCTAGGGGGCAGTGCTTCCTAGGATCAGCTTCACAGTATCAATTATGGCCTCACTCAAACAAGCATTTCCCAAGAATATTTTCATTACTCTCTTTGTTATTTTACTTATTAAGTGTGGTCCCTGTTGTGGCACTCACCTCTGGTTTCCCATTTTCATTCTTCTAACCACGTAGATTTTACACCTCCGAAATGCTTTTTTCCTTCTCTTCTTTATTCCTCTCTGCTTATACAGGCAAATTTGTCCCCCTGCTGACTGCTTCCTAGAATCCTCTTGCCTGTCGTTGGTTTGCTGTTCAGTTCATCTCTGGGCCAGTCCTCGCAAATTCTGCTCACTTTTCCCATGGCTCCCCCATTATATGGAGTCATTTACTTGGGGGTTTCATAGCTTTCAATATTTTCAGGAAACTGGAGGGGGTAAGGAGATAGGATTGTCTCTGTGTTCAGGGCTCACTCCTGTCCCCAAGGCATTCAAAAGTGATGCATGACAACTCGTCCTTCCTGAATTTTGAATGCATCTTTCTGTAGCTCATGCTGTATTTCTTGCTCTTCTCACTTCAGTGGGAAGAGCCTTTCATATTTTGGCAGATAGATCCAAGTGACTTATATTCCCTCCCACAAATGACTCACTTGATTTCTACTAAATAATATTAACTGTATTATGCTTTCCATTTACAATTAGATTTCTTTTTCAAAGTCCCCAGTCAGTGTTGCTAAATCAAAGGGATAGGAATTAGACAATAGATATATTGGTGTCTCAGTCACATTCCCATTACTGAAACAAAATAGCCAACAGCTATGATTTAAAGGAGGAAGGGTTACTTAGACTCATGGTTCTAAAGGGTTCAGTTCATAGTATGCTGGCTCCAAGGCAGAAAGCACATGGCAGAAGGGCCTGAACTGAGGACAACTTGGTCATTCCAAGGCAACCGGAAAGCAGGGAGAGAAGGGAGGAGCTGGGAAAGGAGACTGATCTCTTCAAGTCACAACTCCAGCTAACCACGTCTTCCAACTGAGTTCCAGTACCTAACAGTGTGTTAATCTATTGACGAGTATAGCTCCAAATGATCCAGTAGCCTTTCACTTGCATGAGGATTTAGGAGGATATTTTAGATGTAAACTGTAACAACATTCTCAGTAGTTTTATTAACTTAATGTTTCATAGCTGTTTACCCAATACACATTTATGGAGCACCAAAGAAAGTGATAAAATTGTCCAGATGCGCAATTAAGTCCTTAGGTCCTGCTCTGTTGAAAAATACGCATGTGTCTTACTCATTGTTTATCCTAATTGTGTGTATTTTTTGTTGTTTATTTCCTATCAGTGTCTTAGGTTCCTGGATCACCTTCAGAGGTAAGAATTGGCATGCATGAGATCTCATAAGGAGGCGCTCATAGGAGACTGACTGGCAAGGGAGTAAGGACTGGAAGACAAGCAAGGAAGAAGCAAAACAAGGGTGCAATCTCAGGCATAGGCTCTAGCAGTTGGAGTCATCTGAACCTGAAGGGGAGCTTTGTGGTACAAGCAGCACCTCTCAATTTTCCTGTCTCTTACAGCCACCAGGCTGCTGCAGTGTCAGTCATGGTCAAACCTTGCCCTTAGGAAGAGAATTCCCAGGGTGACAGCTGGCCCAATAGTGTCTTAATCTGAGATTCCCAAACCTGTGCCCCCTATGCAGTACCCTAGACCTGCTAAATATATATTTGTTGGGTGAATTCATGGAAAATAGATATAGAATTTAAACTTTAGTTCTAGAATGGTAATGAGCAGTGTGAGCAAACTTGTAAGGCTGGTAGAAATAGTTTTTCATTGCAGTTCACAAGATATGTACCTTAGACCAACCTGAACAAGCACATTAGTCACGCCAAGAAACACATACCTGGCACTCACAACCCTTATTACAAGTTCATAGGGAGAGCATTGGCAGTAGTAGAGATGTGATTTCTTCTTGCACATGTCTTTTTTGAAGAGAAATCTTTTTTGTAAGTTCAAAAGACACTTCAACTGGAGAAAAACTTGAATTGTAGAATGAGCTATTATATTAACTCTTTATATTTAGGATAGTTGATGTGTGCTAAAAATTATAATTTGACAACTTAGAAAATACCTCATAAATATTAACCAGCATACTTTTATCAATCTTTTTAACTTATCTTCAATTAATGTATTAATCTATTTATGAACAGATACATATTCTTATAAATTTTTAGATTTACATATAAGATAATCACGCCAATTTTAATTTCCTTCCGATAAGCAATCTGGGGAGATGCCAGCTCAAAAGAAACATAATATGTTTAATATATCTTCCACTTCTAAATACTTAAAAAGATTGAAATATAGCACAAAAAGTACTAGAATGATAGTTGGCAAATATGCAAATATTCATTGAGGTCCTTCCTCAGCCAAGAAATAGTGATATAGTTTTGATCAATTTATTTATCATCTCCAAGACTGTTTCTTCATTCATCCCAATAGGTCTGCTTTTGTCTCATAGATAGGATTAAAACTCGTAACTCATAATTCAGAAAGAGGTGTTATTGTGGGTTTTTTAAAACAATGCCTGATTTTATTTAACCAAGAGGTGAATTTATGGGTTCTACCCCTGAGAAGCTCATTGATGCTCTCAAATGAAACCATCTAGGTGACAAATTCTTTGCACAGCTACACTGGGCAGACAGGCTTTTGCCACCTGCCTCACCTTTAGTTTCCAGTTGGAGACTACATCTGAACAGGTGACAGCTGAGGGCTTATCTAATCAAATCTAATGTCTCAGATGAAACAATGGCAGCATAACAAGGGCAAGCAACATACCCGAGCACACCCGGTGCTGGATGGCAAGGTACGGCCTGTCAGCTCTTAGACTGCAGAGGTTTGTGCTATGCAGGCTACTTTGTGCAGATAGAATATTTCCTTTTGCAGAAATGGAATAAAATATGATGGTCAGGCCTTGTCTGCTTCAATTAAATGTACTAAACTTTAACTAAATTAAACACTTCATGTTTAAAAATAACATTGAAAAAAGATTTGTTTAAAATAAAAAGCATTAACATAAGTGCTGTAGTTAGTAGTAGATACTATAGAACTTTTTCTGCCAATTTTTTTCATAGAACTATAATGTTAGAAAAAACATGTTTGTAATCTCAGCACTCGGGAGGCTGAGGCAGGAGGATCACTGTGAGTTTGAAGCCAGCCTGGGCTGCAAAGTGAGTTCAAGGCCAGAGTGAACTGCAGAGTGAAACCCTTTCTGAAAAAGACCAAAAAAGAAAAAAAAAAAAAATACTGTGTACTTGACACTCTCTTAGACTTAGTTTTAAAATCAAGGTAAAAAATGATGATACATAAATTTGACTGATTCAAATTAGCAGACACAAATTTTTAATTACTTAAAGGAATACAGATATATTTAAACTGTTACATTACGTAGAATTTCTTTTAGCACATACACACTGCTTCAACTGAGCTTAACCTGTATCTACTAAAAGAACAATGTTAATAATACATCTAGGAGGGGCTGGGAAGTTATCTCAATGGCACAGCGCCTGCCCGGCAAGCACCAGGTCGTGAGTTCAATTCCTGGTACTGGAAAAAAAAAAAAAATACCTCTAGGAATCTGTCTTGCATATTACAGAGCAGATAGGATGGTCTGCAAAGTGGCTACTTGTGGTTCTGTGTGGATCTACTCTTTCCTTTAAAAATATTAAATGAATAAAGGAATTCACAGTGTATTCTGATTCTATTGTTACTTACTCCTTACCATTTGGAATGAGTTCCAACTGTGTGCATGTGGTTCTTTCTTATTCATTATTCAAGAAGGAAGTGCAGAGGCTTTTCTCTTATGACAGTAGAAGCAATAGCAGCAAGAAAATATTACACTTCATCAAGATTAGAAATGAGGGTGCTGCAATCTGTATCATCAAAAGAATGAGGCAATAACTTACATGATTGGAGGGAATATTTGTGAATCACATTTCTCATGAAGTTCTGTACAAAGTACAAAAAGAATCCTTACATCTCAATAGTAAAAATAGTAAAAAAAATAAAATAAAACTGGGAAAAGCATCTCAATAAATATTTCTCCAAACAAAACGATAAAAAATGGGCAAGACACACATGAAATAGAAACTCAACATGTTCAATCATGCTGACGGGGCAAATGAAAACTATAATGAGATACCACTTCAAAGCCACTACAATGTCTCTAAGCAAAAAGAAAGACAATGACAAATGTTGGGGAGGATATGGAGAAACTGGAACTTTCATCCATTGTGAATGGGAACATAAAATGGTTCACCTACTTTTGAAAATAGTTTGGTAATTTGTGAAAAATTTCAACACAGAATTTCCACATTACACAGTAATTTCATTCTATTATATGTACTCAAAAAAGAAAAACAGCTGTACCCCAAAAATAGTACATGCAAACTTTCATATATCATGCATAATAGCCCCAAACTGGAAAGAATGAAAATGTTCTTCGACTGTCAGATGGGTATGTAAAATATGGCTTATCTATGCACTGGCATGTTGTTTGGTTTTAAAAGTATATAAAGTAATAATACAAAGTACAAACAGGATATACTCAAAGTAAAGTAAAGAGCCAGTCACAGAAGACCACATATTTTATACTTCTGCTCATGTAGAAGCTCCAGAAAGGGCAAATCCAGAGAGACAGACTAGATTAGTTACTGCAAGCCTGGTGAAGGCAAGGACCAGAGAGATTTGATCAGAGAGCTCACTGGTCAGAGGGTTTCTGTCAGAAGGAACCAAAAGGTCCTAAAATTTGATTTTGGTGATATTTGCACAACTATATAATATGTTGGACAAGAAATTTTAAACTCTAAATCAGGGAACTATATGTATTGGTATCCCATCAATATCTTAAAGAAAATGTTTTGTAGAAAACCTAAGCTTAAATGTGGTCTCTAGAAAAATTTCCCTGCTACCGCAACTTGAGCTAATTATCCTTTCTTTGAGTGCATGGTGTATAATTAAAATTCTTCATATGTGTATCTTCATTGGTAAATTAAAAGTTCCTCACAATCAGAGACAAATTATTTATTTGTATTTTTATCAGAACCTAGCATAATTTCTATGCATAAGAAGCGCACAGCTAAATTAAATATATTGTTTCTTACATTCAGATAGTCTTTTGAGTTTATTTTAAAGTTTTAAAATATAAAAAGAACTTATATACAGGACAAATTTCCTTGTCAATGATAGAAATGCCATGGGAAATCTTTTAGTTATTTTATTTTTGGTTTTGTGTGAATAAAGGAAAGATTTTCCTTGAAAGTGTGGATTATTAGAATAAGTTCTAAGAGCAGACAGTCAATATTTACATCCAGAAATGGACAAAATTTACAGGGCCATTAATATGATTTGATAAAGGACAGGTTAGGTCAGACTCATTTAGGGATTTTTTTCTGGTTATATGTATCTTAAAGAAAAATGCCTTTGTGAATTTTTTATCCTCTGTCAAAGCACGATTAAGCTTTTCATATATTGTTATTTTTCTCTGGCTTTTTTTGTTTCTTAACACTTATGCAAAAGAGCTGGCTTGAACAACTAAAATCTTATTATTCAAATATTATATGGCCTGACTAAAAAATTCTTTCAGTAATAACACTGGAATGTAATTTGACATGTTTCAGGTTTTAAGCTTCAAGTAACAACTATAAATTGGATTTATACTCAAAATTATGCTTGAGGAAAACAGAAAGTCCCATACCTCACTGATTTGCATGTTTTTAAAGCACAACTATTTTTCTCAACCAAAGCCATACTCAAAATTCAGTATACGAGTCATATAAAAACAGAGCTACTCTGCTTATCAGGGACTGAAAAAGGAGTCAAAAGACTCAAATTCTTCCACTTTAGTCCCCAGAGCTTTCTCCAAAGATTGCTTAAGGCTCCCTAGAATAAAAAGTGCTGCTTTACTTGGGTAAAAAGTAGGCCTACACCTCTCCTTGCACCTGAGGAATTGTTTTTTATAGTAACCAATTATCTTGAGCTAAGCTAATTTAATGACATCTTGCCCCCTTATTAGCAAACAGGGAATCTAACTGTGTGTGTGTGTGTGTGTGTGTGTGTGTGTTGCATAAATTTTTTTTCCCGTAATCAATTCCAGTTTCTTCAAGTACTTCTTGTGAGCAAATCAAAAAGTTGAGGTTATTTCTCTAGTAAATGACTCTAATTCTCTTTGTTTTTCTTCACTAAAAGCCCAAGTTGGAGAAGTAGAAAAGGAAAAGGAGTAGAGCCCAAATAGGGCTTGCTTCCAGGCCTGGGTATGACTTTGAGGGAGGAGAAGTGGAGGATGCGTGGGGGTCTTTCCTTCCCTTTCTCTTTGTGCTCCTCCCTCTCTGCTTTTCTGCTTTGCTGGCTCTGCTTCTCCGCCTCTGCGCCATCTTGCTCTGTCTCCTGGGCTGGAAGCACATATGTGGATCTGTATTTACAGTAGTACTCTGGGCTTCCCCATCAACTTCCTGTCTGCAAGCGAGGCCACCCTGTGTGACACCATCCTGTGTGACACCGCCCTTAGGGTGGTGTAGCTGCTGCACGAGGAGGCCCGGGAAAAGCACTTAACAGATTGCACTCAACAGATTGCCTCTGGTTAAGAATTAGTGGTTACTAACCATTGATTTCTCATTAGCCGTTTCTTTTCCTATTCTCCTCCATTTCTTTCTTAAATTTCATTTGAATATTTAATACACTACATAATGTTTTACTTACTGAACTAAAATGCGCTAAACATTTTGGTATGACTCTTCCCAAGCATTGGCTTTAATGATATAATATCTTATAAAGGAAAACCAAGTTTTTGTTGCTTAGGAATGTCTTGAATATAAGAGCTGGGGTCACAAAATAGCAAGCTGTGAATACCAAAATGAGCAAGGATTGTCAGCACACTACAAATTACCAGCAGTGAAGGTCTAGATTATAACAGCTTTTATAGGAATTGATCAGCCAAAATTGAGGAAAATTATTATAGAAATTCAAGGGAAAGTAAAACAACTACAACTTTTGGGGAATCATTTATAATGTTCTGGGTATGAGGTAGTCTTGTTAAGTTACCCAGAGTGGTGGCCTCCAGTTCGCAGTCTTCCTGACTCAGCCTTTTGGGTAGTGGGGCCTGTAGGGCCGCAGAGCCATGGCTGTTTCTATAAGCCTATTCCTAAAATCATTTAAATTATTTTGTAATGTTAGAATATTAAGTTATTTTCTAACATTATTGGAGTCATTGCTCCTTAAGGGAGAAAATAATGTTCTTCCTACTTTAAAGGATTTAAGAGTATAAAGCCTGCCATAGAATGGGATGAGAATTCTTTCCTTTTATCTTTCTTTTTCCTGTTTGATGACTTTTTCTGGGGCAACAACCCCGCCCCAGCTGGACCTTTTCCAATCCCAGTTTCTCTCTGCGTTTGCCCTGGTTTTACTTGTACTCAGACCTCATTTTCTATGAAAGAGCGACCCTTTGTGAAAGGCCCTCGTATCACATTTTTTGGATTTTAATTTCAGTCATATTTTTTTCTCTCTTAAAAAACACATGCAAACTTTTAGAGTGTAAGCAAACAAACATACACAACTTCCTGCACCTTAGAGGGTATTTTATTTTCAAAATTAGTAGGGAGAGTAATAGGGTAGAATGACATTAGTGCTTCAGTGTTTTGGGTTTTTTGAGGTTTTTTCGGTTTTTTGATACAGGGTCTCACTCTGCAGTTCAGGCTGGCCTTGGACTCATTTTAAAGCCCAAACTGGCATTGAAATCATAGTGATCCTCCTGCCTCAGTCTCCTGAGTGCTGGGATTACAGGCCTGCACCACCACACCCAGCTTCAGTGTGTTTTTAAAAGAAAAAACTATAAGAAGCAAAAAATTCAGAGGTGGATCTACTGACAGCATTAGCATAGCCCTTATTCAAAGGGAAGTAGAGTCAAGCCTTTGAAGGAAAGCATTAGTTGGATAGAGATACCAAGGATTAGAACCTTTTTAAAAAATCCTTACTCTGCTAGTGAGATTCTGAAAGCTTGTATTCACAACAGAGCATACGACTTCCCAACCAAAGTTAGGATTCCTGCACCGGAAGAAAATGGCTGAATAAATGAGAAGAGTAATTTCTTTTTCATGAAGAGAAAGCTTCTAGGGATAGCTTTAATCCTATCAAACATGGATTTTCTTTGCAAGGTTAAATTAGAGGAAATCACATGAGTAAATAAATCTGCAAGGTTTTGAAAACTGAATCGTGAAATATATATTCTCTCTTTCTCACACACACACACACACACACACACACACACACACACATACTTAGCACATACGCACACTTCTGGTTAGTCTGCCCCAAGCACAATTAAAAGCGAATCTGTAATTTTTGTACAGTGTTGATATCCCTCTATAAAATACTTAAGTAGTGTTTTGGGTTTTTTTTACCAATAAGTTTCATCCTAAAGACACTGTGGAAGAACTTCAGTGTACCTCACGTCTCATTACAGGACAACCTGGCATTTGAGCCCCATAAACCAAGACTACCATTATTCCTTTGTCCACTGAGGCCAATCTATAGGTTTTGAATATATTGACTCTTTTTATTTTGTATTTTCTGAGTCATTTAAATTATAGCAACCTAAATTCCTTTTTCTCTGGTTTCCTGAATGGCATAACACCCCTAACAACAACATGAATATTAATGCTTCCCTTTGCAGTTATGCTGCTCAATATGACTGGCATTCTCTAGTTTGTGGAACCACTTGGTCTGTGAGGCCAAAAACAGGCAAAATTAGGACTGCATACCTATGCAACAGCAAATCCCAATACTCTGGAAAGTGAGTAAAAAAAAAAAAAAATTCAATTGCATTTTGGAGCAAACATAACCTCAATATCATGTTTAAGTGTCCTAATAGTGCTTAATGGAAAAATCCATGGTACAGTTCAAGTGAAATGAAATAATGATGTAAGTTTGGTGTTCCTTCAAATAGCATCTTAAGTAGATACTTATGCACTTCTCAGTCCGACCCCATGGCAGCCATGAAGCCACAGAGCTTGTTATGGACTTTCATATTCCTTTAATGGAAGTAGCCCCATGCCGTGCTTTCCCTTCTCCAGCTGTGGCAATAACAGTTAGTAATCAAGTCGTAATGTAATAATCACAAATACAGGCAAATGCTGGCTGATGTAATGGGTTGCAGGGGAGAACATATTGGTTTTTTTCCAGCTTTTAGTCCATCAGTCTTTCTGGTGTATATTGAAAGAATCTAGGCTTGTAGGTGAAGACAGACCCTCCAAAGTGCCTTCACAGATAGCACAACATCACTTGGTTAATCCTAATTATCTCTTCTCATCTGGGTCTTCAAAATGAGGTCATTCACTTGGGGACTTTATGCAGAAATCTGAAAAAAAAGTGTAATATGCTCTGGGCAAGCACCCAGAGCATTACTAATTCTAGAGTCTCTCCCTACTGACTTGATATTTTAATGAAGAAGATATCAACAAATATTTATATTCTATAGGTTGTAATTATACAACTTCTTTCAAAAATAGATTACTTACAGTATTTTGAAAATTTTCTTGGGAAAATGCTACTTGCTGCAGGGAATGAGTTATCTCTACCATTTCTTTTATCAATTATGGTGCCTTAAATTGTCTCAGTGAAAATATGAAATCCTCTATTTAAAATGACAAGTTATATCCCTGAAAACTGTCTAATGCCATCTTTTTGGGGTAAAGAAACTGGTCCCTGAGAAGGTAACTGATTTTGTTCATGATCTCTACATGCAGAGTGGTATGCATGAATGTAATTAATGATGATAGTGAATTGTTTAACGTGGTCTATGACAGTGGTGGCAAACCTATAGCACATGTGCTATAGTGGGCTGTTTGCTGTGATTGAAAGCTCTAAAAGGTTTGCCATCATGGATCTATAGCTTCTCTTTTCCAAGAATAAATATATGACATTGTCTAGCCAAGGAATATTTGTGCAAGGGCCTAGGAAGTCCTACTACATACAGACTAGACAATGATCTTAAAGATTAAAACATGTTTTCCTGAATTATATCCTTCAACCAATAATACAGGTTACTTACTTTCAAGAAGCCTTCCCACCAGTCATTTCCATGACCTGTACAGACTTTTCTCTTCCTCAGCTTTACTAGATCTTTGTACACAGTAGCGAGCCTTGCTTCAAAGCATTTGATAAAGACATTATAATCTCAAATGTTAGGAACTTTTTAATAGAATGCAAGATTTTATTTGCTACTACTCTGCAGGAGGTAATGTTTTCCAATTTTTACAATATTTGTTTAAAAAAAAAAAACACGAGATGGTAAAATGTTCCTGCAAGTTTCAAGTGAAAACACACACTCTGGAGCCATCCCATTATTTACCTGTTCAGATCTCACACCTCTCTTTGTCCTTTTGCATGGGAATTAAGACTAATGCTGATGTCCATTGCTAGAATAGGCAACTTCTGAGGAAATTACAAGGTAATTTTTGCAAGAACATCCTGTGTTCTGTAACTTACAATCTTTGCTTTAGCTTCTACACAGAAAACACCAAAGACCCCCAATGCTACACTGTCACTCTGTCTTCTATCATTAGAACTTTCTCTGGCCACTTCTAGTCTACATCTTGTCATTAGGAATTCTTTGTGCTCTTTCTCTATCTTTTTAAAATGTTTTATTTCGTGATGAGAACTGCCAGTGAAAGAGAGGTATCCCGTCCAACCCCCAAAGGTCAGTGCACTTCTTCAGGGAGGCCAGAATTCAGGTCTCCAATCTGGGACTGGAAAGCACAAGCAAGGTGGCAGATATTATAAGGCAGATATATTAAGACAGACTTCAGCTTTCCAGTAGGTAGTTCTGTGTATTCCTCATAGAAACCCAAGTGAAGCAACTTTGATGGGATGGGGGAGGGATGTTCCACGCATCAAGAATCTTTTATCCAGTGATGGGATCCTAAAGCTGTGAGCGTAGCTGCAGAGGAGAAGCATACTGCTACCTTCATCATCGTGCAAGCTATCATTGAGATGGTGGCCAGTGCTGGCAGTCGGGCAATCAAAAAAAAGCTCTGGGAATGATGCCCAAGAGGTTTGGGTCTTGTCATAAGGAGACATTTTCTTTGATGCCACAGTGGCTCTCCTCATATTCCCTCCTGGTCAGTTTGCCTTGTGCTAGTCCTGCCCCAGGGATGTTGGTGTCTGTACAGAGGCCATACATCGGGAAGCCAAGGTGTGACAGATGACCCCCTTTTGTCTCCATCAGCACAAATGTCTCTGCTTCTCAGCAGCAATAACACTTCCCACAGAAACAAGTATTGCTTCCTAATTAGGAAAGCGTTCAGCAGCTATTCTGTGGCAACAGGCCCGATCTCTGCTCACAGATTAACAAATTGGCCAGCCAGCAAGGAGAGTTGGGAAAACCCAGAATCCTGTCCAAATGAAAAGCTTCTACCTCTGTGTTGTGTTTATCATACCATTTATGTTTGAAAACATCTTTCCATCTGCTGTCAATATCAGGAGGGCTTTTGACTACATTTCTTTCTAATCCAGAGTAGCTCTAATGATTTTCTTGGCCGTGGCATGAAAAGCTCTTGTGTATGTTCAGGGTACACCTCCTGGAGAGCTGTAGTCTCCATGTGATATTACACACTGTGGTCCACCTTGGATGTCAGCTCCACCCACAGGCAAGTCATGGCTAGAGGCAAAACCCTTTGGTCTTCCCTATTGGCTAATGGTGTATCTAACTTAATCAGGAAGACCTTCGTTAAAGATGAAGATAACAAGGGCAATTGCTAGCAGCATAATGTGCTGCTTCAACATCAGGTTGAAAGAGTCTTTCCTGACCAACTTTCTCTCACTCAGCAAGAGAGCAGGCAGTGATGGGCTGCAAGGACATCACATAATTCACACACTGGTCCGGTTTCCACTGAAACACCTCTGAGAATTCCTGGTGGGTTCCAGGGTCCTGCTGTGGCTGCCCTGCTTGGGGTCTCTGCTTAGTCAGCTCCAGAGGGGCAACCCCCATGAAGCTCTCAATCCCGCAGTTATCCCTGCACCAACCCTCCCAGCCTTCCCTTGGCAGTGCTCACTGTGTTAGACCAACGGTTCCACACTCACTTCACCCCTGTCTGTCCCCGCTAGAATATTTTTTAGAAATTTAAAAAGTAGTAATTTAAATTAGATTTGCAGCTATCACTATTGTCTATGACAGATGTTATCTCTAAACACAGATTCCCACTGACTCTGCCAAAGCTCAGCAGCTCCTAGGGTTTGGCATTTGCAAGTGCTGAGCATGTTTGGGGTGCAGTTTGAAGCCCAGTTATAATATCATCACATCGTTACAGTGTAGGTACAACCACATAAGTCACACTGCATCTGTCTTTACAAAGCATAAGTTGTTGTAATGTTCCGGTGTCAAAGAAATCTGAAGTCTAGATTTAGGGCAGCAAAATCAGTTCATTTTCAAGAAAGGGCAGGTTTGGAAGTATTTGTCCCCTTGCCTTTTCATAATTTGAGGGCTTCAGAATTCTCTGATTTTCCTTTTGCCAGTCCTGCCTTTAATTTTCCTTTTTTTTTTTTTTAACTATTTGACAGACCTGCAGTCATTTGTTTAGCATAATTCTTTTATAAATAAAGTTCTTAAAATTCCTTTCAAGACAAAGTTACCAAGAGATCCAAAGGAAATAGAATGTTTTTGAGACTACAGGAATAGATACAGCATTTGTCATGTGATGGTAATTTTATAGGCATACAAATTAAGTCAAAAATTCAAGGGCAGGACAGAAAAGTTGTTCAATACTTCCAATTAGTGTTTTTAATTAAACCACCACTTTTGCATTAATGCTGAGTGCAAAGTATGCTGGTGACCCACTAAGGGAATTGAAAGTATGCTGGTGACCCAGTAAAGGAACTGAATTATTTTAAATACTTTATCACTCATAATAATACTGATACAAGAGAAGAGAACAAGGGGCTAAGGTCACAGTCCAGTGGGAGGGTGCTGGTTTAGCATGTGTGGTGCCCTGATTTGACCCTCAGCACTGCCAAATCAAATCAGCCAGCCAAAATAGCACAAAATAAAGCCCGTAATGGATAAACTCAAACAGCTTAAAATCTGTAAAAGAAAAAATAATAAAGGCAATTGCTTTCCAGGATTCTTCAAAGGTGAAGGTGTGTGTTAGAAATAATCTATAAAACACTAGCATTGGATATATAGCTAGTGGATATAATACTAGCATTGGAAATAATCTATAAAGCACTCCAATGTTAGTGCTTTATAGATTTTTCCATATATATTAATATATACATATATTAATATTATATACTATATATACTATATATGTTATATATTATATTACATATTATTTTCTACATGATGTGTTATTATATATTATATAATATGTAATGGTATTATATTTCTATATGATATTAATGTTTATGCATACAATTAAAGTATAAAATTATATGTTATACATTAACATCATATATATAAAAAGTAGTGGAAAAATGAAATTAACCTGACAAAATTTCCATTTAATGACTTTGACCTGAGAATTTGGGAAGTCGATATACACAATGACTACAAAGAAAAACTATGGCAGAAATAGTTAAAATTTGATCTAGGCAAAATCAAACATAATAAATTCCTAGTTATTATAATTAACACCAACAGTGATGGATAAAGATATAAACATTCGAGAACATGAAAAAAGTACAGCTACCAATTCTCTGTGATGAATGCGATCATTATGTATATCTAAAATATACCAATAAAATCTGATTTTAAAAAAGAACACGAATGTTAACAGAATTTAAAATCATTCTATATTCTTCTCAAGGAATTACATTGTCTTTGTGATCTTAATTTTAAGAAGGTTTTCTCACTAAAATTTGTCCGTGTTGCTGTAATTCCAAATTAACAGCTTTTTATTTATTTTAAGACTCATATTTGAGGATCAAAGCAGAAGAGTCAATTATCCTGCACTCTTTCATTGCTCCCACCTTTTGGGTTTGTACCTGTGTGTTTATGGTTCTTCAAAAGGTCAACTTTACCAAGTATTTCATATCATTATCCCTCTTTAATCCTCTGAACAAACATATCAATTCATTCAACACATTTTTATTGACTAATATTACTATTTAAGCCATTGCATTCATACTTGAGTATATTAAGAAAGAAGTAAGATAGACATAGTTTCTGACCTACAGAAATTAACAGGATAATTATGGTATTTTGCTGCAAAAATTTGTAGAGGGGACGTTCTAGATAGCACTAAAATAGAATGTTTCTCCCAGATTTTAGGATCCAAAATTGCCTCCCAGAGAAAGTGACTTTCAAGTGAGAGTCGAATAATTGATTGGAATACAACAGAAGTACTGAAAGAAGAAAATTAGTGCCTAGGGTAGCAAAAAATCATCTCATCAAAATTTAGATGCTAAGAACTTGACACCTTCACAGAACCAGAAATTGGCCACTCTAAGAAGGGACTTTGTAATTTTAGAGACTGTAAAAATTTATAAGCAACAAATCCCGAAGCCCCTGTTGAAATTTTGTTAAGGTCTTCAGAGATAACATGAGCCTTTTCAGAAATATTTTAATGAAAATACTGTCAGGATCAAACTTTAATTTTGGAAAGATTATTCTAGCCACATGCTAAAGATTGATTCAGTGTAAGGAAGCAAGGAATGAGTGACGAGAAAGAAGGACAGGAGAGCAAATACCAAATTTGTATGGTTTCCTTGGCTAGTGTTATGACTTATGTCTGCATGTCCTCCCAAATCCTCATGCAGTCATGGGGTGAGCTTCTACATTTATGATTGATCCATAGTCCAGTGTTGGGATTATGGGTGTGAGTGTTGCACTCACCCTGAGGCAGACAGTTTGCATGTGCAAGGGAGAGAAAGGCTGCTTGCTGACATTCTTCCCTTTGGATCTTGCTGCTTTTGCTGCCTTCTGCCACCATGAACAGTTGCCCTTTACTATGTGCCACTCTGCCTTGGAGCCAACTGAGTATGGACTGAAACCTCCACAAACCATGAGCTAAATAAACCTTTCCTTCCTTAATTTAGGGCTTTGCGTATTTTGTCTCAGCAGTGACAGAAAAGTAACTAAGACAGTAAGAAATAAAGGTGGCCTTACTAGGGTGATGCAAAGGCATGGTGAGCGGATTTGAAAATATAGTCTGTAAGATTTGGGGATAGAATAGGTATAAGAGGTGAAGAACTAAACAAAATTAAATAATGCAGGGTTTTTGATTCAAACACTACATGGAGGACAATCGAGATAGAGTCAATATGTGGAATAGGCATAGTATAATAAGTAAGGGAGGGGCTGGGGATTTAGCTCAGTGGCAAAGCGCCTGCCTGGCAAGCGCAAGGTCATGAGTTCGGTTCCTGGTATCGGAGAAAAACAAAAAAAAAAAAAAAAAAAAAAAAAAAGTAAGGGATTTATGAATTAAGCACACCAGAGTTTAGATTTCAGCATTACACCTATCATTGTTTGTGCTTAATCTCTACAAACTCCTATACATGGAGATAAGGGAAGTTCCTTCTTGTTTTAGTGACTTCTCCTTGCTAGGAAAAAATACCTGATACTCGGCAATTTCAAGAAGTTGTTCATCATGATTCACAGTTTGTAGAGGTTTCAGTCCATAATTGTATCTTAGAAGTAACGGCATGGTTGAGGGGCATGGCAGAGCAATGTGGCTCATCTCCTAGCAACAAGGAAGCAGAGCATGTGTGAAGGGAGTTGATGGGAAGGGAGATATATCCTTCTGGGTCATGCTCACAGACCCTCTTCTTCAACCTAACTCCACTTCTAACAATGATAACACCCCCTTAGTCCAATCACATTCCAAGCACATGATGCTTTTGGGGCCAGTATACATACAGACATGGACACTTCCCTATGTGGTTGTGAGGATTAATGAACTGGATATCTAACTACTAGACAAGTGCCTGACTGATACTGTTTGATTTTGGTAGGGTTAGTAATAACAATAGCAGTAAAGGTTTATAGAGGCTGGAGAGGAATTTTTCTCTATATGCTATGTAATAGGCATTGTGATATGTGATTGGTTTTTTAAAAGCCTGGGAAAAACTGGGTAAGAAAACTTGAAATGTTTGTCTTTTTGTAAACTCAGTCCCCTTAGTTTGGTCAGTATTAACATGATACACCTTTGAAGTGACAAAAGATTTCATGACTGTCCCTGGCCCTCAAAGTGGAGTTGTTATTTATTGTCTTTTTCTGGGGGGTTGGTTTTTTGATACAGGGTCTCGCTGTACAGTTTAGACTGCTCTTGAACTCACTATGTAGCCCAGGCTGGTCTCGAACTTGTAGCAATCCTCCTGTCTCAGCATCCCAGTGCTGGAATTACAGGCATGTACCAACATGCCCGGCTGTTATTTATCTATCTAGAACTTTTCCTGAGATTTACCCCATCAATTTTAAAATGATTGTATTCTGTAGTAAATGATAAAATTTTAAAAAACAATGCAATTTCCAAACAAAATAAGCATAGGCTTCTATAAAATATCATTTATGCACTGGGGTTTTTTTCTATGAGATTAAAAGCAAAGAAGGTAGTGGCATACTCCACCTATCATAAGTAAAAAAATGTAACTACCAAACAAAAAACTGTTGGGTGGATTAATGTGGGTATTTAATTCAAACTTTACTGTCGTGATCATACCAGTCTAAGCCTTGATTAATTATTTTAACAGGCCATGGAGTGCTGGATCCAGCTCTTAACCTTAAGGAATGATTGCTGAATAAGGTGATCTCTAAAAATTACAAGATATAATCTTAAAATTAAATAATTCATATTACAGCCAAAGGTGATAGCTAAAGCTACTCATTTCACAATTATTCTAGTACATCTTGTTATAATCACTGGTGTTGAAATTCCCTATGTCTATGGAATCTTTATAATGAAATGCTACATAATAGTATACTACTTTTTCCTTATGCTATGTTCAAAAGCATTATACTGGCAATCTGAAAACAGCTTCCTTAAGAATATTTACACAAAGAAAATGTCAAAGGTTATCAATTAAAGCTTTTTTGTCATTTGTTTTGTTTGGAGAGCTAGTTTTTAAACATTTTCCAGCACACTAAGAAAACACACGTTCTTTTAGCAAGTTCGCTTTAGGTTAAAGTGAAAGATATTGACGAGGTACGAGGCAATCAAAACACTAACCACTAAAAACTTCAAAATTCTTCAAGTCTTCATTAGAAGGTGAAATTTAGAATGTAAAAAACTTGGTTCAGCATTAAGGTGTAGTAAGACTGACAGTGTATAGCATGTGAGAAGTTTTAAAAATTCTTTAAAGGTATCCTCACTGAACCATGCCGCAGAAAACAAATTTCTCTGTGTTCCAAAAACATGGTTTAAAAATAACAGCAGAATTGCACTTAAACCAATGTTTTAACCTACTTGGAGTAAAGGATTATACATTTTAGTAGTTTGGCTATTTTATTAGTTTTTGTTTAGTGCCTTTAAGAATGATATTTTTAATGACATATTCATTTATGAAGATTTGAGAGCAGAAAAACTGGTGAAGACATTTTCAGTAACATGAATTTTTGCACTTTATAGCTACATCCCAGAATCACAAATACAGGAGACGTTTCAGAAATAGAACTTCTCTGCTCCGTGAAAATAACTGCTGTTATTAAATTAGTCAGCAAGGACGTCTTGACTGAAAGAGTTGGCGCCTTAATGTTTTTGTATGTTCCAAAAATGGTATGAGGGATAAATTTTGTGAAACAAAAAGTTGTTTAAATATAATCAAAAGAAGATGGCTCTGAGAACTTATACCTCCACGGAGGCAGCTGGGTTGGCCACAAGTTGGTACTCAGTGAGGTGTCCAAACTCAGGAATGAATTGCTATTTTCTTTACAAATGAGGAAAGGAGATATTAGGACAATGGCAAATAATAAAAATTAGGGTAAGGGGAATGAGTTAGTTTTCCATGTTAATGTAAGGAATGGCTCACAGAGTTGATTTGTAAATGAACATTTAGAAAACAAATCACCTTCTGACAACTGCAAAACCCAGGTAATGTTTCTGTTGGTCAGATGTGACCACCACAATGAGGTGAAATCTAAGATTTGGACAGAGTCCTGTATGGGTAAATCTGTTGCCATTAGATCTTCATTTAAGCATGTTGTGGTTTGTGTCTTGTTGTCCCCCCAAAGCGTCATGCAGTCATGGGGTGGGCTTCTACAGTTTATGACTGATTCATAGTCCAATACTGGAATTGTGGGATGTGAGTGCTACACCTGCCCTGGCATGGGTATTTTGCATACAGTGTAAGGGAGGAAAAGAGGCTGCTTGCAGGTGCTCCTCCCTTTTGCTCTTGTTACCTTGCTATTTTCTGCCACTATGAACTGTTGTCCTCTGCCACGTGCCACTCTGCTTTGGAGCCAATTGAGTATGGTCCGAAACCTCCACAAACTGTGAGCTAAATAAACATTTCCTTTCTTAATATTGGGCATCAGGTATTTTGTCTCAGCAATGAGAGAAAAGTAACCAAGACGGAATTTGGTACCAGTGAAATGGAGATGTTGCTGCTACTATACCTGACCATGTGGTTCAAGAACTTTTGGAAATGGCTTGTGGGAAGGTTCAGAGACTTCACCTTAAAGAGAAGTACTAGAACGCCTTCACCTGTTCTGTGTGGATGATTCTGGTCAGAGCTCAGAAGACCAGAAGGCTGACTGAAATCCTGCCAGTAAAGACCTGGTTGGGGAGATTTCTGCTGAGAAGAAAGACTGCTTTTTTTGGTTGTTGGACTCCAGATGATGTATATTATGGCTTGGCAGAAAGTTTGTCTGCAATTTGCTTGTGTTCAGAGACTTTGCCCAAGACTGAGATTAAGGGCAGTGGACTGATTACTCTGGCAAAAGGAATTTCAAGGCAAATGAATATTGGGGCAGTGTCATGGCTATTGTTGGGGGATTTTAACCAGATTTATCTTTTGAATGAAGAGCAAAGAACCCAGCTGGATGATTTAAAATGTTGTGATTTTGGGCAGAAAGGAAGCTCCAGTAAAACTGTGGACTGCAAAGACAGAGCTGAGGAGATTTCCATTGCTGAGAAGAAACAAGAGAATATAAAAGATGGCCTGAGGGCATCACAAGAAGCAGCAAGTCCCCACTCTTTGTAGCCTCAAACCTGCCAGGATGAATAACTTTGCTTTGAGGAGAAAGCCACAGAGCACCATGTTCCAGAATGGGGGCAGTAGCAGCACTGAGTTCCAGAAGGGCCATGGTACAGAGAATTTTATTCCTCAGAATTGGATTTGGATTGCCTAGTGATACAGGCATTCAACCCTTATGGTGAAGAGAGAGGAAAGCTGGGCCACTGCTCCAGGGGGCAGCAGACCATGGCATCATGCACGTGGCACTGATTTTTAAACACATACAGAATGCAAGAGATCTGAGGTTTAAAAGGCTTCCACCTGGATTTCAGAAGGCCTGGGAGGCCAGGCAGTGTACCCCTGAGAGGTATGTGAAGCTGTGAGAGTGAAGCAAGATGTGCAGTTTAGACCTCAGAAGTTTGGAAAAGCCAGGAACATGCATTGTCTGAGGAAAGCTGTAAGAAGGGAGCAAAGGGGGCCAAAGAGAGAAGCCCTAGGAACTACAACCACTGGAAGCACCATAGGGATGGAGCCACACAAGGCCTTTGGAGCTCACAATTTATCACAGATTGCTTGGGATGTTCCATGTAGAACTACAAAACTTAATGTTAGCCCTGCTGGATTTTGGACTTGCTTTGACCCCAATGCTTTGTTTCCTTCTGTTTGTGTCTTTTGGAATGGTAATGTTTATCTTGTGCCATTGAATGTTGGAAGCGTTTTACTTTTCATTTGTACAAGAGCTCATAGCTAAGAGTTTGACTTACACCTCTGAGGAGCCTTGGGACTTGGACTTTTCAGCAATGCTGAAATTGTTATGACTTTGGCAACTCTTAGAGATGGACTAAAATGTTTTTGCATAAAAGGATGTGCATAAGTCTTTAGGGCGTCAGGGGAAGAATGTTATGGTTTGTGTCTGGATGTCCCCCCAAAGCCTCATGCAGTCATGGTGCAGGCTTCTACAGTTTATGACTGATTCATGGTCCAATGTTGGAATTATGGATGTGAGTGCTACTCCTGCACTGGGGTGGATATTTTGCATATAATGTGAGGGAAGGAAAGAGACTGCTTGCAGGTGCTCCTCGCTTTTGCTTTTGTCATCTTGCTATCTTCCACCACCATGAACTGTTGTCCTCTGCCATGTGCCATTCTGCCTCAGAGCCAGCCAAGTATGGACTGAAACCTCTACAAACTGTGAGCTAAATAAGCCTTTCCTTCTTTAATTCTGGTTGTCTGGTATCTTATCTCAGAAACAAGAGAAAAGTAACCAAGACAGCATTTAAGACAATCACAGTAGTGATTGTAAAATTAAAAAAAAAAAATCTTCAGGCATCTTCCCCTCTAAGCTGTCCTGCATTTAACAGTTTTTTTGTTGTTATTTTTGTTTTTTAATGAGGACATCATTGAGTTACTAGAAAACTAGTACATCAGAGTTCTTTCTCATTCAAATGATGACCACACTGTAGGAAAATATTCACACAATTTAGTTTTTAAGAGGAACCTGAAAAATATCAATTCATACTACTGTAGAGCTCCATCTTGTACTTTTTTCTTCAAGGAGTATTTCACTGAGACCATAAGGCTGTATTGAAAAACACAATGAACAACAAAAAACCTTGTAATTTGTAGGAATCCTACTTAAATAAATCCAGTGGGAAGTGTCAGTTGCCTGGGCTTGATCTCAGTTTAAAAAAGTGACATCAAAGAGCCTGGGATGTCACTACAGTGAAGAAATCATTGTTGAAGCATGAAGAAACATACAGGGAGGAGTTGTACTGGAGACTTTGCCTTTATCTGGGATGTACCCTACACCTTTGTATGGGCTGCAAGTCTAAATTTTCACTGATCTTCGGTGACTGGCTTTTGCTGAAAAAACCCACAGTGATTTAATTTTATAAGCAGAATAACTATAAACTCATTTGTGATTAAAAATTACCGAATTTCTCCTGTCAAGTATAGGTAGCATCATTCTTTGACTTGAGTATCCTTTTCGTACTTGTGATATGTAAGGAAATGTCCAATTTTAATGAATAAAAGTAGGTGTATGATCCAATATACATAATGTAGAATAGATATTATGAAAGGGAAAGAAATTGCTCAAAAGAAGAAACAACTGGGATGAGGGAAAGGAGAAAAAGAAAGAAAGAGGGAAGGGAAAAAATATATATGTGTATGTAGAAAGATAGTTAGGATAACTCTACTGCTGTTGTCTAATGGTTTATTGAAATGGCATTAAGTTTTGAAGGTCTACTTGGTTCACCTATGAGAGTGAAGTCCATTACACCAAGTTTGAAAGGCCAAATTAAAATATTTTCATCTTCTATTTTCTGGCCCATGCTTGAACAAGGGCTCCTGCATACGGTTTTAGACTCAACATGGCTCCAAACTTTCCCTATTGTCCAGATTGAGGGCCTAGTTGGTGGTGTTCAAACAAATTCTTGGAGCAACTGAGGAAAATATTAGACTTTGTATTTGTGATAATGTTCATAATTTTTCTGTTTTATGTATATTTTACAATGCACATAGTATTTAACAATATCAAATACTATATAGTGCAAGTTATATGTTGTTCCTTGGTCTAAGAACTTCAAACACAGTTGATTTTTTTAGCCTTGTAGGAAAAACACAGATGGAACTGTGATTACTCATGTTAACTTGTGCAGAATGAATGGGCTGAGACTCAACCCTAGGCAGTCTGGCATGAATTTTTGTGGTTTTCACTACTGTACCACATTTATTTCCTAAGGCATTGTCTTTATGTGTAATTTACAGATGAGTGAATATAGATAAATTTTTAGAAATATTTATTGATATCTGTACAGGTGAATTGATTTCTTGATCCTAAGTTGCTCTTTCTGATTTGAAAAAGTCTTTTACGTGTCTTTGAGTATCCATGATGTGATCTGCTTCTTGTGTGCTGATTTTGTAGTTGAAATGTCCATGAGTAATCACAGCTGCCTCCTTAAATCCACCACTGTATGTGTGTCCAAATTCAGCACCTGATTTTCTGGCATCACATCAAATAAACTTAAGGTCCCACTGCAGCAACACTTAATGTCAACCAGTTTAATGAGTATCTTTATTTTTATAACTGGTTTGAAGACTAGTAAATTCTGTACTGTCCTGTTTAATGTGCAAATATATATTATGTCCAAGAATATGTGAAATAGTACATTCCTCCTTACCTTGCTGGTTTTGTTTATTCTCATTAATCTCCACCACTCAGGTGGGCTCATAGCACAAGGAGGCCTCAATTAAGGTGACAGATTAGTTTCTTTCATCTAAGTATGGCAAGCACTCAGATGTTTAAACCTACTCAGCAGGTCAAGAGTAATTCAGAAAATAGCATCAAGTGTAAGGAGGAAAAACCTTTTTTGAAGTGAGATTCCTTCCTAAAGGTATTTCAGCTGCTGTACTTGGCATCTTGTTAATAAAAATATTACTTGGGCTATTTTAGTTCTAGTCTCCATACTTGTGTGATGTACCACTGTAACTTAGGCCATCTGTTTTAACAAATTAATGACATATCATACTTTGCCGTTTTTACAAGATGAATCTTTTAAACAGAAGTTCATGAAACTTGATTCTTACTTCCTTATTGCATCATTTTTATTCTTAGTAAAATCTTCTGGATATCCCAGGTCTAATTTTATATTTCACTTGTGACCATGTACTTGAGATGGAAAGGAGAGCGTAAAATGAAGATCAAGTTATTGTAAAAGCATTTGCCTAAATATCAATCTATCTGTTTCAATTTGACTGTGTTTTGTTTTCTGTTCCAAGTTTAGAATTTTAAACAGCTTAAGAAACATGATATTGAGGAGGTATCAGTAATGTGCTGCTAGTTACACAGAAATCTCCTTTAACTTGCTGATTGATTTGTCCTTATATTTTCCCAACACCTCTGAACTCTGTTAAGCCTTTGCAGTTCTCCTTGTCATTGCTATGTGATATGACATTGAATTAATTTGCTTTTGCTCAACTTTTATGCCATTCTTGTCTGTATTATTAACTCAGTGGACCAGGCGGCTAACAACTTTAAATAGCCCATTGGTTGTCATAGTAACTGATATTAAAGCTAAATATAATCTGTCTCTTGGATTTCACATTTAAATAATGGCTGGTATTTGCATTTTTTCAGTAACTGTCTGGACTGCTCATAGGACTTTGTACAAAAAGCCTTGAAATTTTAGGTTTATTTATAGGCGTTAATTCAGTGACTCTTAGTTTCACCCAGTTTATGACTTTTTATACTAGTCCACTTCTATCAAATAAATGCTCAGAGAACCTCAAGACAGATGCTTACTTAACTATTAGAGGGGGTGTACACACAATATTTTAGTTTTAAAATTTTTATTTCTTCATTGTAGGTATTTTCACTGCTGTTTATGGTCTTATTTATCTTTGTGATATTTCTGTAATATTTTTAAGATGTTAAAAATTAGACTCTGGGTAGTAGAAATAAAAGACACGGGAGAGAAAGACTTTTAAGAGAATTGACCATAGATGGCTCCTGTTATCATTTCTGTTTTCTGGGGTAACTTTCCTTCTTAGATCAGGATGCAGAGGCTCAGTAAATGATCCCCATTCTGCTTAATGCCTGACTATCCTTTTTTATTTCTCTTATATCTCTTCTTGTATGTTCTCTTGTATCACTCCTTTTTTTGTCAAAATATGTGCACTGTATTAAGCACACAAAATGTGGCTCTAGGGCTAGAGGATCTTAAGACAATGCTGATTACATATAACAACAGAAACTTAAATGATCCCTTAGCCTTGCATTGGAGGGTGTGCCCACACCATCACTATTTTTCCAGCTAGTAC
Organism: Chinchilla lanigera; assembly: GCF_000276665.1. Classification (NCBI taxonomy): domain Eukaryota; kingdom Metazoa; phylum Chordata; class Mammalia; order Rodentia; family Chinchillidae; genus Chinchilla; species Chinchilla lanigera. Next base: position 15,049,313 of record NW_004955409.1, read on the forward strand.
TGTTTGGGGCTGAATGAAGTTTCTTAATTCTCTCGGGCTCTGGAGTTGTAGTTATTTCCAGTCTGGATTCGCTATCCTTTCCAAGATTCAAGAAGCAAAAGTACTCTGTTATCAACAGCAGCTTGTCTGTTGGATCTGTATGAAATATCCTGGATGTCAGAGCATCCTGTCAAAGTCTCCAATATAACAACTTGGGGGTGACACTCAGGTCTTTCTCTCTTAAAGTAGCCCCTTTTCTGTTTCAAATGTGCAAAATCTTGCTCAGTTCCCTGGTCCTTCTCTCTTCTAGATTCCTTAGTTATGAAAACTTGCTCTCCTATGACTTCCGCCATCTCTCCCCTCTAGAGCTTAGCTGCTGGTATCACTTTCTCGAGGTTCCTGCTGTATAAACACCCATGCCTTTTAGTTGCAGCATGCAGCACAGTGTTAAAAGCATGGCAATGAAGTGTTTTCTTCTGCAGATTGTGAAATGATGCCACATAGGAAAAGTGTCCTGTATTCAAACATAACTTAGAAAACCTGAGTTCAAAAAACAAACAAATTTCTATGCTAGAAGACACCCTTATGTTCATTATGTGCCAGTGATGAATACTGTGAGTCTCTCAGAGGAAAGAACAAATGCCTACCTTGTAAGTATTTCAAGACTTTCATTTATGGGATTGATTGTTTTGTTTTATTTATTTGCTTTTACTTTTATAAAGCTGCAGTCTTCAAAGAGGGGTATGTGTAGCTGTTTACTTGTATAGAAATCAACCTTAATATCCTCCACCTCCATGTGTATTTTTTTGCAAAGCTTGATCTACTTTAGAAAGAGCTGGTGGAGTTCAAGTAGTTTCCTTTTTCCACCTTTATGATCACGCTATGGCTCAGCAGAATTAATCCTATTACTGACACTCCAAGGTGAAAAACTGGCCGCACACCACACAAATTGAAATTGGTCTTGGTGGGAAAACAGCGAGTGACTTTTAGGTATCAGTAGCAGAGTTTTCTGCTACTGAGGTGGTTTTCATTCTTTTTTCTTTCAACAAAATTTAAAATCAGTGGTCATCTGATGAGTTACTCAAAATAATTGTTGCTGCTGTGATATGACACTGGGTGATATTCTTCTTATTGCTTAGAAAACTTGACAAAAATTAAAATTATTGTATTCCTGCTTATGTGAACAAGTTTCTCAGTTTTTAATCAGAAATGGGGAAATAGAAATAAGCATTATATTAATCTCCTGTAGCATGCGAACAATAACGGCTGGTTATCCAAAAGCATGAATTAATTGGATTAAACCAGCTTTATCTCTTTGACTAATAGATGCATTTCTAGGAAATACTTTTCAAATGATGTGATATACTTTCTAACTATATTATACACTAATATATTTCAGTGATAATTTAAAGAAGACTCTCAGTCTCAAAAATATACTCACATGTATCCTCCAGGTAATGTGGAAAACTGACCACTAAATGCTTTTCAAACACGTTACATGAGAATGAAATTCTGTGGAAAAAAGAATGATTTTTCTTCTGTGGAACAAAGAATGATTCAAGGAGAAAAAGAAATGGCAAAATTTCTGAGTAATAAAGTAGACTATGTTTTTATGTTTTCAGTAGATATTGAGGATCAGATTGTCGTGTAATTCATGGGTATTCTTCTTTCGGGGGGATCTTCATCTGTAGTTCTGGCTGGCCTCAAACTCACTATGTAGCACAGGCTGGCCTTGACATGCAGCAATCCTTTTGCCTCAGCCTCTTGGATGCTGGGGTTACACGGGTGAGGCACCACTCGCAGTTCATTTGTAGACATTTGTTAAAAAGAGTGACATAATATAATGTAGTGGGCAGTGGGCCAAGCATGCAGTTCCAGCTACTCAGGAGGCTGAGGTGAAAGGTTTACCTTTGCTGGGAAGTTCAGGGGCAGCCCGGGCAACACAGTGAGAACTGTACCTAAAAAATCAAACAAATAAACAAAAACTGATTTCATCATTTTATTTTCATATCTCCACAATTAAGGCAGATCTTTGTAAGTAGTTAAATTTATGATAGTAGCTTTTTAAAATATCAACCCCAAAACACCACATGGGATCGGAAACCATAGTGGGTGTTAAAAATCTAAAAAGCTGTTAAATAACAGATACCTTGCCATAAATCTCGTTCAAAATACGTTTCTTTGCTTTGAACATCCTTATTTCATCTTTTTTTCTACCTTCTGTGGCAGTTCTGGAAGTCCTCTTTCAGGTCATGGCAACTTTAATGTCTTGAGACAATTTGAAATGTTTATCTTTACATGGTCATTTTGACTGAGAAAGAGTCAGAAGTTGCAGAGCACTATATATCCAATGAATGAAGTGGAGGAAGGCACCCCATAATAATTTTAGAGGCCTCTTTTGCCATTGGGTGACACTTGGCAGCAACACTTATCATATTTTATCCCATGTCATAAAGATACATGAAGGAGGGGCTGGGGATTTAGCTCAGCGGCAAAAGCGCCTGCCTGGCAAGCACAAGGTCGTGAGTTCGGTTCCTGGTACCGGAGGGGGAAAAAAAAACAAAAAAGATACATGGAGGAGACCTTCCAGCACTTCTTCAGAAAGTAGCACGAATGTTGGGAAATGTGTCTCTGCAGAAATGGGGGAACATGGAGAGGGACTGATGGCAGTGTGTCTTTTATTGTTTTTTGAAAGTAAACTCTTGCTGTATATTTTATCACACTTCACATGTGAAGGGTTTTAAGTCTTCTAGGCTATATGTGAATAAAAGTATATTTGAAGACCGTACTGTGTTAACTACTTTTTAAGAAAACAAGTTTTCTTCTCACATCCCACTTCTCTCTTTCTCTTTGTTTCTAGTCAACCAGCCTTTTCTGATGAGAGCTCTTGGACTACAAAAAATGATTCATTATCTAATCAAACTCAGTGGTCCATTTAGATAACTAATAATTTAAGGGTTCCTCAATCTCTAAAATTTTACCAGACAACATTGCCAGGCACTGTTCCAGGCACTAGATAAGTCATCAGTAAGGAAAATAAATCCTTGTCCTCATGGACATTCTAGTGAGGGGATTCTGACAGCAGATGAATAAAGAAAATGTGAGGGTAGTAAACAGGAAGAGCTGAAAGAGGAGGTTACGGCCATTATAAGTTTCAATGAAATGCTTAGGGGAAGCCTTCATGCAAAGCTGGTGGATTAGTAGAAACCTTGGATTAGCTGATGTAGACACGTAAATACCTGATGCAAATCAGTATTGGAAAAGGAAAATGTCCCAGAAGTGAGATATGATCAGATATTATTGAAGAAAGCATCAGGATGTAGTGACTGGTATGACCTAAGAGAGTGTAGGTGATAAAATTGGAGCAGCAAGAACACGGGGCCATGTCATTATCAATATCAAAAAGACTGGCTTTTATTCTATGCTGGAAGCTATTTGCAGAATTTTGAATAGATGCTACTGACCCCAGCCAACTGGTGTCACAATCAAGTTTAGTGTCAAAGCTGAGTTCTCTTAACACATCATTACATGTATCCCTTTCTCTTTCTGCTTATACTTTTCTCCTTCCCAGCTCTCTTATTTTTCTATCTCTGTTCCTTTCTCCTTTTATTTTCTTTTAAGCTTTTTAACTGTAATAGTAATATTTCTGTGATTTGCTATTTTAATGGGAATTTTGTCCCATTTCACCTCAAATTTAAAAAGTTAATTTAATGAAGCTACAGTAGAGAAAATAAATATTCAATTTAAAATCTAAACTAAGTAGAATAATTTCTTCTCCCAATTGTGTATGCCTATTACCCTTCTAGAGAAAGGACCTTTTGTTTAGCCTGTCTTCTATAAGTATAAAATGTGAGTACTTGAGTGTATGGTGTCCTTGGGGAAGAAAAGAAGCAAATAGGTAGACTATTCTAATGGAGAAACATACTAAAATTTGGAAACAAGGTTGACCTGGGGCAGGTAGAAGGGACAAGGAGACAAAAGAGAGAAAGGCTAATGGGAGTTTATGTCAGTGACTGACAGCCAATAATAAATCCCTGATGGAGTGGAAAGAAAGTGGCTGACATAGTTTTGGAGGCGTGAGTGTTTAATAGTTTATTTTACAGTTGGTTGCTTGATAATTCTATGATGTAATTACAGTATAGTCTCCATTCCCAGAATTTCTCCAAATCAATGTCTTTTACACACGCTCCATGTTAAATGCCTCTTGGTGACATCAAATTAAAGCAACTGTGTTACATATGTTGCTGTGGGGAGTGAGGAAGAAAATGTGATGGGAATGAAGCAGAAGTGATGTCAGAGATTCAGGAAAAATGTGGGATTGTGAATTAAAATACACACACACACACACACACACACACACACACACACACACACATTGAACCTTGAGGAATTCATGGGCATCTGGAGGTGAGCATTAATCTTCCTATTAGACAGCCTAGAAACACTTGCTTTCCAGTCTGATTGGCCAGACAGGAAGGACTAACCAGCATGCTCATGCTCAGGCACAGGGTGATGTCCTGGAATCTTATTTGGTGTTAGAACTGTGGTGAGCGGAAACATGGACTGCAAGGATGGGAAGGGGCAAGACTAGTCAATGCCAGAGTGAATACTGTCCAGCTCCTAAAGCAGATTGCCTCTGTTTTCCTTTTTCCATTATTGAGGCCTGACTGAATTGAGGGCCTTCACATTGCAGCATATCCCCAACCCCTTTTTAAACTGTCTTTTTATTAAGAGACAGGGTCTCCTTAAGTTAAGTTGCTAAGTTTTCCAGGCTGAGGCCAAACTTGTATTCTTCCTGCCTCAGCATTCCACAGTACCGGACTTACAAGTGTGCACCGCTGCACTCACCTCCAAGCCGCCGTTTTTAACTAATAAAGCACAGTTTAAAATTTTCAGTGGAAATTCTTCTTAATGGAATCATGAAAATCGAAAGGGAAGTGAAGAAGAAAGGAAAGGGCTTTTCAAATTTTCATGCGGAGAAGGTATGCAGCTACATTGTGAAAAGCTTCTATAGAAGCATGTGTCTGGCCAGACGGACAAAGCTAAGCACTAGTCTCCTGGACTCAGACTTATTTACAAATACAATAAACACACACATCTACTCATACCAGTCCCAGGTTTAAAAGCATCTATTAGATCCCCCTATTTGTAAAATACATCATCAGTCGCTTGCTCTCCCTTTGTTTCCCAGGACTTCTTGAAAGTTGTCTGTGCTCTACACAAACCCATTTGAGGCTCTTCGGACAAGCTATGCGCCTTCCTGCTACCATGCTTTACCCGGGGTTTGGAATATCTTCTTTCTTCTTGACTCTGTCAAGTCATCACCTCTCCAATTCTAATCCTTTAGGAATTTGTGGTATTTCAAAACATTGGAAACTTCATCACGTTCAATAATTTACTAACTTGGGAGGCTCACTGTACTTTTAGACTTTTCCTCTGTACTCAATAGCTGCATTCTTATAGCAAGTTGTTTGATCTCTGTAACTCCCTCAATCTGTCTTCTTCTACCTTCCTTCAGATTAGATTTTACCTTTTTAAAAATTGAGTTACGGTGATTAGATAGTCTATTCAAGATCCATCTAAAGCAGAGTTAAGAAAATATGGTTAGACCTGAAGAGACAGATCCCTAAAGATGACATACTCATGGCGAATAAGCAAATGAAAAGATATTTCCCATCACTGGGCATTCACAAAAGGTGAATCAAAACCATAATGAGACTGGGTACTATTAAGAAGAAACAGAAAATAAAAGGTACAGACATGGAGAAATTGAATGTGCTCGTTGGAATATAAAATGATGCATTTGCTGTGGACAGGAGGATGGCAATTCCTCAAAAAATTAAACATACAACTACTGTATGATTAAACAATCCCACTTCTATGGTACATATCCATATTAGAAAGGGGTACTTGAAGTGACATGTATGCACACCCATGTCCATACTAGCATTATTCGCAATAGCTGAAAGGTGAAAGCTATTAAATGTTATATATACAGACAACTGAATGTTATTCAAACTTAAAAATGAAGCAAATAAGGAGCCAGGGATATAGCTCAGCAGCACAAGCACCTGCCTGGGAAGTGCAAGGTTCTGAGTTCAATTCTTGGTACAAAAAAAAAAAAAATGAAGCAAATTGTACCACATGCTAAATGTGGGTGAAGCAAAAAACTGTTGTGCTAGTTGAAATAGGACAGTCACAAGACAAATAATATATGATTTGTTTTCTACATGATATCAAATGTAATAAAAAGGAGTTGTTCTCTAGTGGGTATAGTGTTCTGATTTTACAGGGTGAAAAAGTGATGGAGATTTATTGTACAACAATGTGATTCTACTTAACAATCATGGCTAAGATGTTAATGAAAGAAAGGACAGAAAAAAATTGTTAATTTTCTTTGTTTAATTGAGACTTTTATCTCACTTTATCCTCTTCTAGCCCCTTTTGGTTCCAGTTAGTAATTGTTCCAGCTGTCCCATAATAATATTAATAATAGACTGTCTATCTCATCATCTTTTTCGCAAGCATGTCCCTCAAAGGCAGAATTTGTGTCTTAATCCCACTTGCTTTTCCCTAGCTTTGTAATTAATGACCCAGAACAAGTGTCAAACACATTTGTCGACTAAAAGAATGAGTAATGAACAGAAACATCAGTCATTTGCATTATCATTTACCAATTTCAACCCATTTTCTGGCTTTAAAAAAAATAACCAAGTAGAGAATCAACCACCATACAAAGGAGCCATCTTGAAAGACTCAGACACATACTGCGTGGCCAGGAGGACCCTACCATGCAAATGAGGCTGACTTTCTTTGCAAGTTTCTAAGTAGGAGAAACTTCAACTTTTTTCAAGAATGATATATGCCTGGCTAACATGTTATCTGTAGGTGCCTGAGGTTGAATAACAAATTGTTTCCTCAATTTTATAAAGTAAAGAAAACCTGTTAAAGAAGTATTGACTGAGATACTGATGATGTTAGATTTTTTTCCAATTTTAGACATTGTATTTTTTAAAACTTTTTTTTAGAAAAATGATTCTCTGCTGTCTTGCAAAATGAAAATAGGTAATATGTAACATGTAAAAGTTATTTTATTCCATTAGTGGGACATCACACTTTATGCTTCTGTTTTGTTAATTCTCCCTGTATGCAAATGAATGGATATACCTAGAATTCTGATATATGTCAAACTCAGAATTCAAGCTATTGCTCCCAGACTATCTTCCTGTTAATAATTGTGCTTTACCACAAAATGGAAGAATGTCAGCAATCTCATTTTGCAGGAGAGAACACAGAATGTTTGTTGATTCAGTTGTCTTAATTTTATGTTTTTCTTCCATAAGTAGTTTTATACATTTGTTATCATCACAAGTTCACTGGTTTATGAAAAGATAACCACCCAGCTCAGTTTAATAGAAATATGCAAAATTGTAGTTAGATACTTTTCTTGATATTTTTTCCATGGAACCTGTGTGCATATTATCATATTTCATGTGAAAAAATGATGCCTTCCACAATGAAATATATCACAACCTCATTCTGTTCTGAAAGTGGGTTGCCTGAATAAGTTTGAGAGTTTATTTGGTGTTTATTATAAGAACATCTTATTTTTAACTGATTCTGTACCTTATGAGAAACAGGCAGTTTGTAATTCTAGGTTTTCTATGCTTTAACCTCCCCTTCCATCATCCCTCTTCTCTTTCTCTTGATGTGTGTGTGAAGCTGATAATCAAAAATGGTGCTATCTTACCATCCTACACATCTGTACTGACAAGGAGCTTGTGTGCATAGGGAAGAACAGCCTTGGTAAGGGAATAGTGATGAGAATTACAAGAGTTGACTCTGAGGGTGTAGTCATGGCCACTGCCCTCATTTCCTGAGGCTTCTTCCCTCCCAACCACCACAAATTAAAATAACTATAAGTGTAAATAATACTAAAGTACAAGGGAGATGTACCTTACTCAGTGAATCAGTTATGATTGTTATCTCTTTATTTTTAGGTAGGATTAATTCAAAGACTAGTAATTTTATCAAGGTGCAAGTACTTCTTTCAACTAATAAGCAGAGATAACTAAAATTCATAGTTTTTTTCCCCTCATATTTATTGTATGGATTTGTTTATGTTTGTTTGGTCCTTGGCATTTAATGCATGATTCTCATATATAATGCACATGTAATATAATCATGACTTCTCACTTGTAATGCACATGTAATGTAATGCATGACTTCTCACATGTAATGTACACCTTATGCATGAGTTCTCACATGTAATGCACATGTAATATAATGCACAACTTCTCACATGTAAGCACCTGCTCTGCCTCTGCACTGCATCACCAACCCCTCAATGAACTTTTTAAAGAGGTAGATGTTCTTTGCCTTTATGTTTTGGTATTTTACTTCCAAACAACTTGGTGTCTACCAAAGCAAGTTGTATTGATTTATGGGGAAGCTAAAAGTTTTAGTACAGTTTTTGTGATTCAATGAACAAGTGACATGTGCTTGTGATAGCTGTACTTTTAAAAAAGATAATGTTAGGCTTGTATGATGGTGTTATGTTTTAGACCAAATATGTGCCCCAAAGATGTCAAGCTCTCAGAAGCGGGACTTTTAGAAGGTGATTGATTATCTGGAGGTATAGCCAACTTGCTGTTAGAAGATGCAGGTATATCTTCAGCCTTGGCTCCTCTCTTATACATCTGCTTCCTGACCACCATGATGTGAGCAGTTTTCCTCTCCCAAGCCCTTCCACCCTGCTATTTTTACCTTTGAGCCAAGTGACCATGGACTGAAGCATCCAAAACTGTGAGTCAAAACAAACCTACCCTCCTTTAAGTTGCGGATGTTAGTTATTGTGTCTCACCAATGAGGAAATTGACTAAGGTTTACTCATCTCCAGTAGAATGTACAGGTATGATGTACATACTTCAAGGCTCATGAGTCAAAATAGACAAGGACTTATACTTCTTTCATGCATGTAATAAGTATGATAAGGTATCTACAGTGTAGTAGAACTGCCTTAGTCAATTTTTTCATTGCTGGGTCAAAATACCTCACATCCTTATGTTAAAGGAGAAGAGTTTTATCTTGGGTCACAACTTATAGACTTTTCAGTCCACAGTTGACTGGGTCCAAGGCATGGCAGCAAGCAGAGGATCATGGCAGTGGAGAAATAGCTCATGACATCATGGCAGGAAGCAGAACCAGAGATCAAAGGAGGAGGGAGTAAGATAGACCTTTCCAGGCCACGCTCCAAGTGACCCTGCTGTTTGCACCACACTTCACCTCCCATCATCACATCTAGCTATAAATGCATCAGTGGGCTAAATCACTGATGAGTGTCACACACTCAGGATCCAATCATCTCCCAAAAGGCCCACCTCTGTGCGCATAAGGCTTTGGGTAACATCTAGAGATAAATCATAAGAGGAACTATGCTAATTTTGGGAAATATAACAGTATATAAGATATAGAAAGTCTGGCTTCTTATGAAGCTTATGCTTACAATGGACAATGAAAAAATAAAACAAGTGAGATAACTTTTAAGCATGGTAAGTACAGTGGAAAATAGAAGCAGGCAGTGAGACAGAACACAGCTTTGCAGAGAACAGCAGGACCACTCTGCATGGGGTAACTGAAGCAAGCCTTCCGATATGGTGACATCATGCAGCTGTGGTCTAAATCCTGCATAAACTATGTGAAGAACTCTTGGGCAGGGGCACATAGAGGAGAAGGTAGATGAAACAGCAGGTGAAAGGGTCCTGAGGCACAGCCAGCATGAAGAATTCTAAGCACAGAAAAGCAAACATCCAGGAAACCAAATTCGCCACAGGCATTTTAAAATTCTATGATAGATAGCAGAAGTGGGAAAGGTATTGGCGATGTTGAAAGAAGGGAATAATTATTGAATTTCAATTGATCTTTCAACTCCATTTCTCTTTCTTATTGTAACAAGAAGGAGTCACAAGAGGAGAAATAATAAAAGCAAATCCACACACTAGGAAGTGATCCCTATGTTTAAGGTGAGAGGGTAAATGGCCTGGAATACAGATATCAGTGGATGAAAGTCTACAAATTCAAATAGGGATGATACAGACTCCATCTTTCAATGGGAGGATGTGTAAAGAGTTTGTAACCATGTTTTAAAATTGTCCCAATATCTTAATTTTTTTTAAAAATAAGAACCTAAGATTGTGTTTCAGGCTATTCATGCTGCTGTAACAGTGGTATGAACAACAGAAAGTTATTTGTCATAGTTTGGAGCCCAGAAAATTCAAGATCAAGGCACTGGCATATCCGCTGTCAGGTGAGGGCTTCCTGTGCTCTGTCTCCTCAGATCTTTTGAACAGCCAGAACCCTTTAAAGGCCCCACCTTCTAAGGATCAGAGTGTGAGTTAGGAGTGCACAAAAGTTCAGGCCATAACAAATGGTGTTTAATTTACGAAACGACAGGAAAGACAACAAATAAATAAGTGAAACTTTTTAAAAACACAGTATCATTCACCAATGGCCATTGCGTTGCCTGAATCCAGCATGAATGGGACCCATGGTCTGTTGAAGGTTTTCAGTATGCAGCCTCCTATGTCCAGAGAATTGCTCTGGCTTGGCAGTAAAGTGTTCCCACAGAGGGTTCACACTGGCGTGACACCCTTTGCCCACCTCAGATGATAAGAATACAAAGACTCAGGGTTCAATCTAAGGTACAGCTGCCCCACAGTACAGCTGTAACTGAGACTCCCTTTCCCCCAAATTTCCCTCCCTGGCCCCGAATCTCTAGCACATCTTCCTGAGGCATTTTAAAGCATTCTTGGCCCTCTGGATAGGACCATGATAGACCGCGGGTGATGTCTTACAGCTTTTCAGCAGTGCAGGTCTGTGTCCTTGCTGGAGAAGGGTCAGTTTACAAATGCACTGATGCCTGTTGCCTTCTGCAGTTATAGACTTGCTAGATCAGGGTTTGCTCCACAGAGAGAAATACCTTTGTACTGAAAGTTTCTTTTATACAATAAATGAACGTCACGTTCCTTAGCTCTGGAGCTCATTTCTACCCTTTTCTTTACAAGAGCGTCTCAGTCTGTTTCTCCAAGACAATAAGATATCCTGAGTTACTCACAGTCTTGTCTTAATAATCTCTGGTGAAAGTATGAAGATTGAAAGAATTACAGTTGAAAAAAATTAATTTAAACATGTTTTACATCTGAATTGCAAGAAATTGTGTTAAACACAGGTATACCAGTTTTTTCTAAGTTCTTACAGTGGTGTTAATTGAAAATATTTTACTAAAGCAATCTAGCTATTAGAGAAATAAAAAAGATTTTAAATATGGCTTTCATAAACCTAATACTATGTTGCTCTTAAGCAAATTGTTGCTTTCTACCAATTTTATCTAAACAAAAATAGATAAAATTCAGACCCTATTGTTTAAGTGATATGAACCTCTATTCACTTGAGAGCTCATTTTATTACTATGAAACTGTATAATTTTAGATAGGTATAGGAAATTTTCTATGTTTTTATAAATATAATTTCTGATTCTGAATTGTACCCTGTCTGAATTATTTTCTTATGACTACTGTGTAGCAAATCCATACAGAGAATGACCTTCTTTCATTAATGTATTTTCCTAAACTTTATAACATGACACGTCTCTGACTGTTCTTTGAAACTCATGTAAAACATGGTAAGAAGGCTGAGGCAGAAGGATCACAAGTTCCATTGGGTCTGGGAAATCTAATTTGTTAATTTGAAAATTAAACAAAAAAATAAAAAGCTTTAGAACACAGCTCAGTGGTAGAGAGGCCTGCATTTGGTTGCCAGAACTGAAAGGAAAACTAAAACAAACAAAAAGCATGAGAGGCATGCTTTTTACACTACGGTTTTCTACCATTATTATTCTGCCTTATTTTTACATTTTTAATAAAATTTCATCATTTACATCCTACTACATTTTAATAATGTTAATTATTCTTTCATATCTTTCTTATACTTTTATGTATTTAACAAACACACATGAGCTGTCAAATTCTGAACCCCTCCCCCCCCCCAGGCAGTACTCTATCTTCACACATGAAATCCTGCCTTCTCTCTCTGGGAAGAGTTCCCCAGCTGACTCCTTAGCTGAAACACTCTTCTACTCCTCTACAACTTGAAGGGTCCACAGTCAGCTCCTCTTGTCCTACAAAGGTTTAATTTTTTTGTGTATGCCCAAATGATCTTGGCAGTAACAACTAGTTCAGGTATAGCTTGAAGAATAGCATCACATTATAACATTAACAAAACCCCCAGATCAGTCCTAGGCATTTGGTAACTGAGGATGCCACAGTGTAGCAGGAACCTCTGCTAGTACTGGCTGTGAGCATTGGCTAAGGGATGGGGAATCTTCTTGCTCTTTCTGACTGCAGTCCTGCCCTCTTGCAGGTGTTGAGCTCTCAGAGACTCTCTGGTTTTTCATCTGTGTGTCCAAGTGCATTTATTTTCTTCATCACTTGTCCCTGGACCTCTTGTTTCTGATTCCTTCCTGTTACCTTTCTTCATGTTTCCCTTGGAAATCCTGATACACTTTCAAATTAAAAAAATAAGTGAATGGAGGCGTTCTGGTGCTCCTGCAGGTGACTGACTGTGCTGCTGGTCCTCCTTCATAGGGAATGTTTTCTTCATTCCGCGCCACACCATACTAAGGAATTGAATCATTCCACATTTATTTTGAGGAACTCATTACAAGTAATTTAGGTCAACCTCTTATAACTGCTAGTAACAATTGGATATAGGTATTTAGTATGCAGACCATTCCTATACTGATAGGTGAGTTGCAAGCTGCATGAGGGAAGTCTGGAAAAACTGTAGCCTCTGGGAGTACATTGGCATAGATGTCTTCATATCTCCTACAGCAGCCTTCCAGTAACAGGATCTGGACCCTGAGAAGTGATGTTTGTTGAGCCAGCTGTTAATGGGAGCAAACTGAAAACTAGAAACTTTGATTGCTGGAAAGAGATCACCAAGCAATGGGTGGTGCTTAAGGCATATTTATAAAGTTAATGGACAGAGAGAAAAACATAAAATCCTCCAGTCAACATAAACTTCCAGTTTATATCCAGAGAGGGCTGAAAGGTGAAAAGCATAGAGCATAAAGCATAGGGCAGCAAGATGAAGAGGATGAACTCGGAGAGACTTGGCCTCTGAGCGGAAATGCTCCTCCTCCTCGAAGCTTACCTCATTGCTCATTAGTTCTACCTTGAGGGAGAAACCTGATTTCTCCTTACCTGAATTGCCTCATCTGCAAAATGCAGGTAATAAGGGCACCGACTTCCTAGTACCATTATGAGTCTTAAATAAAGAAGTGTGTAAAGCCTTTATGAAACATGAGTGCATGCAGCTAGACCTACATTTATGATTGCAACTATTATTTACCCAGGTAGATACGTTGGATGTTACAATAACTAAGTGAACTTTTTAACTAGGCAATTAACTATTTTAACACATTCCTTACTTTCTTGTATTTATTATTTTTAGCACATGCTTGCAGTGCATGCTTACTTCCTTTGTGTGGAGTGGGTACATATACAGCACATTTTAATTCTTTTTCCATCCCTTTTCCTTTCCTTTCTTCTCCCCTCCATGTGTTGATCCCCTTCTGATCTGAGAAAGATCTGCCTTCTTATTCCTTATCATCTGTCTTTTATTGTGATCTTTATTTATAATTTGTGTTTCCCACATAAGAGAAACCATGTGATATTTAAAACTGGGTGTCTGACTTATTTCACATTATGGTCTCCATGTGCATCCATTTCCCTACAAATGACTGTAGTTTATCTTTCTTTACGACAGAGTTGTATTCCATATTTTGTAACTATCACATTTTCCATATGATTCAACTGTTCATGGACATGTAAGCTGCTTCCAAGATTTAGCCATTATGAATTGTTCTGGTATAAACACGGGTGTGTATGTGTTACTGCAATATGCTTTTAACTCTTTAGGGAAGACACCTAGATCAAGATTGTGTGCAGCAAGTAGAATTTCTAGTTTCAATTTTTTGAGGAGTGTCCTGCTGACTTCTATAATGATCATACTAGTTTATATTCCCACCAAAAATGTAGAAGGGTTCCTTTTTTCATGCAGCCTCTCCAGTCTTTGTTATAATTTGATTTCTTGATCATGACCATTCTTTCTGGGGTAACAGGAAATGTCAGTGTCATTATAATTTTCCTTTTTCTAATGGTCAATAATGCTGAGTATTTCATCATGTATTTATTTGTACTTGTTCTTCTGCAAAGTGTCTGTTCATTTCACTTGCCCATCTTTTGACTGAGCTTTTTGTTTTAGTTTTAGGGGTTCCAAGTTTTTTGAGTTCTTTATGTATTTCTCTGTCAGAGGAATAGTTGGTACTTTTTTCCCATTCCACAGGTTTTCTTTTCACTCTGATGGAGTTTACTATTCGTCTATTTTGCTGTGCAGATGCTCTTTAATTTGCTACAATTCCATTTCTTCATTCTCAGTAGTAATTCTTGTGCAGCTGGAGTACTTTGTTCCGAAGGTCCTGGCCTGCATCTATGAGTTCAAGAGTTTTATGGATTTTATCTTCTTGCATGGGGCTTCTGTTTTAACTCTTCGATCCATTTTGATTTTAGTTTAATACATAATGAGAGATAAGGGTCTCGATTCAAACTTTTGCATGTGGATAGCCAGTTTTCCCAACACCTTTATTAATGAGGTTGTCTATCCTCCAGTGTTTGTTCTTGGCCCCTTTGTCAAAGATCAAATAGTTGAATGTGCCTGGAGTTGCTTCTGCTCCACTGATCCTCCTGTCTGTTTTTGTGCCTGTCCCATGCTGTTTTTCACACAGTAGCTTTGTAACATAACTTTGAATCCAGGATTGACAATCCAGGATTTTCCTGCTGCTTTTCTCTGGTTTCCCAGAATGGCTTTTGCTCTTCTGGTTCCGTATAAATTTTACAATTGTTTTCTATAATTCTGTGAAGACTTCTGTTCATATTTTGATTGAAATTATGTTAAATCTGTGTATAAATTTGGAACTATGGACATGTTCACTACATTAATTGTGTATATACCTGAACAGGAGATATCTTTCCATTTCTGAAAGTGTTTTTGAATATAAATATGCATAAATTTAAAACCACATATATTTGCATCACATGCTCCCACTATGCATCTACAGTTTTACAACTTGCTTTTGCAACTTAAATCAAATCTTGGGCAATTTTCTGTGTAGAACACATAAAATTTTCTCTTTTTTCAATGTTTCTTACAGTTAAGGAAAAATTCTGAGATTATCTAGTCTATCCCTTTATTTCCATACACAATTAATTAGACTGTTTGTGAGGACTGGTCTTCAATTCCTTATAATGTCCAGTCTGCAAACCTAAACAATGTGTCATAATTAGCACTTGGTTCTTGTGTCACTGTTATTGTTTTTACAGTGACTCTCCTCCACAAAAAGGGAGATAGCTCTTATTATCAGTAATGCTCTAAATGAATAGTAGTGGATAAAGATGAAGACCTGTGTAATCACCTAAAATATTGTACACACAGTGGTGGCATAATTAAATATAGAGTAATCTTAAAACCGAGTTAAAAATAATGGATGGAATTCATGCATTAAGACCATAATGTTACAAAATTGCAAAAATGACAACTAGGTTGGCAAAGAAGATGCCAGTAAACAAATTGTTGGAAGAGAGTTAGCAGCTGGCCAACATACAGGGAGTAATAAAGTGGAATTCAAAGCCAGTGTTGCTACAACAGAGAAAAAATATGATTCATAGCACAAAAAGTCCCTACTTTGCATCATTAAATGCTTATAAACTTCCAGCACCAGCTCCCTCTGGAAATGTTATGGATGGTAAGGCCAAAAACCTGGCAGCATTGGCTGAAAGTCTGTTTAAAGAGAAATCAGAGCCAGGACTGGTGGCATATGTCTGTAATCCCAGTGTTCCTGAAGGTTGAGGCAGGAAGGCGGCAAGTACTAGTCTAGTCTGAGCAATTTACAAAATTAGTGAGACCCTATCTCAGAAAATAAATGTTAAAAAGGGCTGGGGATTCAGCGGAGTGTAGAGGTCTTAGGTTTAATCTTCAATAGCAAAAAGAAAAAGGCGATTAGACCCTGAAGCTCTCTCCTGGATTCCACATAGTTAGGGATCACTCTTCTCACATCCTGGTAGAAGATGAAGGTATTATACTTTTGGAAGGGTACATGGAAGATGATTTTTCAAAAAACAAATGTGAGGAAGAAAGAATCTTAAACCCAGTGGTACATCACTGAAAAGAAAATACGAGAAAACAGCCCTGCACATCATAGTATAATGAAGACCACAGCTAACAAATATCACTCCGCAGCATATATTGCCAATAAGTTTTTTAGTTCTATTTTTAAATTTGAGCGTACAACTATACCACTACATATTTGGAAAAAAGGAATCTAAGATGAAAGACAGAGGCAAGTATAAAGAAGCAACGATATAGGAGCTCTTGACAATTAAAGATCAGAGACTTGTGGGGGAAATCGCAATAGAAGGTTTAGAAATTAAGTGTCTCAGAAAAGAGAACAAGCAGATAATGAAGTGGGAATCAGGAGAACAAAGAAGCAAGCCTGTTCTGGGTATGCTATCTTTTGAATAACATGAGTTCCAGAAAAATACCAAGACTAAAACTGGAAAGTAGTTATCAAAGAGTTACAGCAAGAATTTTCCCAGAATGCAAAGGGAAGCACAGGACAGAAGCAATGTGAAAATGAATCTCAGCGAGGAGTTGAAGGGCCATTCAGAGATCACAGCTTTTGGGCATGCTCAGAAAGCAAGGGCTGCGGAGCGGGGTGCTAGAAGCTTCGGACTGGGCTGTCCTCAGCAAGAAGAGGTGAGTGAAATAGTAAACTTATTTTTACAAACCGAGGGAGTTAAGCATTCTAACAAGTCAGTGAGACTTCCTGGAAACTATATAAAAAGGGATCAAACAAGAGCATTATGATTTACTTCCAAGAATCCCCCAAAGTGATTAAAGAAAGGAAAAATTTCATAGTCTCCTAAACGGCTCAGCAGTGCCTAGTATTGTAATTCTGTAAACACTGTGCGTTGATTAAATGAACACTATAATAGAACTACATTTGGGAATGTAATGACTTGGAAGCGTGTTGTTTATATGTCTGCATTTTTCTATCTGTGGTGCAGGTGGTGAGGCTGGAAATAAAGGAGGGGTAATTCCCATTTTCCCCAGTGAAAAGACAATTCAGAAAGCCTTAAACAGAAATGTAAAGAAGAGACATTTGAATTTATGGAAATCAATATAATAAGATATGCACAAAAGGATGAAATGTATTCCCTTGGGTAAGCAGACACGTGCTCAAGTGGCTGCGGGCAGTGTTTATATTTTAGGAAAAGAAATCTTTTCCTGCAAATCATTTGATACTAAATTATACATACAATTTTGATTAAAATGTATGGGGACAAAATGGGTAGTGTTTCTATAACATTATCATTCTTGCATCATATTCATAATTAGATTAAAAAAGCCAAAATCATAGAGAGGAAAAGTGTTGATAAACGTTATGTACTTGTGAAAAACAATGGCCTCATTTTCTACTGTATTATTCAGGAATTTGATAAAATGCCGTAAGAAACAATTATGAGATTTCTTCACCATATAGTTACCACTGTTTGCTTCAGTATTAATTTCTTTAAGAAGTAAAAGTGAAAATCCCAAATATTCTTTTTTATGTGTTTATTTATGCTACTGATGATCAAACCCTGGGCCTTTCCCCTGAGCTAAGAGCTCACACATTTTAAATTTTTTTATACAGGTCTTCTTAAATTGCTAAATTACGTAGGCTCTGTTCAAATTTACAATCCTCTTGCCTCAGTTTCCCACAGTGATGGGATTACAGCATGCACTGTCACTCAGATATCTTTTTTTTGTAATGTGGGCAGTGTTTGTGTTTTAGAAAAACAAAACTCTTCAAACCATTCGATACTAAAATAGACATACAATTTTAGGTGCTCACCCTTGTAACTGCAAGTAATTCTGAAATCCCATCTTCTGTATTGAGCATCTACTTCTAAAGTTTAGGTGGGGAGAGTCTGAAAGCTCTCAGTAATTTCAACAAATAGGTAGGGCAGGTTTCTGCCAAACAACTCATGCTTTCCAGTCTCTCTCTCTCTGTCTCTCGCTCTCTCTTTCTTTCTCTCTCTCTCTCAATCTCTCTCTCTCTCTCTCTCTCTCTCTCTCTCTCACACACACACACACACACACACACAGAGTCCTTTTTGAACTCTCCTGTTTGTAACAGTCCTAAATTCAGTTGATTTAAGTGAATGTTATGAAGAAAGCATCTGATTAAAGTAATGGGTGACAGAGTATGAATAATTAACTGACACCACCTTCGGGGTCTCTGCTTTCTGTAGGGTTGGCTAAGCGCTCACTAATTAGGAGACCAGGAAGAACAGCAGGAACTTAAAGGCTTTTGCCTTTCACCTTTCTTTCTGGGTAACATAGTTTTACTTAAAACCTCTCAGTTGGCTATATCCTAGAACATATATTGCCCAGCAGCAACCATTATTAATTTATTACTTATTATGAAGGCTTTTCATGCATATCTTCTCTCCACTACCACATATGTTTTTTCCAGGGGCTGGGGATTTAGCTCAGCGGCAAAGCGCCTGCCTGTCAAGCGCAAGGTCGTGAGTTCGGTTCCTGGTACCGGAGAAAAAACAAAAACAAAAACAAAAACAAACAAACAAAAAAAACACATATGTTTTTTCCATTTTCAGTGTGTTCTTCTGACACTTGTGGTATCCACAGGGACAATTGCACATGGCATGATTCCTTCCGGAATGTGGGCAAGAACTGCGAGCTTTAAACCCTCCTCATCATGTAATTACTCTTTTGCTCTTATTATTACTCTGTTTTTGAATGCTCACTAGTTTAACACAGTCCTACAACCCAGTTTGAGAAACCGAACAATTCCTTCACAGCATTGTTCCTCTTGAAAAATATTTCTGACCAAAATAGCTTCTACGTTCCCATCAGTTTGGTGGAAACACTTTGTTTTATCAGACATTTGAACGACAAGGTTAGAACACTGAATGTGCCCAAGATGTTTCAAGGACTGATGTGTTTAGAAAAAAGATTGCTGCTGCACTTCAAGAAAAAAATGTCTATCTGAAAAAGAAGGCAAAGATCCATTGCTTCAGAAAGTGAGGGTGCACTGGGAGTGATATGAGTGGAAAAGAACAAATTTGCAAGAATATTGATTTAAACATGTATTTATTAAAATAGTGACTTTTACGCAGGTAATTTAATTTAGAAAGATCTGATTTGCTAAGCATTGAAGATATTACTTTTTCTCAGGAAGATTCAGCATCATTTTATTGTTAGGTAATAATAAAATAGTAATTTGACCTACAGCTTCTTTGGAGTCAAAGCACTTGAAATATTAAAAATTAATACAAATTCTTCTCAATTAAAGCTGTGTGCCTGGTGCTTGTTTTATATAAAAGAAGCTTTTTATGTCTCACACAAAACTGATCAAAGGAATTTGCTTACCTTTTTCTGTGCAAAAATAATTTTGAGAAGACTGACTTTCTCATCTGTTATAGATAGGCTAGAAGTCCTTCTATAAATGTATAGTGATTTACATTAGATACATTAAAGTAGAAGCCTTGCCTGAAATATTTATCATTAAAATCATAATGTTTTCCTCAAATCAGTAATACGTTTATTAAACTAATGCTGTAAGACAGCTCTTTATAACTTAATTCTGCACTTAGCAGAGTCATTTACTTGTAAATTTGGCCTTCTACAAAAAGTAGGATTCTCATAGTTATAGAACATGTCTTAGTTTTCCCATCCTTACATGAGGTTCCTATTTGGCTCTCAATAAATCTTTGACTGATGCCAATAGTTTTAAGAACATTTAATTTGGGGGAAACAACTCCTGTGTGAGAGTTACCTAGGAACAGCCCGACCATGCTACATAATAAATGCAGAAATGGGATCTTCGGTGAAGAACAAACAGATGCCAGCAGTACTACTTACAATTCATTTGCAATAGAAATTTAGCCATTTGTTCTTATTTTGGACTTTAGAATGTTTGGTTTGCCTTTATTTTCCATTAATTTAAAAATATTTTCCTAAAGTATTTTGTATTATTTGGGATCCTCTGGGTTCGCCAACTTCTACTAAGAGTGGGAGTTTGTTGTTTTCTTTTTAAGATTTATTTTGTTTTTGCATCATTAAGCAGGAAGAGGCCAGTGGACACATTTCCTGTTTGTCCCTGGGCCTTATCTCTTCTTCCTGAAACTGCTGAGCTTTTAAGTCTTTTCATAAAACCTCTTCTCCGAATAAAATACCCTCTTGGAAACAGGATGTTTTCACATTTATTTGGGGAGGTCTATAGGGTAATCTAAACCACAAACATCTTAATTAATAATGTTGATGCTTTTATTATTGCTGAGGGGGCAACCTGTTCTTGTGAGTGCATATGAAATTGAGTTTCTTAGAGTGCAGATCGCTCTCAGAATTACAAGGGGCATTAATGAGGTCCTTTCTGCTCTCTAACGCCTACCCAGGGAGTTGTAAAGAAAGTAAAATGCCACAGTCAGGAGGTGCTTGTGAGGCACCTGCTCAATGGGGGTCATAATTTTGGTGCTCTTATACAGCACAGAACAAGACTAACTTGCCAAACCTTCTCACAGAGAATACATCTGTATATCAGGCAATAAACAAAGACAGATTTTGATTCGTTATATTCACAGGTGCCCTGAGAAAAATTAAAGTAGTTAATCTGACCATCACAGACACCCCTTTTGTGTAACAGAATGATTCAGGAAGTTACTCAGATTAAGTGACATTTAAGCAGCGGCCTGAATAGAGTTAAGAGGAAGAGACCAGCAAAGGTCACAGGCCCTGAAACAGGAAGACAGCTGGTACACTTGAGGGAAGTCAGTCTGGCCAGAGTGCCGGGACAGAGGCACGAATGATAAAACATGAAGCATCTAGGGTCTGGTAAAGAGAAATTAGGTTCATTCTGCAGGGAATGGGAAACCAAGGGAGTTTTATGCAAAAGGTGACATAATGTAGCTTCTGTATCTACAGATCCATATCATGCCTTGATCTGGGGACTAAATTGGAGGGACTGAGAGTGGAAACTGGGTATGAGGCGGAGATGACAGTGGCTTGTGTAAGGAAATTAGTGTTCACAGTAGTGAAAGAGCAAAGGTTTCAGCTGAGGGATTGGTTCTGAACGCGAGAGAAGAGGAGCACTCAAACTTGATTAAAAATGTTCAGTTGGAAGAAGTAGGCAAATGATGGATGCCACGTGCACAGAGGCAGAATTGTAATCTAATTTTTTGACATGAACTTCCATATCTATTTATCAAGACAGACATTTGCATAACAGAACTTACGATTTTAATATTTTTGTTCTACAAAATGATAATCTGTGGCCATTCCACAAAGAATATATTGATTCCGGCTTCCATTTCACCTCACATTTTAGTGACTCAGGAGAAACACATCATCATTTCTACCTGTAAAATCATATCAGAAGCCTTGCCTTTATTTAACTTTAGTTTTACTATCTGTCTCAGGTGAGTTTAGAGATATAAAAAAAGCCTGCATTGAAGGCAAAACTTTGCCGGGGTGGTGGCTCATGCCTGTAATCCCAGAACTCGGGAGGCTGAGGCAGGAGGATTGTTGTGAGTTCAAGGTCAGCCTGGGCTACAAAGTGAGCTCAAGGCCAGCCTGAACTGCATAGCGAGACCTTGTCTCAAAAAGACAAAATAAAGAAATAAATAAAGGCAAAGCCTTAGCGACCTGGGAGCAAAGTATAGCTTGGAAATGTTACTAAATGGTTGATTATGATAGAATTCTTCAATTTGCTTACTCTGATTTCAATTTTTCATTCATAATTTAAGATGTTTTAGATTATCAGACCTGTCTTCTTGTACTGAGCCCAAGAAATGAGTGACTCTTTTCTTTGTAAAACTCTCCTTTTTTGCACCAGATTTTCTGACATTCTGAATTAATAAGAAATCTGCCTAAATTAGATTTAGGTTGTGGGAAAGGGAAGAGTTGCTTTACTCTAAGGGGAGGCGATAGCTATTTTTATGAGAACCTGAATATTGTCGGTACTGTGTATTCAGGGTATTTGCACTAGTAAATTATATTAATAGGTAACTTAACAAATTTCTGAGAACTAGGTCAGAGAGAGAGATTTTAAATCTGTGCCTAACAAGGTTTCCCAACAGTGTGTTTGCTGCACAAGCAAGGTTAAAAAAGACCTGTTCACGGAGGCTGCCCTTTGGATTTTATGAACAAATTCAGGCAGCTTTCTTGAAAATTGACATTGTTTAAAAATTAAATTGACATTTTTTAAAAATTAAGAGCTGAGATTGCATGTGAACTTACTTTAAATATTTTCTAGCCAGGATATCATTAGATACCTGAAGACTTTGCTACTGTGGAAAGGCAAAATATCTTTTCTGCCCTCCCTGAAGGCCTTGAAGTGGTCGTTCTTGTGACAATTATTTATGGGGTGCTATGAAGTACCGGCAATCATTCTATAATCAGTCTTTACCCAGAAACTAGGGACGCATTTGGGAAGCCATTATTAAAAATCAATGTCTGTTTGTTGTAACAAACCTTTGGAGGAAAGCACCTCGCCTGGCTAGCTCTCCCTTATCCTTAAATAGCATGTGGGTCTCACTGTCCTTCACCGCGTTGTCACTCACGACTTCCCTCACACACTAATGCGTGGAGACCTGCCTTTCCCACGAAGGTTAACTGCATCCTCTAGTGCTGATCTTTGGAACACTTACCTTGTCACAAACGTGCACTTCCCACACTGGATTCTTCTACGGCAGCCCCAGTTCTCTGAGCACACCACTGACTCTTCTCTCTTTTAAATGGGTTCTTGGATGCAGGTATTATCACTGGTAATGTCCTTGATCCCCGAGCCCATTTTTAGACTCTCAGAGCTGGCTTCCTGAGCAGCCACTGCGGGACTCAGGATGAAGCTCAGAGCATGAGCGAGTTCTTCCGTACATGGATGTAGCCACTTAGCAAATGGGACAGGATAAGGCGAACTAATTTATATTTCTCCCATTGGAGAACTGGCATGAAAGTAGAGTTCCTCTTTGCAAACCTTCCCAATAATTATACAGGCAGAAGAAGGGCATAGCACAAGCACCTTTTTCTTTGTGTCCACTGGCATCTTATTTGATAAGATTATCCTTCTCCCTTTTTGATAAGATTATCCTTCTCCCTTTTGTCCTCACCTTGGTTTCCTTGACTCTCACTACCCAGTGTTGGCATCAGTACTCCAATACTCACCTCAAGCTCTGCTGCATGTGTATGCGTGTGTGTGTGTGTGTGTGTGTGTGTGTGTTTAACTAGATTAAGACAGTGAGTATTATTAACTCATTTATTTAGCAAAAATTGTGAGGAATAGAAAAATTTATAAAATTCATTTTGCCTACACTATCTGAATTGCTACCACTTGTTCACATTGCTGCATTCCATGACAAAACAAAACAAAACAAAACAAAACAAAACAAGAACTTCTCTTTCAGAAAACAGGGTGGCACACACCTATAAACTCAGCACTTAGGAGGCTGAGGCAGAAGGATCCTTGTGAGTTCAAGGCCAGCCTGCACTACATACTGAGACACTGTCTCAAAAAAAAAAAAGGGGAAAATTTTTTCTCTGAAATCATTCCAATAAATTTCCCTTGTGTAAATTCACTTACAGGTAATAATTGCATCATAAATAAATTGAATGAAGGAATCAACAAATCATAAGCCACCATCAACAGGCATTTTGGCATTTCATATTGTTTAATAAAGCAAAAACTGCCCTGTGGCCTGATAGGGCCCTATAAGATTTTTCTCATTATTTCTTTCTTGAGTGTTAAGTTAATTTTGGAAAACAAGCAATTTGAAACAAGACATTTTTGTTAGCAATACTTGATCCTTTTATCTTCCAGATGCATAATAAATATTATGCACTCTTAAAATCAGTAACATAATAAAGATGTTGATCCTTTCAATACACCCTCTAATTATGAAATTAGGTTTCATAATTACATGTTCAAATGATTACACATATGAACACTAATTTCTTAATTAGGGACAATTATACCAATGATGTAAATATACAGTAATTGAGTGAAGTGACTAAATCAAGTAAATACTTCTGTCAAAGAACATTAGGGGAAAATAAAAACATGTATCTTTTGGTACAATGCTTTTGAAGCAACTCTAGTATTTGGTATTTATAAAAGCATGATGTGAATGGTTTTCATTTTGCAGCAAGACTCATATCCAGTATATCTTACCTAAAATAGTGAGAGTATAAATGTATTGAAAGAGGCAGGGTTAAGTGTCATGGGAGCATTTAGGGATGTATGTCATTTATTATGACCTGATAAATTCAACATACATTTATCTCTTCTCAGTATGATATGCTCAATACTGCCAGAAAATATTAACTATTTTAATATATATGATTGTTGTGAGGATTACCAGTTATCAAGCATAGAAGTGGAATAGGTAGATATGCTTTGAGAGTAACAAAGTCTTAGGTCTTTATCATATCCTTTACTTGAAAAATACACTATACGAAAACCACTGATCACCAGCTAAAGATTCAGATATACCAGACCTTAACTGATAATTGATAAATGATGTCTGTAGTTTACCTCATGATATTGTGTATATCAGAGGACTTACTATTGTAGTTTCACTTATATATGCAGGACTTACTATTGTAGTTTCATTTTTTAAAATTAAAGAATTAAAATTAAGTGAATAAAAATCATTTAGATAATAGAAATATTTATTTCATCATATATATCTTACTGTAATTGTCTCTGTTTATATTATATCCAGCTATGTGATTTGAGTTTGTGTTATCTAGTTGTGAAAAATAAAGTTAGTAAAAAGATAACTAAGTCCAATACTTTCTATACTATGTGTACTGATTTTAATTTGAAAGAGCCAAGCCTATGAAAACATCCTAAAGTAGACCCCTAACAGTCACGGGGCAACCAACCTACTGAACCAATTTCATGTGTGTCACCGGTTTTCCTAAAAGATGTAGTATCAAGGTGTGGGGTGAGAGGTGGGTCTATCAAGAGCAACCCTATTTTGTGCTTTCAGTACAGGTACAGTGTTCTCAGAAACTTTTCAATGTGGGTCTGATTTTTAACAGTGTAATACTGTCAACTGCTAGATCTACATTCTTTCTGCCTTTTAATTACATATTGTGTTTCCTTTCATAAACTTTGAATAACTGTAGCTTTCTATGCTTCTTTAGTATTTTCTATGCCATCATTTTTCCTTGTTGTTTGAATTTCAGGACGAGCAATCCCTCTTCTTTTCTCTCTCCTGCCATCCTTGCTTACCTGTCTCATGCATATAACATATTACATAACAAATAGCTCCCATGTCCACCTTGGGAATCTAAAGCAGGAAGACTGTAAGTTTGAGCCCAGCCTGGGTAACTCGGCAAGACCCTGTCTCAAAATTAAAATTAAAGAAAAGAAAGAAAATTAAAGGAATGGGAATTCAGTGCAGTGCAAGAGCCCTGGGCTTACTCCTCACTTTTAAAACACAAAGTTGCAACTGAAGCAACTGAGGACTGACATTCAAAGTCTGATAATTTTAAAAATAAAGGACCATCTACCGATGCAAGTTTAATGTATTTCCCTTACTTATTTGAATACCAAGACTGGGAGAAGAGATGAACCTATCTCATTTGTTTGCATTGTATGTTTGATGTAAATTATGATTTACTGTCTCTGTAATACATTTCATTTATATTTTACTTGACACACAGTTTAGTATTTCATATGCAGTTCTCTCACACTTGTGAAGCATATTGATTCTAAGTATTGTGAACAAAATCTTCATATCAAGATGAAGCTAAATGGGGGCTGGGGATTTAGCTCAGCGGCAAAGCTCCTGCCTGGCAAGCGCAAGGTCGTGAGTTTGGTTCCCGGTACCGGAGAAAAACCAAAAAAAAAAAAGAAAAGAAAATGAAACTAAATGTTCATAGGGTTTTGTGGACGTTGGTGTTATCTTTGTATTGACAGATGAACTTATAATTTATTGCCAGTTAACACACTTTCATTTTTAAACTTCATAAAGTGATTTATTGGATACACTGGTAATTTGAACACTGAGTGTGAGAGCTCTTTTACGAGCTCTTGTGATCTCCACTTGAAGGGATCTCTTTCTTTGCAACTCTTTCTTTGGTTATCAATGCCCTCTTCTTTATCATCATCCTTCTGCTTCTCATTAAAGTTACTGAATGAACAAAAAATGACTTAAACTCACAGACTTACTGGTAATACAAGGCAAAGCTTATCTGTCAATATATCAATCCCACCGTGCAATCGGATTTGATAGTGCTTGTTTATAATTGCAGAACAAAGTTTTAGTCCCTGGTTACAGGTAACATAGGTGATCCAAAGAGCAATAACATGCATTTGGAGGATGGAGGCCTGGAGGTGGCCTGGAGTGTTGATGTTGTCCTTTTCCTCCATGAGGCCTGGCTTTGAAGGAGAAGCTGATGGAGGGCAAATCAGGGAAGGGAGAAGGGCTGTATCAGTCTATCAACCAACTTCAGTTGGTTGCAGATAATAGAAATCATTCAGCTTGCTTAAGTACAAAGGGATTAATCTAGAAAATTAATTCCTAACAAAAACTCACTGAAAAGGCTGCAAGGGAAGGTAGTAAGCCTGTGGCCACAGGAATAATAACTAGACTAACCCATAGGATTGGACTCCTAAGAGAACTGCCTCTAGTATTAGAATCACAAAGTAACCCTCCATCAGTAGTTCAAGAAAAATATGCCTTAGTTATGATGAAGGGACTACATAGCTCACTTTGGAATTACTGGTTGTCTTTTGTAACTATGTACATTGATTTGTACCTATCAGTGCTGATCCTTCACAGAAGACATGTCTTCCCACTTAATTTGGTTTTGAATTTGTAGTGATAGAAATCAGATTTGAAACATTAATGCAATGGACCCTGATAAATACAGTTTTGAGTTTACTGCTCTGAATTGCAAGAAATCATCCTAGGCCACTAAAATGAACA
This sequence comes from Chinchilla lanigera, assembly GCF_000276665.1. Taxonomy (NCBI): domain Eukaryota; kingdom Metazoa; phylum Chordata; class Mammalia; order Rodentia; family Chinchillidae; genus Chinchilla; species Chinchilla lanigera. The sequence continues at coordinate 15,076,405 of NW_004955409.1, forward strand.
CTTAAGATGGCCCTGTTTTGTGTATGGTATATGGAAAGAGCTAGTGAATGACCCATGGATGGCATCCTGTGTTGATAGCTGCTATTCTATAAAGAAATTTCTTATTCATCTACAGCCCCATAAACTATTTGATACTTACCACATTTGGACAAGGTCAGTCTCTAACTTTCTATTGAAAATTTGTATCTTAAAACTGCCAATTACTTGAAGATTATACCCTAACAATTTCCTATGGTTTGCTGTTTTGTTTTAAAATTTTTGTTTGTTTAGGCTTTAAAAACAAAACAAAACAAAACAGTCCTACTGTGTAGGTCTTGAACTCACTATGTAATCTAGGCTGACCTTGACCTCCTGGCAATCCTCCTGCCCCAGCCACTGCAGTGCTGGGATGACAGATATGCCCTGCCACACCTGGCCAAAACCAGCATGTTTTATGAAAGTTTCTTTGATACATCTTTCCCTTTTAACTTTTAAATTTTTCATCCTAGCCCTCTACCCAGGTTATAGGTTCAAATTCTTTTTTTTTTTTATTTTTCTTCTTCCAAGAAAATTCATACCCAAGGATCCCAGGCAATACTATGTGAGATAATTTGAGTTTTTTCATTTCCCTTTCAATTCAGAAAAATAATCTTGTAGAAATATAAATGTGTAGGACATTTTACAATGGCTCAGTAAAATTTTATAGTGTATTTCCTCTCTACCAAGAGGTAAAGAGCAGTCATCTATTTCTACTTATTCTTAGGGAAAGTTATCCTGTCTACTTGAATTAAAGCCACAAGAGTCAGTTTTATACTTTTTGTTTTTGTTTTTGTTTTTAAATCACCAGAGAAATATGGACCATAGTCTCTGGATTCAAATGAAGTGGGATTCTATCCTAATCCTTCTGTATAATTGTTGTGGGATCATGGGAGAATCACTTTCCTATAAAAAGCCTCATTTTCCTCAACTGTAAAATGGGAATATTTTACTTAGTTGGTATTATTTTTGAAGACTAAATGAGATAAGTTACTAACACATTTGCCAAAATAAACCCTTAAATATTTGCTCTCTTGCTTGCTTATTTACTTATTTATTTATTTATTTTATTTATTGGCTCTAGGGATCAAAACCAGGGGTAGGGTGGGCAAGCATTGTCCCACTGAGCTATATCCCCATATAGAAATATTTGCTATCTTTTAGTAGAAACACAGTCATAATAAAGCTTGTTAGAAGATTGAGACAGCTACTGATAGTGTGTTCTTGAGAAAGTTAATTAACCTTTCTGAATCTCAGTTTAGCAATCTGCAAATTGAGGATGATAATGTTTATTGGTAGCAATTTTATGAAGACAATTATGCAAAAATGTGTAGCAGAGAATCTAGCACAAGATTATTTCCTGTTTCTTCTTTTTAAAAAAAAATTATTCAAAATTAAAACACATTAAATACAAATTGTTGCAATATTTAACGCTGGCATTAATCTAGTGGGCTGAAATATTTCAAATGTGTCCAGAAACAGCCTATTCTTAATGATCAGTCACCCATGGGTACTGGAACAAGGCCACTAAAATGAACACTTACGATGGCCCTGTTTTGTGTATGGTGTTTCATGTCCTTCTATTTTTCTTCTGCTGCAATTTTCCCATCTCTTGTTGATCACCTCCAATCACCATGATGTAGAAAGGAGTTTAAGTTCTAAGCTGACAGTTAAGTATAGACGTGATTCATACCTCTGTCTCAGACATTTTTCCGTTGCTGGACGTAATCTCTGACACCCTCAGCTTAAAAGAGGAGAGCTTTATTTTACCTCATGGGTTTTAGAGTGTTCAGTCCAAGGCAGCAAGTGTATTGTGGAGGACGTTACTGAGGGAACCTGTTCACTGCAAGACATCCAGAAAGCATAGAGAAGGGAAGAGACTGAGACAAGACTATCCCCTCCCGGTCAGGCTCCCAGGGACCCACTTCCAACAGCACTTTAAGACGCCATCTCCTAACAGTACACTAAGCTACTTGACTCAGCAAAGGATTAATCCGCATGATCCAATCCCCTACCCAAACCCTACCAATGACCACAGGACACTTTTGGGGAACCTTCTAAATCTAAACCATAATAAACTCCAAGGGTTCCAAAGTGCTCGTGAATTGTGCTTTTGTTTTGTTTTTCACTTTTCAAAAAGTTGTTTACGTATTTTGGTATTGAAGTATGAACTAAGGATCTACCCACACTTTGAAAATGTAACAGTAGCAAATGGAATGTTAGTTCCAGGTGCCCAGAAAAATACAGACAAATGGATGATTCACACTAAAAGATTTGTAAGTCTAATTTAATGTGATTGGGAGAGATTTTAGATTAATTTTTAGAAAACATAAATAGAATTACATTGTATTATCTATGTGGCACAATCTGGCTAAATTTACCTGTTAGGAGAATACTATAATTACAAACATCTGCCAAGTGTATATGCCTCAAAGATAGTTCTAGTTTTTTGGGTTTTTTTATAACCATGCTAGTGATTTTTTAAAATCTCTTAAATGGCAGAAGTTCATTTGGTTACATTATGAATAAATGTAAATATGGCTTCAGTAGACTGCTGTGTTGGAGTTATTGGAACAGAGCAATTTATTTTTTTATTACATTTCTAATACTCCACAGTGCCTGTAATATCGTTCATTTAGATTATATTCTATTATAAAAGGCATTAAAGAAATTACTGCTGTACTTTCAATGAGATTGAGAATGATTTGAAACAATTCCCATTAGAAATTCATAAGGAGAAGATGGAAACGTTGTGCAGAAGCAATACTTCAGCAAAATCCTTGATTTCTAAATTTTGTGGCAAATCAATATTGATTAATAAGTGTAAAAATGCTAAGTTTAAATCAAGGAAACTTTTCAAGTTCTAGGAGAAATATTACAGTAAAACTGAAATACCATCTTGCAACTATTCCCTTAAATTATCAAAGCAGGGGAAATGTGTCTGGAAAGTACTGTATGTCCCTACAGCAGCTCTTATTATATAAAGATGACATATTGGTGATGATTAAGTTGGGATATCAAATTTTAGGCTATTAAAGGTCCAGTTTAATGATTTGTTTCACTAGTAGTTCCTTCTTTCTCTCATGAGATGCTACTCAAATCTTTTAGATGGCTTAACTGCAGCATTTCCAAGAGATGTTCTTTGCTTTATTTGCCAGGGACGTCTAGTTGTTTCTCCAATGCTATTACTGTCATTATTTTGCATTTGCAAAACAGAGCAGATGTTTTATTGACAGAGTCTTCAACATATTAAAAAGGTATTTCCTATGTTTTGCTTGAACTTTTGATGACAGTTGTACTTTGCTGCTAATTATTGTATGCAGAAATAATAGTGGTTATCATTTGCTGATGGAAGCACATAACTTCTACCCTGGAACTGGCCCGCAGTTTAAGATAGGTCCCAGATCCCTAGCTATTATATTTGAATTTCAGGGTCAAACAAGAAAAGGGAAACAGATAAATGAGCCCATTCCCTTATTTTGAAAGGAAATTCTCCAGCATACCCACATAATATCTTTGGTAACCTGGTATACAAGGATGAAGAAAAATGACCTAACAGGCACAAGGGTATTGGATTTCAAACAAACAAACAAACAAACAAAAAAAACCTGCTTGCAATTTTACTGATAATTGGGGATTTGGGCTTCAGTGAGGTTCCCACCATTTTCTCACTGATTAAAAGTGGCTCACTGTGCCAAAATTATTTCTGAAAATAATACGGTTTAGGCTGAATCCTTGCTATACTTTTGGGACAGTGACACTTTGAGACACACTAGGTAAAGGGTGCCGAAGTGACAGGATGTCATTGAACACTTGGATAGTGGGTCTGTAGTGAGCGTCCCTGGTAGGCAACTTTTCATAAGAGTTGTCATAATTTAATGTTGGTGGAATTAAACATGTCCTATCTGACTCTGTTGGGAGGTGTCTCTGAGTAATGTGTATTGCTTTTCCTCCAGATGTGGCCTATGTACCTTTTTTTCTTCTGCTAATTCTGCTTTGCATCTTTTCTCTGTAATGTATCACACTCATGCCTATAACTTTATAATGAGTTCCGTGAATTGTTCAATGTAGGTGTAGCCTTGGAGACTCCTGACAAACAAGAAAATTGAGTAAATGATTTGTTACTATTTCTTAGCTTATAAAACCTATTTTAGGTTCACTCTAAATACCATTATACTTTTTTTTTTCACAACTAAGATCAATCATATAATATGTGCTTTTATTCACATTCTCTTTCATCAAGGTGAACTGGAAAGTTTTAGATCTCAATGACTGGAAGGATGGAATTGCCAAATGTCGAGATGTGAAACACTAGGGGGATTGGTTTGGTTATGAGCGGAGATCGAGCTCTTTTGGGGCATCGTATGTGTTAACGTTGGAGAGAGAGGACATGCGGTTTATGTACAGAGGCCTGGGGTTCATAGAAGATGCTTGACATATACTACGAATTTAGTAGTCATCATTATAAAAATGATATCTGGAGTATTATTGGGTTGACTGAGGAAGTGAGTGTAGATGCCAAAGAAATGGACTCAACATTCAGAAACGAGGGAGGTTAGTAGGAATCACCAGTGAAGACCAGGAAGAATTAGCTTGTGATGAAATAAATAATCTCCTATTCACTTTACCAAAATTTTAGAGAGCATCTTTGACATGTTTTCCAATTTGTGTATGGCTAATGTAAACTATTATAATTACTAAAATTTCGATTTGATAAATCTGAAGTAAAAAATTTGTGTTTGTCATATTTGAATAAATTTAATACACTGATATTATTTTAAATCCATTACAGCACTCTGCTAATTCATTTTATAGTGTATGCCCATGCTAAAATTCAAGTAGCTTTGTGGTGAGCTACTTTATAGCTTATATTTCCCATGCTTTTGTCTTTATTCTTTCATTAGTTTTTTTTTAAAAATCATGACTCGTATTAAATAGATACATCTACATGAATAAATTTTTCTGTTTATACAGTTTATTCTAGCCTTATCAAATATTGCTAATTGCTAATTCAGTAACATTTTGTTTAAAATTTGGTATCAGAAAGTTATTGTTTATTTGTTATTTTTCTCTAAGCTCAACCATTCATGTTCAAAATATAATGCTATACTTATAAAGATGAATAGGCAAAACCACATAGGTAGATAAATAAATTCATTAAAAGTTGTTAAATTTAAATAGAAATCCTGCTGTGCATATTTCCAAATGAAAACAGATGAGTAGCTTCAACTTTCCCTGAAATAAATATAGGTTAAAAGATTAATATCTTATTTTTAAAAATTCATGTATTGCTGGTGTCTATGGAGTAGAATTTTATGCAATTCAATCTCATATTACTGGAATTGTAGTACCAGGAATCCACCCAAGCAAAAGTGAATTTGGTACTGATTACTACATCTTAGGCTTGGTTCTTTGGGCAGGAGCTGTTGAGATCAAGAACAGCACTTGCCATAATGAGCTACAGGTTATGAAGGCAAAGCAATTATATCTTAGGACTGGGGCTTTAGAAATAAATTTGGAGGGTTCATGTGCAAGTGATATTTCTGGGGAATGCCTCATAGGAGAAACTGCTACTGGAGCAAGAAAGCAAGGAAGAAGATGGATGAGGATCGACTGCCAACTATGAGTGAGAATCTGTCCCAAGAGGGGGCACTCATCATTGATTAGCTAAAAGTCAATGAGTTGGGAAGTAAATTCTTGTTTTTTTCTAAGGCTTTTGTCCTGGGAACAAAGTGATACCATAGCACAAGGACTTTCCATGAGGAATAAAAATCCCAGAGAGATGGATATAGGAAGAATAAGGGCTCTGAGAAAAATAAATGAGCACCAATGATCTGGTCCGACCTATCAACAGTTTCTTTCCATGGCGTGTGATGAGTGCTTTACAGAGGGAACTAAAAGGTGCCTCAGCACCAAACAGAACAAGTCGTAATGGATTTATGGGAGAGGGAAAGCTTTTCAATGAGATTATTTCTGGAGTACAAGAGGACATTAACTAGATGCTAAATGAGGGAAGAAAAAAGGAAACCTTTAGGACAGAAGGAACCCAGTGTACCAAAGCTCGGAATCATAAAGCCATTGAAGAACTGAAGTTATAAAATAAAGACAATAAAATTCCTAACTTTTAATTCTGTCATGGGATTAAAATCAGAGGATGAAATACAAAAACACTATTAAACTTTTAATGAAGTAAAATCCTCTTTCTGGTTTTTGGGACCCATGGTTGATTTTTCAGTTGTGCATTAAAACCACATCCTTCTCCAATGCCGTCTGTAGTAACCCCCACCATTTTATACCTATGAGAACTTGAACCAAGAAATACCTGCTCAGTTACCTCTTGTTAGAAATTGCCAGCAGATTGTATCTTTTCAGGCTGGCATCCTTTAACTGTTTTTTTAGGGTTAGCTCCCAATAGCTCTGATTAGAGATGATCCTTAAACCAAAGCAGATTTGATGATATTTATATTATTTTCCCTTTGACCACCCTTTCCTGATTAATGACTTTACTTCAGAGTACAAATAAGGGAGAAAACTTAGATTTGTGTGTGTATACTGAAGTGTGTATATGTGGTTGAACTGTGTGGTGACTGACAGAAAGTATTTTCAACAATGAATCCTTAATCATGAGATAGTAATTAAAGAATATCTGGAATTCTCAGCACTGTTAGGTCTTTATTGAGTTTGTAACATACTCTTGGGACTCAGTGAAGCCTATCTTTGATCTATGCTTCAGGTTTTTTAATATTTTCCTAAGATTATCTCAGAAAACATTGCTTTTATTTAAGTTATATAAAAGCGATGAAGTTTCAGTAGTATCACTGTATCAAAAACAAAATAGAAAACTCTGTTAGGAATTAGCCCTAAGCTAAATGTTGTGTTCTCAGCCCAAGAGGATTTTTATGTTGTTTCTTCAACTAAGGTGGAGAGTAGCAATCCAATATTATTCCCTAAATTCAAATATCTTTCTTTGTGTGTTTATGTTATTTTTATGTGGATGACTATTTAATACACTGTTGCAAAAGAATGTAAATCAAGACATATTTAAGAATTCAACATATCTCAGATTGGGACTTTTATTCCCATTGTGAGACTAGGCATCGCCTCAAATCTCCACTCTCCTGTTTTTCCAAAAGTGTTGTTGGAGTAAAGAATATATTTCCCAGGACTTTCTATAAAAGACAGCTAGAAGGTGTTTTTATCTTTTCCTCTTTCCTCCTGCTAGGAGTGGGGCATGAAGACTAAATTAGTAAGTGTTATTCTGGACCTTGAACTCAGCAACACATAGGAGGGAAAGCTCTCGAACAGCCTAAGTCTCTTAGTACATACTTAATGGAGCACAGTCATTAAATCACCACTAGATTGCTTCACTCCAGGTTTCTTTTACATGGCACAACCTAGCGTTCCTCTTGTATAAATCACCATTAATGGGATTTATCTTACTTATAGCTGAACACAGTCCTTAGCTTTATATCTGACAATCCCTCAATTTTCAACTCAGACACTGTATTTTTATTTAAAAATATGTGTTGATTATTTACTAGATGAAGTTCTGGGGAGCTAGAATTGTATTATCCTGTGGTACTTACTAGAGTTTATGTGCAGATAACCCCAAAGCCTCATGTGCTTGTGCGTGGGGCTTTGGGGAAGTGTCTGGGTCACAGGTGTGAGATACTGGATTAGTCCACAGATGGATTTATAACTAGATGTGATGTCGGGGGAGTAAAGCAGAGTGGGAAGAAGTGGGTCACTGGCTGTGGCCTGGAAGTGTGTTATACATCCCTCCTCCTTCCTTAATGGCCACTGCCTCCTAGCTGCCCTGCCATGGACTGTTTCTCCTCTGAAATGACCCTCTGCCATGCTGCTCTGCCTTGGAACCACCTGACTATGGCCTGAAGCCTCTATGAACTGCGAGCTAAAATAAACCTTTCCTCCTTTAACTTGTGAGTAGGTATTTTGTTCCAGCAACAAGAAAATAACTAGGACAGTACTTATTGCCTATCTTTTTGATGTGGTTTTGTACTCAACACCATCATGCAGATTTGAGCTATTATAGCTCAGAAGAATCATCTGGGGAAAATATTAAAATAAAGAGCAATTAGTTCTATTTTTATTGATTAACAGGCTGTAGGTTAGGACAAAGCTCAGCAAACCTGCCTTGAATTGAAATCCACTGGGTACTTTTTATTCATTCAATCCTTAATGTAGAAGGTACTTAAGCTTCATATTTTCCTCCATCTTTCCTTTCAGTATTCTCATTGATGATTTTCTACTGATTAGCGTCTCAGTAACAATTTTCCTTTTCTATTTTGAACAATGAATGAGTTTCCATATATTAACCTTTCATTTATTTACAGCTGTATTGAATCAAATTCAGATAATATGGCTTATTCTATCCCTAGTTTTTAAAAGTGTGCTAGATAGTAGGAATCAATAAGATAGACATTTTGTACATGGAAAGGGGCACAAGAGAAAGAATGGGGAGTAAAACAAATTAAAATGTGGTATGTACATATACCACATTCACACAATGCATGTAATCATTACACACCACAAACATATACAAATAAACTTTTTCTATATGGCAAACGTGCTAATAAGCTTTTTCTAAAAGTTAGATTTTCCTTTGCTTCCATTTATATGATAAAATTTTACAAATGTTTAATAAACATAAGAAAGATGTCCATTATTTCATTGATAGAAGATTCTATATATGTATTATCTATACAAATATCTACTTTGATTATATTGATTATAGATTTTAGTTCTCTTTCTTTTTTAACTCAATAAAATATCATATTGTCTAGGACTGTCTAATGCTCGGAGGGGTTTTATTACTCACTTTCCTGTCACTAGGATGGAATACCAGACACCCACAAATTAAAGGAGGAATTTATTTTGGCTTTTGTTTTCGGATGGTTCTGTCCATGGTTGGTTGGCTCCAAGGCATGGCAGCTGGGGAGTAGAGAGAGAAGGAGCAAGAATACATCCTTCCAGGTTATAGCCCCAGTGATCCAACTCCAATCATGTCCCACCTAACACCACCTTCAGCAACTAATCCACTATTAATCCACAATGGATTAATCCACAGACAAGTATAAGGTGCTCATGATGAATCCACATTCCAAAAGGCCCATCACTGAATACATGAGACTTTTGGGAGACATTTTAGATCCGAAACATAGCAGATCTATTAGAATTTCCTACTGGAACTACATGTTTCTCACATTGTCCCCTATCTGATTTTATTTAGTTTATGTCCTTAGCTATTGTTTATTTTACTGAATATCAATGAACAATACTATAGTTTATGCTTTTAAATCTAGCATTACATAGAATGATGATTTTCTTTGTTAGTGTTTTAACCACAGAGTTCTTAATAATCTTATTGTTCATAAATATTATCAGTCATAATTGATTCATTTTAGTTTGTATGTTCCTGTTTCCACCTCATCCATACTTTTGTTTCCAATCTTGGGTGGCAATATTTTCATTTCTTTGTATGCATTAGATGACAGATAGATAGATAGATAGATAGATAGATGGATAGACAGATATAGGTGCATATATATATAATTTATCTGTAGGGCATATAAAATATAGGAAAATGCATTATCATATTTCAACTTCTAAACCCAGTCTAACAGATTCTTTCAGTGGGGAAATTCTGTCTAATCACATCCAGTGTAGGACATACACTGCTCTATCTCAGTCTATTGTTCTATCTTATCCACTCCACAGACTGGTAACTACAGTAGTTAATGCATTTTGTATTTCAAAATATTTTGAAATATAGATTTTAAATATGTATAGTACCCCCAACAGGATGCATGAGCTCAATTTAATCACCTGCAGTTTACTGGATTGCTAGCTATGGTATCTTGTTTCGCATATTTTTGTCAGTTAGCCTGACTTATACCCTGAATATCTGTGGGTGAATGACTGCTTTTCCTTTCCATTATGATGAATGAGAACTTGAATGAGCACTGGTTATTGCAAGTTGGCCTCTCATCCCAACTTTTTCCAGTAAAGGTAGGTACGCGTTTTCTGTTCACAAGATTTCATAATTCTGAGAGTTGGAAATGAGACTTTTAAGGGCAAGGTAACCTCCCAAGCTCCTCCGGTAATATCAGTTAGAATTATATTTGGCTGTTAGTCACAGAAAACCCAGAAAAAGAATGATGTAAACAAGATAATAATGTTATTTCTCCACATGTAGAAGACCAAGACTATAAATAGTCCATTTCAGCAAGCACAACTCTGCAGTTTCAGATAGTCACCTTTTTCTCTTTTGACGTCCTCTAGGCGCTTTCATTCCAAATCAGCTCATGGCCTGACATGGAAGTTGGCAAAAATGTGCAAACATGTTAAAAATAGAGTGCTGCTTACTATCAGGACGTTTCTGCTTGGAATACACTAGCAAGATTATAGCTGAATGAAAGCTGAAAATGTCTTTATCATGAGTAACCATGTTCCAATTAGTGACTTGGAGTTGCATTACTATGGGAGAAGGGGGCGTTTATCATCAGGGAAGGAGAAGGCTCTGACACACGGTGTGAAATTTCCACCTCCTGAAAATCCATAGGGTTTGCTCTGTAGACGTTCTTGTCACAACTTTTATAGCTCTGAATATATACAGAGCTTTCTTTTATTATCAATTATCCATATGACTTGGTAAGTCCTCAAATTAGGTAATGTATACCTTTTCATCTATTAGTAAAAGAAAAAAAGACAGAAAAGAAAGAAAAATCTTTCCCCTCAGTGTTAATTTGCAGTCCTATGTAGTTTTTAATTTCCATATGTTTCATCAGCGAAATGTTTTTCATTTTTAAACTTACTTATGATAAACACAATACTTGTTTAGGGTAAAAGAAATTCAGCATAAATAAGTATTTAAAATTAAAAATTAAAGAAGGAAAGCATTTTTCACTATGACTATTGCCCGTCCCACTCATAGGTAATGTTAAGTTTCATGTATTTCCTTGTGTAATTCCAGACACACACACACACACACACACACACACACAAAGCTGTTTTTACACAGTTGAGAATATTCCCTCCAGTTCATTTTTTTCTCAATATTAAATTTGCATTTTAATTGTTAATGAGTACATTTAATTCAGTTCGAGGGTCCATATTTTCAAACATTCCTATATTATTTGATGCTTATAGTGTTTCTAGTGACATGCCATTACATGTGTAGTAAGTACTATCATTTTCCTGTATTCTTACATAAGGATGTGAGTGAAATAAATTGCAATCATACTTGCTGGGTCAAAGTATGGATGTTGCCATTTTTGACATCGTTCATAAAATTCTCCAAAAAGGAAAGTTGTGCAATCTATTCTTGCAGTCTCAGCTATGAAGTTTTAGGGATGTGTAAAATTCATAGCATTCTGAGTGTCAGACAGATAAAAATGTATTTCTTCTCACTTCTATTTATAGCATTACATTAAAAATTTACCAATCTTTTCACACAAATTCCCATTTGCATTTCCTTTATTCTCCTCAAATTTTATTCATATTTATTAGCACATTCATTAAAAGTATGTGTGAGATAAGTAGATAGATAGATAGATAGATAGATAGATAGATCATTCTATCTCTGGGGCACCCCCACACTGAGTCACTTCCTCCCCACAGGCTTCACTTCCCAGCATCACACCCAGCTATAAACCCATCATTGGACTAATCCAGTATTACACACCCATGGTCCGGTCACCTCCAAAAAACTGCACCTATGAGCACATGAGGCTAGGATTAGACATCAGGGTATAAGACACAACAACCCACACACATACACACATGTGGTGTCTATTTCTGTGCTCTTAACAATAAAGGGTCCTTAACATCTACAGATCTATGGGAGGAGGAGAGGGTAGTGTGATCCTCACAATGATTATCAAGAAAAACAGTATTTTGTCACTTGTTTTGCATTTACAGTGATGGTGCAAAGCAATGGTGGATTAACAGGTGGCATGAAAAGACAAAACACATGCCATCAAATTAATAGCAATCTTTGTATTCTTCACTAGCATTCACTAAAAAAAAAAACAAACAATGTCATGTCATTGATAAATCAAGAAGAGTAATCAACTCTTCAATTTTGAAAGCTTAATTTTTTTTTGTTCATTTTTGAGACAGGGTTTTGCTATGTAGTTCAGGCTGGCCTTGAACTCACTATGTAGCCCAGGCTTGAATCAAGCTCACAAAGCTCCTCCTGCCTCACCTTCCCTAGTGCTGGCATTGTACTGGGGATGGTACCACACCCAGCCCAATGTTTGAATGCTTTAAATGTTGTATTGACAAGATAAAAAGTTGTCTATGAAAAATTTCTATTGCTTATTAAAGTACAGTGGTTCTCCAAAGGAAAAGGTCTTGTGTAGTAGATTTTTGTGCTAAACTAATTGCCTTTTCCTAGAATATAATTTTTACTTATGAGGATGATTGCTGTACATACACACCATGATCATTGAAGTCTTTGACAACTGTTTTCTCAGAAGTTAATGAAATGAGTCATAAAATAACTTGACATTCTTTATGATCAGGTACATAATTCATGTTTTAAAAGAAAATATAGGATTTTGAATAATCTTCCAGGGTAAGCACAATCACATCCCAAAGTTTACACACATATCTGAAGAGATTGGTGGTGAGACTGATTATGATTCTATATATCTGTGTTTGTATCTGTATCTGTATCTGTATCTGTAGCCATATCGGTATCCTATCCGTATCCGTATCTCTATCTCTATCTCTATCTCTATCTCTATCTCTATGTGTACCTCTAGGTCTATATCTATGTCTACATCTACATCTATGTATTTATCATGTATTTCTATCTATATATACAAATAAACATTATAGAAAGTATATATGATGTGTGAACATTTGTTAAATTTGCATAACTCAGTGAATTTGTTTTCCAGATTATTAATACACAATGTTACAAAACCATTCACAAATGAAAAGCCAGTTCAAAGAACAAAATACACCAGAGTTTTAATGTAACTGAATTTAGAAATTTCATTGACATTTTAGATCATACTTTTCAAAAGAATGTTTTAGAAATAAACTTGTAGAGTTTTAATCTGTTTTAAAGTAGTGTATGTACAATTATAGTAAAAAGCTATCGAAATATTCTCCTTTTCCAACAAAATATCAATGTGGAACCAGATTTTCTTCATGTGTTGCAAACAAAGCAACATATTAATACTTGGCTGCAGAAAGTGATGTGGTAACCCACCTGGCACTGTTGCCCTAAACTAAATTTTAGAGAACTCTACAGAGCCATAAAACAATGCCACTCTTTCTGTTTTTGTATTAGAAACAATATTTTTCTGATTTAAATTGTTACTTATGTTAAAATGTCATACATTTATTATTATAATATAAAGTAAGATAATACATAGTTCAATATGTTGGTTTAATTTCTAAAACCATAATTATGAATAAATGGAATATAAATAAACAATTTGAGGTCCTCACTAATTTTGAAGAATGTAAACATATCCTTTGGCTTGTGTCATAGTAACCTTGTGTCTCTGTCTGTCTGTCTGTCTGTCTCTGTCTCTCTCCATCTCACTCTCCTCCCCTCTTACTGACTCATTTTGTATTAATAACATATTGTCCATATTTGGAAGAATTAGGTTATTCTGTAACTCTTTTATCCTGAACTTATTTTTATATTCTGGAACATTTCTTTTTCCAAATCACCTTTAATATTATATTGTGATATTGAAGGAAAACATCATACCTTAATTGGAATCATAGATAATCTTAGATTTTAGCTGAGATACATATTTTCTTAAAGGGAATTAAAATATCTCTGTTCAAAAATGTCCTTATTTGAATATTCTTTATTTGTGTACTTATAGATTTTCAAATTTATGGAGAAATAGAACCCTAGATTTTCTGAAGGAAATATTACTAACATCCGGTCATTACCATCGTGGTGATGCATACTTGTAATCTCAATACTCTTAGCGAGACACTGTCTTAAAAAAAATTTCTTTTAATAATGGGCTGAGGACATAGCTCAATGAGGCCATGAGTTCAAGCCCCAGTACTGCAAAACTGGCAAAGATTAAGGTAAAAAAACACACATGGCCCCAGTTATACCTTTTATTTTTGTAGACATATCATTAATAAATTTATAAACTTCTTGAAGAAAAGAATTCTGCCTTTTGTTCTTTTGTATATTATATGTATATAGGAAGTTTTGATTAAATATTTAATATTGCTTTTTGTTTATTAATCTCCAAGGAACATTTTTCTTTTATTACCAATTAGGGGCAAACATAATTATATTCCTACTTATAATTTTAATGATTTTTAATTAATTTTTAAAGATTTCAATATCAGGACAGCACGAATGTACATTTCATGAAGACATTGATAATGGCAGTGTTATAGGATTTCAGTGTTCAGTTTCATTTTCTCTGTTTCATCATATATGTTTGACTGGAAGAATTTATTAGCTGTTTCCCAATTGGAAAATAAAAACCAAAAATATGCAGTTCGGAGAAGAAGAAAAGTAAAGCAAAATTGTTTTTACTTGCTATTTTATATCGCTTTACAGTATCAGCCTATAGTGTTTGTTCAGGTTTTTATAGAGTAAAATACACAAAATTTAAGTTGAATGCCAGTCATTATTGCTACTAAAAATAAAATCTGTGGCACACAGCTGTGTTTAAAAGAATGGTATTGTTTATAATGAAATGTTTTAGATATTCAAACATTTTTGGCAGTTTAATGGAAATGCTCTCCTTGAAAAAGTTTACACATTTCTGCGAAAATAATTATTGATGTAAAGTGAATTCTAATTATCAAAATAGACAAATCACTTGTAGGCTTATTAAAGCAAAGCTATTGAAGGAAAAAAGATATCTTTTAAGAACCAGGTGTATACAATTATACAGAATCTCAATAAGCCATTGTGATAATATGCCTGAAGTATCCAAATTAAATAGGAAATTTAAAATAAAATAATGAAACACCTCCAAAAAGAAATGAGAGTCTACCTAGAGTACAAAATATCTTGCAAAGTTCGAAAAATGTGGAAGACAACTTCGAATGCTCCACAAAAAGAAAAGAACCCGTTTCTAATGTACTGCTGATATTTAACTCGCTTTCTGCTAGACTTCATGTTACTGTCCACACTGATCAGACTATTGATGGATCCTTTGCAATTGAAGCTGAATCACACGTACTATTTGATGGTGATGTTTCCATTTCATTGTTATACTTCAGTTCTGTATAGATTTTTAGAATCAATCCCAGTAACTTGACAGGAAAGACAATGCAGTAGCTTGGAAAGCAAACTTCAAATGAGTAACTGCGATTTGATTTTCCTGTGGGGAAACCAAACTAAAGTAACCATCTCTGTCGATGCTTGCTCAGATCAGGTGGACCAAAACAGCAGGAAGTGCCTCTGACAGATTCCAAGATTCCAGTGTCTTCAATGAGACTCTGCGGATTACAAACATTCAGCGCCATCAAGGAGGCCGGTATTACTGTAAAGCGGAGAATGGCCTGGGGTCTCCAGCAATAAAGTCAATCAGAGTGGACGTGTACTGTAAGTAAATGTCCCAAAGCCATGGCTCTGCCCAACATGGGTTTCTTCTGTCCCCATCTTCTATGATTTTCTTAAAATGTAGAATTCTGTCTGATGGAGAATGAGAAACTTATTCAGCCTAGTACGTGTTTCTCTGTCCAACTATGATTTTCTCAAAAATAATAAAAGTCTCTCCAGTGGACAATGAAAAATGTATCCGATAATCATAGCTATTTTAATACATTTCTAAGGAAAGAAATCATCATTAGAAATGTTCATACTTTACGATGAAATAATACATTATAGAACATGTACAAACCACATTGGTACTAAGGTTAAGACGTATCGCTGTTAATGCTGCCGATAGCATAATGTTTAATGTATATACGCTTTCCCTTTCAATTTCCGTGAGGAAAGGGTCATATACGTGGACTCTGAACTTGTGTTTGTTCATCCTACCTATGTCTGATTACAGCTACACACCTGTATTTTTAAATGCATATCATATTTGAAAGGAAATTTATCTAAATTAGTAAGTGACCAAAGATCTCTGTGTAGAGTCTGTCTTTGATGCAGCCCTGACAAAGGTAGCCAGCACCAAGCCTAGGCCCCGTAGTGCCACCTAGAAAGTGTTGCTTGACTTTTCTGTTAGTGGTATTCTGGCTTGCATTTCCTACATTTCATTCTTGTTAATTATACTTAAATTCTTCTTGGTTTCCTTGCTTCTTTTGCCACCAAATCAAGGGCTTCCTTTCAGTTTTGTCTTTTGCATGGATTTATATATCAGGTTTTTTTTTTTAATCAATGCCTATTAATTCAACAGCATAGTGGATCCTGTTTATTTGGGCATGTTTAGTACATGTAATTGTGTTAGTACATGTCGCAGACTTTGGTCTTCAAAACCCCAGTTTCCCTGCTTATCTTCTTTCCCCCTTCCTGTTCTCTAGTAGGTCTCTCCTCTACTGTTACATAACCTAATTTTAATTTTATTAAAGACTCCACATAGGACAGAAAATATCCAATATTTGTCTCTCTGACTGCGGGTTATGTCACTTAATGTAACAGTTCGATCCATTTCCCTGAAAATGATGTTGTTGCATTCTTCTTTCACACTGAGTACTATTCCTTTTGATATCTGCACCAGATTTTCGACTCGTATTTTTTGACATTCCTTTATTTTTTTTTTATTTTAAAGTGAATGAAAGAAATAAGCTCTGTATCATTTCTAATTTTTTTTTTCTTTTTATTCTCTTTAATAGCTTGCTCAATCTTTCATTCTTACATCTGGTAATCTAAGCAACTTCATTGAAGATAACTGACATTCCTTTCATTTTAAGTCTCCTTCAAAGGAGTATTTTTCCTCTCCTTACAGTAATTCAGACTTATGTAAAAAGGGAAAAGTTTCTGTTTTTCTTCTCCTCCCTATTTCTTTCTGTGCAGGACAGGTGTTGAGTAGTTAGGAAGGGTGTGCACAGTCTACTCATCAGAACCTGCAGTGAGTATCCTTTAGTAATTGAGGCAAGCAGGAACCGGAAGACAGCAGCATTTGCAATTCAAATTCTATATTCAGATACTGTGCTCCCTCCTGCACAGGACAGAGGTTCATATTCCATTCTCTCCTTCATTGTCCAGCCCCTAGGAACTGCCCCCCTGGTATAATTTAGGTGCCATTAGCCCATGTGCCCTTTGTCCCTGTCACCTGACTGCACGTGGCCATTTCTGTATAAATCTGAGCCGTGGTGAAGTCCCTGTCCTCCACATATTTCCAGTAATTTTCTTCATGTATAATTTCACATCAAACTAAGTTTGGTTTAATGAATCATTTCAATACTATAACCTTCTAGAGTATAAACCTCTGATTTTTGTAGTTGTTCTTGTAGCTTAGGTCATTTCATTTTAGAATATATACCTCTTCGATACCTTAAAATCAATTTTAGAATCTAAAAGGTTCTAAAGATGAATAGGTTGATTCTTCTTCTGTTTTGGTGAATTTTGTCAGCAAAACTTGATATAACATAGTTTGTTAGTAAAATATAACTGGAAATAACTTGAAGAAAAAGATGGAAAAAATCTTATGCTCTTACTTTACCCCATTTTGCCTGAGTAATTACGTTGTGCTCAGAAAATGTACCTGAGTAGGGAACAAATCTACCCAGCCTGCTGGGTAGGTTATATACAGATGGTTGATGTGCTGTTTTGTCTGTCAAAAGTCTTGAGAGATCAGAAACACATTTCCCACAAGTTTTGACTAAGAGATCATGATCTGCATTGCTGCCATAGCAGGTTTGATAGTAATAAAAAATAATTGTATTGCCGAGTTAAAATTAAAATACAAATGGAGGAAATCACACTTCAGAGACTTCAAAAATCATCTCTCTTTTGCCTTAAAGCTTTGTGAGTACTTTTCTGCATCACTTTACTCTTTTGTATCCTCATTTCTGTTATTGTTCAGACCGCTTTATACCTAAGTTCGTATGACACAACTTACTGGAAGGAAAACACTGTTTCCGCTATTTTCCCAGCCCTTTCAGTCTCTTAAAGTTTTTATCTTCCTCCTTGCAGCCACGCCTGGAGACACGAGCTCTGTCCCCTTCTGTTTTGAGATCCAGTGGCATTTTCCCCAAGGGCTTTCAATCTGATCTTGATAAACATTTTGTTCTATGTCACTTATGTGAAATATCACGGTGATGACACCACATTCAAACATTATTTTCAGTACTGTTTTGGTGGCTAGCATTTGTTAGAAAGCTATCTAAAATTATATTATTTGAGAAAATAATATGTTAAATTTTGGACTGTATTGAGAAGATGTGACATTTCTCTAATATTAATTTTCTAGAGGATCCCTTCAACCCCAGGGAAGATCTTTCTAATAGGGGGATCCAGACATATTTTTACACAATCATGGCTATTCATGAAGGCTTCATTGAGTAAATAAACTTCTTTAGATGACAAATGTTTAAGCATGCTTTGACTGATATGAATACTTCACAGTAGGGACAACTAAACCTCTCTGAAGAATCCATGTGTTCTATATGTAGCCTTGACTGAAAACTAGTGCCTTTAGTTTGAAGTATACTTATAATTTAAAACATTCTCTTGCATTATTAAGAAGAACATGACTAACATATTCCTGACATGTTTAAATCTGGTAAATTTGGTGTCTACGTTGTATTATAATACATGAAGTATATCTCTGCTTGGATTTTGTTTGGATATTGGGCTGCTTGGTTGAATAGATGATCACCTTATACACTATCAACAAGTGAACAACTACATTAGGTTTTGTGCTTGAACTATTATAGGACATGCTAAAGTAAGAAGACAGTTTGTTCTGTTTCAACTCATGGTTTTAGAGTCCTCACCTTCACTGTGGATTTCTATTACTTTTTCTAAACTAGTTCCACATGGGAACTGGTATTAACCTCTGTAGAACTTGGAAGACATTGATGGGTATAGAATAACAAATACAACCAAACAAACCAATCCACAGTAAGGATTATGTGTACAACACCGAGCTGAGGCAGACTGTGACTTGGATTTAACAGCAACAAGAAGAAAATGATAATAATGTTAGAATTTGGCCTTGCTTCCTTTGTGATAAATTGTCTCCACAAACTACCCTGTATTAATGTCTAATTAATATATAACATATGTGTTAGTATTATACCATCCATATTCTTTGAGAGTTTTTATAATACTGAAAATGGGTGTCTCTCATTAAATCTCATGTTCTGATCATAAGATTTTTAGAGCTAAAAGGAACTTAAAATAAAATGTAATACTAACTACTCATTATTTTGCTGAGGAAATTTTGTTCTAGAAGACAAACTTGCTGTAATGGTTCCTGGTACAAAATGGGGTATATTTTTCAAGATAGATACTTTGAAATATTAATAAAAGGTTATTATCATTTTGATCACTTTAGATAGGTTTATGACTTTGCATTAGTAATTTTTCCAACTAACTTTCTAAAACTTTTATAAAGTAGAAAAAAATCAGAATATATGGATTATATAAATGACCTACCAATTGCACATGTCCTATTATTTTGATAAAGGATACAGTTTGAGGAACTAGAATATCAATGTTCTTCAATTTATAGGACATAATATCTTATATTTTTAAGAATTGTAAAGCAGTTCAAGAGTTCTATGAGATATAATCTTATAATGAAAGTAGATTTACAGACTAATGGATTTTATTTTATTTTATTTTTGTTTTTTTTTTGAGACAGGGTATCACTATGCAGTTCAGACTTTGTAACCCTGGCTGGTCTCGAACTTGCAACGATCCTCCTGCCTAAGCCTCCCCGGTGCTGGAATTACAGGCGTGCACCACCACGCCCAGCTCAGACTAGTAGATTTTAGATCACATAATGATTTCAAACTTTTTCTAAAATTTGATCTCTTCATTTGAACCAATATTTCTATTCAAAACCTAACAAAATTCTTCTTCTGATGAGAAATAGTTTCATAGCATCTAACAATTAATACTGATATGTTTATTAGATATAAATTCTGTTCTATGGAATCCTACTGTTTTCAGCATATGCATTCCTCATCGCCTCCCCCTCTCCCCAAAAGAACAGGCTAAAACAGTAGTAAATGGAAAAAACAACAGGAACAATGGTATAAATGTCACATATCAATAAAGATAGAAAGACTAGGAGAGCAGCTGACAGGAAAACAATTTTGAAGAATCAAATCAAGGAATGGTTACTGCTTTGCATACCAAAGAAATCTTAAATCACACAGGTCAGTGTACAGACAGAATTAGGCGTACTCATGTTCTAGAAAGCTTGAAAAGAGTAATGAACAGGGCCACCAGATTGCCTCTTAGATGGAGGATGTAATTGACTCTGAAAGGAAAAGAAATGGTCAGAATTCTAAAAAACCAGTGTTATGTTATGCAACCAGATCTTCTACACATTCACAGAACCCTGTACCCAGTCCAGGCAATTTCCTCATCCGTCTTCCAAGAGGTCTAGAAATGCACATTTTCTGAGCAGCTGAAAAACAATACAGAGTAACCTGAAGTCATTTAAAAGAAGAACATGCTATGGTTAAATCAGGGTCATTAAGTAAAAGTGTGTAGTCTGATCTCAGTCCTTGGTCACAATTGGTTCTGAGAATACGAGTGATGAGGTTTAATGTCACATAGGCAGGAGATTGGATGATTATTTTCTGGGAAAACTGACAAAGCCTCAAAAAAGAGCTACAGAACCCTAAAACTGGGAATGTTGGTGAAATAAGCCAGTTAATACTTTCAAACTGAGCTACCAGTAAATTCTTCTGTTGGTGATTCTTAGATATAAATTTATAACCTAATAACCAGATGGCTGTAATATTATTCTAGCCAGAAACAGAGAAATTAAAACAAAATGGGATAAAAAGAATACAGGAATCAAAAAATTTCCAGGAAGTTAAAATACAATGTTAAATATGATTATTGGTATTTATAGTTAATATTCTTAGAAAAGGGGACAAATTGGATTTATGTAACAAAGTAGGAAAAATATTAACAAGAATTTTGAGAGAATATCAAAGAAAATTCTTTAAATTTTTTTACAGATAAAAGAATGAAAACATCTTAACAAACACACATACATTCAGAAAATAGCATAAAAAATATATAAGCAATACAGAATCTCAGACAAGGTGATAGGAAATTAACAATGGTCGTTGTATTACATATTGATATCTTCAGTTTGGGTACTCAGATACACAAATATAGATATGCAAGATTGATCATACACTTAAACATTCACTGTTCCTTTCAACACAGCAATAAAAGTCAGTAGTACACTACGTTAGCTACCCTGTGTGTGTGTGTGTGTGTGTATGTATATATATATATATATATATTTTTTCCCTTTTCCCTCATCCCAGCTGTTCTTTCCTCTTGAGCAGTTTCCTTCCCTTTCACAATGTCTATTATACCTTCTAGATTTTATTTACTCTTTCAGGTTCTTACACTAGTGAGACAATACGGTGTTTATACATGCAGGTCTGGTTTATTTCACTTATAAGTGTGGTCTCTAGTTGTGTCCATTTTCCTATGAAAGCCTTGAGATTATCTTTCTTTATAGCTAAAATATTAAAAATTAAAACATAAAAATCACTGGAAGGAATAGAAGATGAACTTGAAATCTTAGAGTAAAACAAAATCTAACAATCAAAATTACATTACATGACAAAAAGAAGAAAAGAAAATTAGATCAGTTTAGCTGATCTAATATTTGAATAATAAGAACTTGAACGTCAGAATTTTAAAAACATAAAATTTTCAATTCAGAAAATCTGCCATCATTGTCAGACATATATTTTCATTTAGGAAATAGTCATAGGTGCCTACTGCAATGAAATAAATAAAATCCATCAGGGCATGTCCACATCAAATTATAATACATTAGGAAACAAAATGAGGACCATATACATTTCCAAAGAATGATTAGCTTTTTTAATGTGCTCACATATAAAATATTAGGTATCAAAATGTCACAAATTTTCTCAATAGGAACACAGAGACTAGAAAACTGTTGAGCATGACTTGACATTCTGATCTATTCAATTTTTAACCTAGATTTTTCTGGATAGTCAGATTTTTCTTCTCAAGTATCAAAGAAGGAAGATAGTTTTAGATCTATGAAGATTTAAAAACAGTTTTCCCTGCACCTTTGCTCCTATGCCCTTGACCAGAGAACCATCCTCCTCTCTAGGGAAACACCGTCCTCTTCGTCAGAGTAGGCGACTTGGGCAGCAACACACATGTAGCAGAAAGGAGAAAGGGGACAGCGTGCTGCCAACCAGGTGTCAGCCCCATCAAACCTGGAGTTCAAGAGGATGACAGGTGTCCCAGCCAGATGGCCCACGTAAAATGCATCAGGCACAGAAGGTTAAATATTGCATGGTTTCTCTTATATGAGAAACTCAAAGAATAAATAATTTAAAGAATGAAATAAAAAATAGATGATAAGAAATAGGGAGACAAACTCTGTGGAGACAGGAAGGGATTCTGGGGATGGAGGGAGACAAGGGCAGGGAGAGAAGAGGAAGTAGAGAAGATCAAGATGCGATGTGGATACTTAACAGTTCCCCAGGATGAATGCACTCTGTGTGTCACAGACATAGACTAATTTTAAAGAGAGGTAAGTAGAGCAGATTGTTTCTAGAAGAAAAGGGAATGTCTTCAGGAAAGAGATGTGACTCCTGATTTATTTGTCTTTTCACAGAAGAATTTTACATTTCTCACTGAACACTTAATAGTCTGGACACTGGTGCATACATGTGAGTACACAAAATGCACCAGCTGTTAACGAAGGCGAAAAGAAGATGTACGAAATGAAGTCTAGTCAGTGTAGACAAGGCTCAGCTGTGAAGAACACTTGCATAGCCAGGGTAATATCAGCACTTTATCTTACAAAAAGCAAGCTATGAAGATGGGGAGGGTGGAAGAAGACTAATACAAAAGAGTGAAAGTGTCTCCCATGGAGAGAATCGGTAAGACAATGTAAAAACAAGAATACACAAAACAAAAGCTTAAAAACACTACTAAAGACAAATCTATCAATAGTATTTCAACATTTTGGAATATGACAACAGGAAAACCAAATATGAATACTAACAGATGCATTGCAAAAGGTCACCTCTGAGTATTGGAAATAACCTGAAGTTGTTGTAGGCATAATTACTTAATATTTTAAAATAGTTGATTCATAAGTAGTTCTTGTAAAATTTATAAACATAGATTTAAAGACTTTTACCTTGGAAGTTATTACTATTAAGTTACTAGATGTCACAACTAATTCTATTATAAACTTTATCAGAAGATTTTTGTCAATTCTAAATCTTAAGGCTAGATTTATATTTTTATTTTTCTTATTTGTGAAAATTGATGTTCTTTGACATTTAGCATCACATTTTGTTCAATTTCTTTAAGAATTGATCTTTCTTGATATTTGACTGTAAAAAAATGTATGGAAAATACTTTATAAGCAAAGAAGAGGCAATTGCATAGGAAATTTTGCACATTCTCATAACTAAATATTCTCCAAAATGGTTTAGTATAACTCCATTACCATTTGTTGACATGTTGTTTAAAATGAAACATTTTGGGGCTGGGGATTTAGCTCAGTGGCACAGCGCCTGCCTGGCAAGCTCAAGGTCATGAGTTCAATTCCCAGTACCGGAGAAAAACAAAAACAAAAACAAAAACAAAAACAAAACAAAAAAAATGAAACATTTTAGAAATACTTTGACTCCTATTTTCATTTAGTAAATTTGAGTAGCTACTCACAATATACTTCTGCTGATTTATCTGAGGTTTAAAAATGATGTATTAAATAATTTGTACCTTCATGAGCTTGAACCACTTAAAGAAACAAAGTTAGTTATATATTTCATGTAAGGGGGATACAAATGTTAAGTAACAAGGCAATAAAAATAAAGCAACACGAAGTGAAATGTACCAATGGCACAGAAAATAAAATCCCAGGAACTGAAGGTTACTGTAGTCTCAGAGCATGAGAGAAGCGGTGTTTACATCCCAGTTTGAAGTAAGCAGGGTTTTGTTGTTACTGTTTTTGTTTGGTCTTTGCTTTTTGTGGTACTGGGGATTGAACTCAGGGTTTCCACACTGAGCTACCTCCTCAACCCATTTTTATTTTCTTTTTATTTTGAGATAGATTTTCCCTAAGTTATCCAGCCTGGGCTGAAGTTTCAGATCCTCCTTCCCAGGCTCCCCAGATAGTACTGGAATTGTAGGTTGTGTCATAAATGAGGAGTTTCTGAACTCCATTTATCAAGGACATTTATCTTGCAAACAGCCTAGGACAGTAGAGATCGTGTCTTTTCTTCAGGGCAGAGAGTGTGTGTATAACCAGACCAGTATAATGAAAACAATATCTTCCTGAGGGGCGCGGATTAAGAGAGTTTTCTACCAGGCTCTTTGTAGGGTGTGAAGTTTTCTAAACTCAAAGTTCTTAAACTGTACAGTGTTACAAACAGGCTGTGTTCACAGCAGCAACTTGGGCTGCTCAGATTATCCTCATGAAAACTGAAGGGGAAGGAGAACCTATGAAAACGTGAAACTTTTATTTCCATCTGAGACTTCACTAACGAAGTACTTGTCTCTAATCCAGGTGTCTCCATATCTCCACCAGCGTCCATGAGACTATGGCAAGCTAATATGTTAGGCAATAAAGAGGAACAGTGTGAGACCCCTCACAGTTCTTGACAGTGTAGGGTTTAAAATGAGCTGGAGAGAAGACCTAAGGTATTTTTCAGTGAAGGAGAAGTTTGATTACATGCATAGGAAGGAGAATAAAGGAACATTTGAAGAAACAGTGGTTAAGATGGAGGGTTTATGGAGGAAGAAGAGATTAATTTGAAAGGTGGGCTGTTAAATTGTGTTCAACTATTTCTGCCAGCTTTTTTTAGCTCGTATGAATGATGACCTGCCATTTATAGGACATCATAAAGTCAAAAAATTGTGATTTTTGTGACTCCTGGTTTACTGATGAGAATTAGCCTTCTAAGGAGCAGTTACCACTCTTCGAGACCCTAAAAGCTGTCTATATAAAAAAAAAATAGGTTCTGAATTTTGAAATTCGCATGTCCAAATATATGTGTCACCTTAAGATTCTCAAGGACATTTAAACAATTTTCTTATACTGTGTTCAGCTAATTCATTCAGTTATTCCCAGCCATGACTCTGTTACCTGTAGGCTAATAGAGGTCATACTACTTTAAAGGTTAGAGTTTGATTAAAACTTATTTTTTAAGTCAAAAAGAAATTAGATCAGAGGTGTTAGCTTAATAAGTTTCCATGCATGCAGACACCGGTCACACATCAGACAAATCTTTTCCGATATCCATTAAACTTTTTGTAAGGATTCTAATTTCTACAATATATCCCCTACTTTAATTTTACTTAGGTAGATCCCTGCATTTCCTTATATTCAGAACAAGCAGTGATTTTATTTTGGGTCCTTGTCTGTAAGATTTATTATAATTTTATCTGAGAAATTCGTGGGAGATGAAGATAGCATCTTACCAGTTTATTCTACAAACCCAATTTATCTATGTTGGAATTACAATTCCAACTCTTAGAATTATAACTGCAGAGATAAAGATACTGACAAGGAGGTTTAAGTTTTTTTTTCAAAACAGGACTCATCAATATGACTTCTAGACAGTAAAATTTGGGAAAGAACTAGAATAACTGCTGGAGATTTGGAAGTAGGATAAACCTGGAGGAAAACTTATCGCCTCAGTCAATCCCATCATGCATAATTTCTCTCACTCACCACTCACCCTCCCAAAGCAGCAGCCCTGGGTTTAGAAAATCTCAATAACGTTTGATGTGATAATTACAATGCTTATTAAAATGGGTGGCTGTCGTGCTAATTACCCCATTAATAAAATTCAAGACGGGACTGTACAATTGTTTGTATGCTACAAATGAACAATGCTTGTTTATCAGTGTTATTTACTAGTGGGACACACTACTAATTGATCTAATTCCCAAATAGTATTAGAATTCATAATAATAGAGCTTAATGAAGAAGCAAACCTCTTTTATACTTTTCTTTTGCTTTTTATTCAGAAGACATAAGGGGAGAGTTCTTTTTAACCCTGTGTTGCCTCGTCTCTGTGAAACTGTTTATTATCCAGTCACTATTGGTCAAAGGCACCCTCCTAAGACATATTCACAGAGCACCTAGTGGAATCTTTCCTTCGTCCTCAGAGAAGCGGTCAGAATGGTAACCAGCAGCTTCCCCGTAGTTGCTCTGAGCCTGTTCCTCCTGCCTCGAGGTAGTGTGCCTGACTCTGAACACCCCTGACTTTCCAGCCTCCTAATTCTAACCACCTGATTCTGAACATTCCCTCTCTTTTGGACTGGGTGGCCACTTGTAATTAGTCTCTCTCAATTGTCGATGTTAATTGAGGACTCGCTGTATGCAAAACACTTTTCTGGAAGCTCTGGTGAGAGATAAAACAAAAAAACCCATGGCCTTTGCCCTAAAGAAAGTTTATAATGAGATGGAGATTTGCAAAAATATAGACATAAAGAGCTTGGTTAAAAATTAGACTCCTGAGTCTAAAAATTAGTTTGCCTGTTAAAAGTACTAACATAAAAGTAGTACCAAAAGTGACATTAATTAGAAAACCCTCCTACATAACATATTAAAGAATTCAAGAAGTGGATATAATTATCACATCAGTGTATATTTAATTTCTAGGTTATTACCTGGATAAAAACCTATCAATTGCTGAGCAAAATGATTAACTGAAAGGTTGCCATGTTTTGCACAAAGGTTGAAGACTGTTCTTATAAGCATCAAAGTTTATATTTTTGCCGTTATTACTAACAGAGAAAAGAAAATGTGTGCATTGAATTTTAGAGAAGGTACTCTGAAAATATTATGAATAATTTTCAGAAGGCAGTCATTTTCAAGAGGTAAACTGACCAATTAAATGGACTAAGGGCCCTTTGGAGAATGCACCATAGGATGTGCGGAGTTCCTCAGCCAATAGCAAAGTGAAAACCAGACACTGCTACTGACGCAACCAGAGGAGCACGCTGGCATCTGTGCTTCTCTTCTGCAGCCGGTGTTTGCAGCCCTGAGGAGCTTCCCCAGCAGCTGTCACCCGCTATCAACTCTGTGCGGTAGCCATGTCTAATTTTTAAAAAGAAGAAAGGGGGGAGATGGATATCTTTGGTTCAAATAAAGTGGTCTAGTAAAATGGGTTATATCTAAAAATACATATGAGGATGCTTAATGTGATTTGTTTTCATATCTTTTTTTAAGAGCTGAATATATTTGTTGGGGAAAGAAAGCTTCTATCAGAGAGAGAGACAGAGAGAGAGAGAGAGAGAGAGAGGGAGGGAGGGAGGGAGAGATGGAAGGGGTCTGGAATGGATTGTCCCGTTTTGATATTCTTTTTTTTAAAATGTAGCAAATTCTGAATCACACAGAAATAAAAGTTTCAACCATAACCTAATGCTTACCTAAATATGTAGCACTTGAGGCTATTACATCACTATTGATGTATTCAGAATGCATTATGTCATCTAATTTAAAATTATCACAGTCCCAAGCAAACCTTAGGACCTTTAATTCAAAGGCATGGTCTGTACTATACTATGCATCAGGTCAAATACTTTAAAATATCAGATGATGACAAGATCCTCATAAAGAGAAAATCTCCTATTAGATTTATGCAAGATAAGCTCCTTCCAATTAAGATGATTTCTACATCCTCCTTTTAGAGTAAGAAATTTTTTGGTGTCTTACTTTATTTCTCTGACAATTGAAGAAAATTACTTTTGGCAAGGCCATCGGAGGCAACATCTGATCCTGCCTGGCTACTTGCTACTTCTCAGTTCCTGAAACACACTGCTGTGATTGAACATGAAATACTGAAGTGTCTCAAATGCAACTTCCTTTCACTCTCTTAAACTGAAGGTGAAATGACAACATCCACGTCCTAGTCAGGGGCATGGCTGAGTTTTGATTCCTGGTCACTTGAGTTTCACTCAAGGTGTCAACGCTCATGTGTCAGGAGGCAGCGCTGAGCAGGGATGCGATTGTGACATCCAGGGGGCTGTGAGCCGGGACAACCAAAGAGTTTAATTTCATATATTTTCAGATGTCCTCTCCTTGCAGTTATATTCTAATGAAGAAGGGAAGCTCTACAGACTTTTAGAAATATTTTCCCATTTTCAGAAGAAGTGAAGTTAGAAGGCAAGAGTTCCCTATTTTTGTTTTGTTTTGATTTTTGAGACAGGCTGCCTTGAATTCTAGATCCTCCTGCCTGAGCCTTCTTACTGCTGGCATCACAGACAGGTGCTATCACACCCACCTCACAAATTCTCTTTTTCCGCTATCTTAGACCACTCCATCGTCATTGCACAGTTCACATTTCACATTTTTGTCCCTGGAAACAAGCCTCTCAGAAAACCTTTCCTCCAGTAAGCTTTTGCTTGCCTCCATTTCCCTGTAAAGTGGTACCTCCGTTCAGGAACTTAATTTGTCCCATGATTCTGGAAAAAAGGGAGCATTCCTGTTCATCACTTGATGCAGAGTTCACGAAAACAAAATTTTACCAAATGTTTCAGCTTGCTAACCAACTGTTCCCAAAGAGAAGTGTTTGCTCGGGAGTGAACTACCACTGCCTGCCACTGTCAGATCATCTCCCTTAAAATAATTCAGCGCTCATCACAGTACTGTGACTGAAATTTCGCTGTTTGTTTTGCACCTTTTGGTGATATATATGTTTTTTTTTTATTTTAAAGGGAAAAAAGATAAACATAGCAATAAAACCGAGTTTCAAACAGGTTAGTAAGACAGTTACAATAGTTGATACGTTTCATATCATTGTCTTTGTAATAGTTATTCAGAGTAGAAGATACAGGCACGATATCTTGTCCATACAATATCAGCACAAATCTTTCTTTTTAATGAACTAAGAGAAATTAGCTGTATAACTATCCTAACTGTCTTGTGTACACATAAATGTATTTTTCCTAAATAAAAAAAGTCCCCCCTAATTACTTTATCTCCTGTTCTGTTAAATTTAATTCCTCATCCTCCCAAAGCAACACCTGCAAGCTCTTCCTTCCTGACCCAGGCGTGCCAGCTGTTCTTGGCCCGTCTGCACCCTGGGTGGCAGTGCTGTGCTTTGCTCCTCTGTGCATCTTCTTTCGCATCCGTCCTACCTTTCTCAGTTATTTGCCAGTGACTTCAGCTTGCTTTCCAGATTTCCCACTGGCTCCCCTGAGCTTGGGATCATCTGACTCTTTATGTTCCAAGTGCACAGTGTCTTTTAGGAAGCCTTGAGGTCATTTTAGGATTTCAAGTTTTTCTTTTTTGGTTTTTTTCTGGTACCAGGAATCGAACTCACGACCTTGCACTTGCCAGGCAGGCACTGTGCCGCTGAGCTAAATCCCCAGCCCCAGGATTTCAAGTTTTTCTGACAGACAAAGGTTATGTGGAACATAACTGTTTTTGTAACATCCTCGGCAAAGTCTGGAACACTAAAGATGAAGACAGTCATTACTGTCTCACTATGTCCACATCCTGAGACATGTCAAACAGAAAGTGGAATAAAATAATTTGACAACCAGGCTCCCGTCACACAAGGAACATTTGTTGTTGAAAAGGCCACACATGCCAAGTGTGCCTCCAAATGGGCTATGGAAAAATTTCTTTTTCAGGGCTATTTGCGACTTCACAGCTGTATGGAAGGAGCTGTGTGATTCTATGTAGTTTTATTCAAGGCACTGTGGACATGTATTACCAGTTACTGCACATGCTGACCAGAATTATGTAATGATTCGTGCCTACAAATTTTGCTTCTCTGAAAGTCATCGACCGTCGCATTGTGGTGCGAGGGGATGCTGCGCGACGCTGAGGCGACCTGCTCCTGGGCGACAGACAGGGCTCCGAGTACCCGCTGCGGCACACGTGCCATCCATTCGCAACCGCTGACTTAGTACATTCCTTCAAGGGATTCTTTGGAAACCTTTTTATACTACATGATGGCAATTTTCATGCCTGAGATTAGTGCAAATATTAACAAGTAACTAAATTCCAAAACACTCCTGTTTACCACAAAATTCAAGATCCTGATAGTAACATTTCTTACCTTAAAATCGTTTAGCTTAGACTAGATCACGGTCCAGCCTAGTCAACGTAACAGACAGAGATAGACAGGATGGCTTATTCAGCAAATATTAATTTCTCAGGTTTTGGAGGCTGGAAGTTGCAGGTCAGGGACTGGCAGACACGTTGTCTGGAAAGGGAACACTTCCTGATTTGCAGATAGCTGTGCTGTCCTCTTGCTGTGTCTGCAAGTGTGGAGTGTCTTAGAGCTGATAGCAAGGGCTTGTGTCTCTTATAAGGTCACTGGACCAATTCACACAAGCTCCCCTTTTATAACCTGGTTGCCTTCAAAGTCCCACTTGAAATACTGTCTCACTGGCAGATAGGAATGCAGCATAGGAACTTTTGTGAAATATGTTGAGTCTGTAGCAGCAGTGAAAGCTTATTGTTATGTATTATAAAAATGCCCTCATTGCATATTATGACAAATTAACCGAGTTAAGAGTATTAAGTAAGAAAATAAAAATAGATATGACTGACTTGTTAGGTATAGTTAATTTTCAGTTAGTGCCACACTATATATGAAGATAGTTGGGGTAATCTCTTTAAGTTGAATAGATTTTAAAAACTATACTTTTATTGCTTTTTTCTGCTTTCACTGCTATTATATATCAATATTACCACTCCTTATTTATCTGTTGCAATATATTTAATTAGTAACTACTGTTTTACTCAATGTATTTTCAAAAGCTTTGGAACTCAAGGGAAAGTTGTTTAGTTTATTCTAAGATAATCTCAGTTTTCTCTAAAAAAGACTAAAACTAGAAGATATTTTTATGAATGTAATTTTCTTATAAATTAAATGTTTACAAAGTCATTATATAAGGGACTCCTTATTTTCAGAACTATTCCTTATAAGACTAATAATATTCAGTGATATGTGTATAAATATATATATACATATATACACATATACTGAATCTCAAAATAGGATACATAAGAAAATGTCATGAAGAGTAGGCTCATGATATTAATAATTAATCATTGAACTAGATAACTTGCTGCTATTTGCTATTGGATGATTTTTATTTTAAATGCAACTCTTCTTTCTCTCTCTTTCTTTCTTTCTTTCTTTCTTTCTTTCTTTCTTTCTTTCTTTCTTTCTTTCTTTCTTTCTTTCTTTCTTTCTTTCTTTCTTCCTGTCATTTTTGGCCAGGGTGGGAACTGGGAAAAGAATTCCCAGCTTCCTTCCACACGCTGAATGCTCACTCTCCCACTTACCCACACTCCCAGCTCCCAAATGCAGCTTTTGTTATTTTCCTTTACTGGGCATGGCTTCCAATGTTTCTCCGTAATTGTTTGCAGGTCTCAGGCACCTAAGAGATAAGCTGCAGATTGAAGCAAATATGTAATCTGCTTATGAGTTCTACACCTGCCTTCCTGACTTCAGACTATCAGGGACAGTCCAAAGCGCACTTTACATCCTTGATAAAATAGCATTTCAGATTGTTGTGCTAGACACATAACAAATGTCAATACACTATTAGAACTTAGCACTCCTTACATGATTTTAACTTTTCCAAATAATCAGTTTACTTACTGATCTGAATACCAAAAGAAATCCTAATATGAAAATAGCTAAACTCTGTAAATGTAAGTCCATATAAATTCTTTATCATTTTTAGGGGGCCCAATGAAATCAGGTTATTAAATACATCCAACAGAAAGATTCTGTAGATGATGAACTTTAATTTCATCCAATTTTAACATGAAATATTTTCAGGAGATTACAATTTTTAATTAATTTGAGGATTTAAAAGTGTTTCTTGGAGACTTACTATTTTTCTAATTCATAGTTGAATCGCAATATTATCATTTTAACAATTTTTGGTACAAGAGGGTGGTTTTGTTTTTGTTTTCAATTTTTTTTTTGTTTTTAATTTCAGTTTTTGGTGTTTTGGTTTTTTTCCGGTATGGGGAATCAAACTCATGACCTCGCGCTTGCCAGGCAGGCACTGTGCCACTGAGCTAAATCCCCAGCCCCCTTTTTTTTTTGATTCTTTGAGACAACATTTTGCTATGTAGCTCAGGCTGGTCTTGAACTCACTGCATAGCCCAGACTGCCCCAAACTCTTGACACTCCTCTTGTCTCAGCTTCCTGAGTGCTGGGGTTGCAGGTATGCACCACTGTCACCGGCAGGATGCTTTTCATGGTAGGTCAATAAATGTCAAAATTATTGCCAACAACGTTGGAAGCTCAAAGAAAGAAAAATAATCATTGACACTTGAAGTCTAAGTAACGTGCACACGAGAAGGATACAATTGAAGTTTAATGGAGATTTTTACCTCACTGGTTTAAATAGAATATATACTGTTACCCTAGTAACCATAGTTTACCCTAGTAACTATAGTTTAATGCTGAGGAAAGAAAAAGTTAGAATCTGTCATATATGTCAAATATAATGTATGCTCAAAGTTATCTTTAACTGAAAAAAACATTGCAGTGAAAAATTGCTATTAATACTTCTCAAAACATTCCCCCTACCTGTAGACACTCTAATCATCCCACCATTCTTGGCATTTTCTGAAGCAGTTCTGGAAGTCTTCTTTGTGATTGTCTTTAGTTGCACTGTCCTAGGTGTAACGGTAACTTGAATTAATTCAAAATATATACATTTCATGGTCATTTTAACTTTGGAGAAGAACTAGAGGTCCCACTATGCCAGATCTGGTGAATAAAGTGGATGAGGACATACTATAGTGCTTTTACAAACCTGATTTCATGTGGCATGACACTCAGAAAAAGCATTTACAGTATTTGATCATATCTTATAAAGAAACTCATGAAAGAGAATGTTCAGAGTTGCTTCAGAAAGCGACAAGAACAATAAATGTGTATGATAAATGTGTATGAAGCAAGGGGAAAATTTTTGAGGAAGATTGACAGCAACGTGTCTTTTAATACATTTTTAAAAGTTAATCATTCTCTGTATTTTTATCATTTCTTCTTCAGTCATTTCACGATCATTCCAGAATAGTTAAAATAAGTAGGAAAGTAGTATCGATTGTAAAGGAAAACATGAACAATGCATTTTGCTTTCCTTCTGCCTTTAACAGCTGAATGGTTCGGGTCTTTTATGAAATCTCTTTAAACTCAGAATTTTGTATTGTTTAAACTTTTAGAACAACAGCAACATCCTTAGAAAGTTGGACTGTGGAGGGAGAAGGAAGGAGAAAGAAAAGGAAGAAGGGAGAATGAGAGAGAGAGGGAAGGAGAGAGAATGAGACAGACAGAGAGAGAGGGAGAGAGAGAGAGAGATTCACTTAATTACCTAATTGTAGTAATACTAGGATAACTTAAAACATTTCTTATCTGTGTGTCATCCCTTTATCGAATTTACAGTTTGGCAGTATAGGTTTGATAGTATAGTTTTATTGAGTTTCTGAATTACTATGAGCTACTTTCCTTATTCCATCAGACCCAACTCTGCCTATTTTGAAACTGTGCTTTCTAAAGAGAACCAACAGGCCAGTTAACCTAGCTGAATGAGAACTCCTCAGTACTTCCTTTTCTGCAAAGAAATGATCCCAAGATTAGTATTTTTTAAAATGCCAAGGACTTTCAAGCCTGGATGATACAAAAAGGAAAAACGGTAAATCAAACTGGGTGAATTAGCTGAATTTCCTCATCAGAAATGTACTGAGGACTGAATGTTACCTATTGAATATACATATATAAACCAATTTACTTTGAAATTACAGTTTAGAAATCCTTTACTATTGGTAATTCAGACAAAGCTAAATGAAAAATTAATGCCTTGCATTCTTCTTGATGAACTTGAGACTGAAACTTCAATATCTTTTGCTGTTTTTTTCAGTCGCATTTGTTTCTCAAAATAATTGAAAGTGTTAGTGCTGTGTCTAGAAATTCTTTCCTTTAAATGTCAGCTCTATTACCAGAATATGCCTTTGCAATCTGGGATAAAATATAGTCTAATGGAAGCAGAAATTTGCAAAATATCTTGAAAATTTTGGTTCGCTCCTTTGAGACACAGTATTCTGTGCAAGGGAGTGTTAGTAATTGTCCTGCACAGATTCCAAGAAATATCTTCTGCCATGTGTACTAGTGGATAAACAGCCAACTCCTGCATTTAGGTGAGTCAAATCATACTGATCACTTTTTGACAGACACCAAAATTAAGTTAAGAGCCTGTTTAAACAACTGTTTTCTTATTCCTGTCTTCTATTACTCTAGGACATTTAAAATAATTTCATAATATATAACTAATGACAAATACCATTTTTAGAGGGTAGGTGAATGTGCTATTATACCACAGGCAGCAAAACAACTACATATTTGTCATGCTCTGAGCTCTAGCTTTTCTGTGAATCCAGACACATCATAGTTTTCTATCACTTGTGGGTTCCTCACATTCTAACTAGTAGATTTCTGCCTGCTTCCATGTGAGAGAGCCAGTGTATGGAGCCCTTTACATTCCTTGTCTCATTTAACACATTCCCCTGTCAAAGAAATATCAGGATGCCCACCACTTATTATTTTAAGCTTTACATTGGGAGGTTGAAGATAAACAGAAGAACGTATTCTACACCCTCAAAGAGCTCATGGGAAACTGAAATAAAGTTTAAATAGTGAGGTTTATATAGTGACATGGTTTAACATCCCTGGCTCTGTGACCGATGAGTCTAATTATTAATTTGACTTGAACTAGCTACGAGACAATACTTGACATTCCAGATATTAAAATAGTTGTTAATGGTATGGTCCCTACTGCACAGTGTGGTTACAAGAACTAAATGAATTAATATAATAATAAGTTACATGAAGTGTCCATATGTTTTTTCTGCTGTTCCTCTTGTTGTTACTACAATGCTTTCTGCTACCACTATGGAAAAATACTGTTACTTGAGATTACTGGAAACTTACTCTGCCAGAGAGGACTGGGAAAGGTTTCAAAAAAAAAACCAAGATAATACTTGAGGTGAGCCTTGAAATCTGATTAGAATTTCAATAAAGGATTTAAAAATTCTGTGCTTGAAAATTTTAAACAGTGCAATGCTATCTTGCAACAGGTTGAACTGTTCAGCTGAGACATTTAACAGCTACAAATGACTGAAAATATTCTATGAAATAATACTTCTATACTATGTGTTGTTATAGCTAAATTCAACATAGAATTTTACAGTGAACTCTAAGCAGTACATCTGGTGATCTCTCCATATTCATTTCTATACCTCTTGCCAAAGAATTTGAAACACAAATCTTTCTCTTCTATCTGTCACAGCTTCTCTTGGTCTGTCTCACACTTATCTGCACTGGGATTGTCATTGCTTTGCTCTTATTATAATCATTATTTGCAGAAATTTTCCATTTATGCATAGTTCAGATTTTAAGAGCAGAGGCCTCCTTAATTGCATGGCTGAGGTGCTTACCTTCCCCAGTGTACTCAGTCAGGTACAAACAGTGGGTTCCTCATTATCTGGGCTGGCTTTTCTCATTTCCATGAGCTGTCATTATCCTCCACCTTGATGAGCATCTGTTTTTCTGCCTTGTGTTCACTCCCTGTGTCCATCACAGGGGGTTTAATTTCCTCAGTTCTGACTCTGGAAAAGGAAGCTAAAATGGACATTACTACATATCTCTGACTGCAGTGCATCTTGAGGTTTACTGCTGAACTATGAGGTGTCCCTTAATTGTGAAGTTTATCTAGTAGATTAAAAACAGGCCAACAAATATCAACCTGTTATTAGTAGGTATTATTCAGGAAGTATTTATATTATTCTTCCTTTTGTAACCTTGTTTTTGGAGGGTCATTTTCTAGTTAAGAGTGCAGGGTGAAAAACTAGTTAATACATATCTTATTTAAATAAAAATGTTAAACTATAGATGTGACAGCTGAAGCACTGAAAAACCTCAGGATTATTCTAGATGTCCTTTTCTATTCGTTGGTTCTATAAGACTTAGTGATAATGTTTCCAGCAATATATCTGTATCTATATCAATACTGTTTCTATAGAGAAATACATACATAAATATATATTTGGACTCAGAGTTAACGTTTTATAAGGAAAGCAAACTTTTGCTACATTGAAATAGATGGTAACTTTTTCTTGGATCTATAAGAATACAGAAGAAATTTTAGTGCTAAAGGAGAAAACCGACAGACAGATATGAGGGTGAGGGGTATATGATGGTAGCTAAATTCAGATGATACACCTGTTTTTAAACTTCTAAAATATTTTTTAAACATTAAATTGAAAACTACCCACCTTCCCTAAGTCAAAGATAACAGTCTTTAGGGCAAGCCTTGACCAGGTGCATTTTGGAACAGTTAAGTGAATGACGGAGTCCCAAGAAACATTTTATATGAAAGAAAAAGCTGTACTAACTGACCCCTAATTGTATTGTTCCAAATGAGGTAGTATAAAAGATTGCATACTTGGTGCACATACAAGTCTCCTGCACTGGACTTTCTACTGTATTACCACGGCCAGCCATAGCTGTATTCAACTGTGGATGTGGAAATAAAGTTGATTTAGATATTTCCATACTCAACCACATATTCCCCTCACTGGGAAGATTTCTGTGGATACAATTCATTTTATTAAAGGGGAAAATGAAAGAAAAATATTAAAAACTTTTTATGAAGGCATGATTTCTGAACATTATTAGACCAAATGTGATATCATGGAGATAGTAAGCTCACAGAGATGTGCTTTTTAAAATACAGTCAAAGGTATTTTAAGGATTGTGTCACTCTGAGAACTTTAACCTTATAGTCAAGTTAATCTGTGAAGCTACTTACTGAATTTGCTGATATTTATATATTGCCACTAGAGATCAGGAGAAAAATTCCAAAGGACACATGCCTGGAGAGCAGACGTGTTAATAAGAGAGAACATGTCCTGACTGCCTGCTATTTCAGCCCACAGGACGGACAGGCCCTTTCACCCACATAATTAATTTTGACCTGGTTTTCTGCCTTGGGAGGCTGTGTGTATTGATGTCAGTGAAACCAGCTACACAGTCTCGCTCGTTTTCCACTGCAGTGTTGCACAAAGGGTCATTAGGCTCCAACTCCTACATGAGCAAAGTGGCCATTTCAGTCACTACAGGGAAACACAGAAGATGATGCGTCGGAAACTGTCACACAGGATTAACTGTGGCATCATTTTGAGTACAGTGACAGGTCCGACTGACATGCATTTATGTTGGCCTGTTTTCCTTTTTTGGTAAATACAAAAGCCCAAAACCTGATGGCTTCTATAACATGGTGTCACTATCCTACAGCTAAAGCCACAGATAAATGAGAGCGATGATGGGGCTTGGCAGATAAGTACAACTCTGGAGAGGTAATTGAAAGAATGACATTTTACTAGGGTGTTGGAACACAACCTCATTATGTCTTTTTATTACTATGCGGAGGTGCCTCCTTGGCGTTAATTATCACTATGTTTGTGAGAGGCACCACCATGAACGATTCCAGACATAACCAATCCATCTCCTACCTGACAGAACAATGGACTACTCCTTGAGCCTCTGCTCTTCAGACATGTCATGTATCTGAGTTCTGACTCATGGAGGGAGGTTAAATATAAGCAGAAACCCAATGGCTATTTATATGATTTAGGAAACAATTCTAGAGTTAAAATTAAATACTTGTGGTATAATGGTGCAAGCATGGTTTAAATCATCAAACCTAAAAATTAATGATAGCATTTTTGTTTAAGAGGCAATGAGGGTGAAGAAAACTAGCTGGATTCTATCTCACTGTTACATTAGGGAGAATAGAAATGACAGCCAACTCGGGGTCAGCAGCAGTGGTTGCCAAAAAAATAATAGCTTTCACCTTTTTCTTGTGATGGTGATGCTTCTCAAGAACAGGTAGTTGAACCTGATCTATTCCACTGCTCCAGAGCAACACCCTCATTATTCTTTGTCAAATCATTCTAGGAGAAATTGCTGCACAGAGGAACAATCTGATGGCCCTGAACTGTCCCTGGGCCCTGGGGGACTGCTACAGGAGCATTGGCACTTATGCATAAATGTGTGTGTTTGTGAACTAGGATGTTTGAGCTTGTGTTTGTGAGTGTGTACACACATGAATGGGTAAGAAGTGAAGAAGAGGACGAAGAAGACATGCAAAAGAGAAAAAAAAAGAGATCAGGGCTGTAAACTCAACTCGACCTGAAAGAGCTGTGGGTGGTCCCATCTTCTAGTCTTTAACTGAAAACACCTGAAATAAGTGAGCAGGCTCCACCAACAGCAGCTAAAGTTCTTGTTTCTAAGACTTGCTTAGATTACCAGGTGGGAAGTGCCTGGTTAGGGTAAGCGAGTATCCATAAGCATAAACACTACAGATGTGTGCTGCACTTACCTGAGGCACAGTAATTTTTGTAAATAAATATCCATTTGCTACATGACCAAGGTCACTA
Source organism: Chinchilla lanigera (assembly GCF_000276665.1). NCBI lineage: Eukaryota > Metazoa > Chordata > Mammalia > Rodentia > Chinchillidae > Chinchilla > Chinchilla lanigera. The sequence goes on from NW_004955409.1 coordinate 15,115,038, forward strand.
TCAAGAATTATGTGTGGGTTTTTATTTGGAGAGAGTATCTGAGGATTTGTTGATCTTGCCCTGTCATGTTGGAAATGTATCTTTTGTAACCATCTTTTAGAAATGTGTAGAAGTAGTTCACTTTTGTTCTTTTTAATTTTACTCCTAGAAATGTTTTTATGTTTCTTAGTCCAGTTTATACTCTTTCCATAGGAGTTGTGTATTTGGCTTAAAATAACAAACATCTGTTATGTCTTGGGGTGTGTGTGTCGGGAATCCTGTCATGGCTTTAACTAGGTCCTCCTACTAGGACTTCACTGAAGCTGTCATCGTGTTGTCAGCTGGGGCTGTAGTCGTTTCAAAGTCTGACAGCAGGAAGATTCATTTCCAGGCTCACTCACAGAATTGTTGGCAGGCTTCACGTCTCCCTGGCTGTTCTCCAGGGACAGAAGATCTTTCTCATGTGGCAGCTCACTATATCGTAACGAGCTTCCCTTAGAGAAAGCTAGAGAGCACAAGTGAGTCCTGAAGAAGAAAATCAGGGCATTGCAATGCAACCTTTAAAGTGAAATCCTACCTCTCTTGATGTATTCTGTTAGAAGTGTCAGTAGGTCCATCCCATACAAAAGGACCGGAATACCTGAACAAGCAATTCATTGGAAGTCATTATAGAAGCTACTTATAATGCATGGTGTAATACAACTAGTGGCTTTATCCAGAAAGAAAAATTAAAGAAAGAACCTCTACAGATTCTGGATTCTTGATTCCTGAGTCATTATTCCTGAGTCATTATAAAATATAGGAATACTTTTTATTTTCAGATTGTTTCTGATTTCTTATTTTCACATAAGGAGATGATCTTGTAATTTCTTGAAACTCATAGGAACACAGAAAATGTAGAGTAGAAGGATCAACACATACCCACACCAATTCACATTCCACTTTAATAATAAAATATGGTCCATGTAGTTGAAATCGTGTATGTTACCATACTTTCCTGGGGATGAGTGATATCTTGACTTTGGTTGTTTTCCTTCCAATGCATTCATCTGTAATTTTACAGTGTATATATGCTATTAATGATATTTTATTATATTGCTTGTTTTAAAATTCCTTTTAATGTTTTGTCTGCTTTGTGCCCTCCCAAGGATATATGCTAAAGATGATTGGGACAAGCATTGTTCATAATAAAGAAAAATTAACAATTTAAAGGAGGATATAATGAACATATCCGTTAATAGCAATATATATATATATATATATATATATATATATAGTGGTATATTACCAACGTTAAATATTACACTCGTTGGAAAGCAATAAACTAGAGTCACATGTTAATGTAGATTCATCTCATAAGCATTAAGTCAAAGAAAATATTTTTCATAATATATACTTTCACCTGACTAATTTTGAAGTAACTCAGTGCAATTCTGAATTACTTGCTAAAATGTGTGTAAAGAACTATTTCTGAAACTAAACATATATAATCCCATACACTATTGTTCTCTAATTTAACAAATATTTATGTGGGGGTTAAACAGAACATTTTTGAAAAATCTCATGAAAGTTTTAATTTGCATTTCTTGAATGAGTAATGATGTTGAACATTTTTTCATATGTTTATTTGCCACTTGTATTTCTTCATCTAAGAAGTATAAATTCATCTCAGATGCCCATTTCTGAATTGGGTCTTTGAATTTTTGGGCCTGAGTTTTTTCAATTCTGCACATGTTCTAGATGGAAGTCCTTTGTCTGAGGGACAGTTGGCTAAAATTTTTTCCCAATTTGTGGGTTGTCCTTTTACTCTGCAAGTGATTTCTTTAGATATGCAAAAACATTTCAGTGACATGAGATCACAGTTGTTGATTCTTTGAAGAATTTTCCATACAGTTTAGGTTTTGTTCATGAACTCTCTGCCTACACCTATGCCTTCAAGATTTTTACCTACTTTCTTCAAGTAGATTTAATGTTTGTTTTAATATTTAGATCTTTAAGCCATTTTGACTTTATTTTGGTGCATGGTGAAAGACATGGGTCTAGTTTTA
>NW_004955409.1:15117235-15121177 GCF_000276665.1 Chinchilla lanigera
TTGTGGTGTAATTTCAAGTTAGGGATTATGATGCCTCCTGCTTTGCCTTTGTTGCCCAGGATTGCCTTTGCTATTCTTGGTCGCTTCTGATTCCAGATAAATTTTAGGAATGTTTTCTCTACATCTGTAAGTTATGCTAATGGTATTTTGATTGAGATTGCATTAAATCTGTATAGCAATTTTGGAAGTATGGCCATTTTCACAATGTTGGTTCTTCCTATCGATGAGTAAGGAATATCCTTCCATTCTCTGAAATTCTGTATCTGATAATCTGAGCAACTACCATGAAGATAGTAATATGCAATGTAATAACCACTGCTAATTTCCTGCCACCGTTTTGAAACTATGCATCATTTTTATTGTTTTATATTCTCTTTAAAATATAAAAAAATCTCATGAAGGTATAAGCTTTTAAATTGCTAATTCCAAATCTAACTTATAATTATACTCATTGTATGTGTAGATTGTGCTAGGATTTATACAGATCCATCCGAGTTTGTTTTGTGCCCTAGAAGAAAATTATTCTTTCTTTTATTTTTCCTTCATATTTATTGTAAATGCCTGGAAAATTGATAGATGTGCTTGTGCTCTCACCTCTCCACCTCATTTTTCTATCTTATAATTGGGAAAATTGCACAGCTGTGAGTCACTATTTACATTTAAAACAGTAGTGCATGCAAATAGCATCTTTCTAGCTCTTCATTGTAGACAACAGAAATAACTGGCATGTTAGCCCAAGTCATAACAAAAACAAGAGAGTACATTAACAGAGGAAGGTGGTAATAGAGATAATCAGCAATACATAATAATCCCAGAAAATCAAAGTAATCCAGCAAATATGTTTCTTCGGAGAAGATTGGTTTCCATCTGTTGACATATAAATGCTGAGCAATTTGAGGATTGACTAGAAATCCCAGTGACAGTTAAAAGCAAACTCATGTTTAAACTCATTGAAACTCATAAGAGTTTATAACAGGAGCTAGATGGTTTACATTTAATATTCAGCTTTATCTCTTCATAGTCATTAAATCTCAACGTGATCATTACGTACTAGAAACAGGTACCAAAAATATATAGGAGAAGGGGTTCAAGAGATGCAGGGAGGAGGAAAGAGGGCTTGGGAAGGGGAATAAAACAGGTATTTCTTATTTAATAATCAATTTCAGGTCCTGTGACTAGGTGGTTGCCTGCATTGATCCCTCAATGCAGAATAGTATATCGTATGTACACTACTATATTCAGAACAAAGAAATTGTCGAAGGAAGTTCCAACCTGAGGAGTATTTCTATTTGAATAACTCTTACATGTAGTACTGTAAGTATAATAGGACATAAAACTACAGTACCATAATGTGTAGTAAACCAGCAAAAATTACAACACTGTATAAATAAGGTATAGTATACAACATTTGATGCTTTATAAACAAGATGTACAGAACTGTACCCAAAGAAAAACATAAGTCATAATTCCAAACATCACACCCCAGTGGTAAGCCAAGCAATCTTTAAACCGGTCCATCCTAAAGGAAGGAAGGTCTGTATCACACACATATACCAATGATCCAGAATGTGTGTAGTCATTATGCACTAATTATGTACGAACATCTAGTCTTGAGTTTCAGTTTATTTTTGTTTAACTTAACCCTGCATTTTATATGGATTTTGTTGTTCTTATGTTTGGGACATTTTGTTTATGAAAGAGTATTTACAACAGGTATATATCACTGATTTTTATATAGTAAGCTTGTCAATAGTTCTAAGATAACTATATAATTTTATTTTTTATCAGACAATCTGCTAATTGTAGCAGATTAGATTGGTTTCTTTCTTTCTGGTAGCTGTGTCTCATATTTTTCTTGTGATATTTATATGTCTAAAATGTGTAGTAAAATATTGTGAGAAATTTCTTGATTTCTCCATTCAAGGTGAAGGAAGCTCTGTACTGCTGATGATAAACATGATGAGTCATGGTGTACAGTTACCTCATATTTACATTTTGGAAATTTTTTGACAATCATAAATCAGTATTGAATATTCCTGAATGATTTTTACTGTCTGCAATGATTTATGATTATATTTGATGTTTATTTTCCTTTTATGTTAATGCTGCTATAGTGCTCAATTTTCATATATAACATCTTAATTTTGTTTCTGAGATAAAAATGATCAGAATTAAAAGAATATATTACTGAGTTTTGCTTGCTAATATTGTAAGACTTTTATTTATTTATTTATCTATTTTGGTACTGGGAATCGAACTCAGGACCTTGCACTTGCAAGGCAAGCACTGCGCCCCTGAGCTACATTACTGGCCCATAAGACTTTTTAAAAGGTTTGCAAATCATGCGATCTCATTGATCAGATTAGCTAATTAGCTTTTTGTTAACCAGGGTCATTGTGAAGAGCCCATAAGCCACATGAAGCAAATTGATAGTGAAGGACGCTCCATCTTTTCTATTCTTATGATGTTTTGTTATTTGTGGACATTTTCTTTCTTAGATAATTTAGTATACTTTCTTTGTAACATGGCTTTGCCAGGTACATGTTTTAGATTTTTCATTGCATCCAATTTCATTAACTGTTATGCCTATTTATTTTTTCTGTTTCCTCTTGAGTAAATTTTAAGTCTGATGATATGCTTAAATATACATGAAACAGTGGGTAACCAGAGGCAAATAAACCTTACTGTTAAGCTTCATGATCTACAGAAATAGTAGAAGAAAAACAGTGCCTAAATTATAGGGATGCTTTTAGGATTAACTGAAGTAATACATGGAAAGTCTTCAAATTCACAATCTCATATCTATAATCTTCATTGTTTTCTTGTAAAATTATGTAATGACATAATTATATACAATATATGTAATGACATTTTTGTAATACATACAATATATGGAATGACAATTTTATCACTATTTATATTTTTGCCTTATATCCCTGATATTAATAGTGCTTCCATACTATTAGTTTCCTTTCCATATTCATTTTTTATGTAGAAACTTCATAAAATTATATTAATATTATGCTCTCTGTGTGTCCTCTGTAAAGAGTACATTATATTTTTTTGGAAAGCAAGTCTTTTATTGTCAAGTTACATTATTAATATTAACAGATTTGATAAATTTACAAGATATTATACAGTAATTCTTATTTTATAAGATTTGATTCATTTGCTTTATTTATGTTTGGACCTTTAATTTGACTGTTAATATTTTAGCTTTTCTTTTAATGGGTTTTAAAATCACACTTTCTATTTTTACCTTTTAATTCCTTTTTAGCATGCATATTTTACCTTCTAAGGTAAACATTTATCAGTATACATATTCTTTTCTTAATATATATGTTGTAAGTCTTTTTAACTTTTCAATCTTCAGTGGGCCAAAATTCATTGATGTGATTAATTTTATGTAATAGTATAGTGCAGACAAATGGAAAATTGTGCTTCAAATTTCCAACTGCATTACTTTAAGCTTCAATATTTTAAATGGTATTTCTTAAGAAGAGGAAGAATACTGTAATATAATCATCTTTATTTTGCATAACTTGTATTGATATTAATTTTGATAGCGCAAAAGTATAAAGAGAGGGAGGGAAAAAAGGAAGGGGAGAGAGAGAGACAGAGAGAGAGAAAATAGAATTCCATCTGGACCACCTCACTATTTAGTAAAGTAGTCCAAATTTCCAAATTTATATCAGTATCAATTTGTAAAATTTGTCATTGTATCGCCTGATTTCTAATTAGCAAAATGGTCAAAAATGTTCTAAATTATCCCAATCTTGGTCTAATTTGCAGCTGGTTGATTGTTTCTTCCCTACTATTATCCACAAAATAATTATGCATGAATAAAGACTTCTTGACTAGTTTGCAAGGAAATATTGACCACTGATACATTTTAATTAAGAAATATTGAAGCAGAAGAATTTAAATCAACAAGATAAACAA
>NW_004955409.1:15121399-15145212 GCF_000276665.1 Chinchilla lanigera
ATTATTTGTTGGGAGAGAAGTTATCATAGAAGGTGTACTTATAGAATTGCCATCTAAGTTGAGCCTTGCACAATCAGTTAAAAGTTAGGGCTTTTCAATATCTCACAATTAGAATATAGAAAGTTATTCTGTTGTGAAGAATGGATATGGGTGTATGGACCTGTAGACTCAAACTGGAGACAGAAGCAATTGTAATATTTCGAAGCTTAGAAATTTATTAAATTCAGATTTGAAGTTTCTAACGTAATAGATTTAGAAACATGATGATACCACTTCCTTGACTAACAATCTAAAGGATCTGCCCAAGTAAAGAGGTAAATATTGTGTCAAATTTTGCGCAGGTATACAAACAGATGTTCAAAGAACAAATGTTCAGACGTATGTATCTAGCAAATCTTGTTGAACCATGTTTTAGCTTAGGAGCTATGTCAGCTGAAGTTAAAGAATTAGATGCTGTCAATATTTAGATTAAAACTACAGTCACAGAATAAATTAAACTGAATTGAGATACTAAAAAGAGGAAGAACATACATGAAGAACACCTACTCCCATTTAAGTAGAAGACAGAATAAAGAGAACTCACCAAAATATCCAAAGAGAGAGCGTGCTTTGTTTGAGACGTACAGATTTCTATGTGAAGTTCACTGTGTAGGAAGGATAAGTAGCATGTCTGAAATTTAATTCTTAGAATAAATTGGTGTCATCTTCCACTAATTGGATACATCACCTATAATTAAGGCCCTTCTCTTAATTTTACATTACAGTGTGCATCTTTGGTACTGTCCTAGAGTATTCAGGCTGCCATACAAATGCCTCACAGTTGGGAGACTTGAACAAGAGGAATTTTTTATGTCACAGTTCTAGAAGCTGGAAGGCCAAGATCAAGGTCCCCCCAAGGTTGCTTTCTGGTGAGAAGAGTCTTCCTGGACTGTACACAGCCCACTCCCTGCCTTTTCTCCATGTGCATACACTTTTCTTTTTTCCTCTTTAGGAAAGGGTGTTAATCCTATTGTATTAAGGCCCCACTCCTGAGACCTTACTTCACCTTAGTTACCTCCTTATCAGCTCCTTCTTTTTTCAAGTTAAATCACATGGGGATTAGGGCTTCTACAGTTTGGGAAAAGGGGACATAATTCAGTCCACAACAGTTACACAACATAAGAAGGGATTTGAAAATTTTAATACACTGTAATGTCAAAACTGCGCTAGTTTAAAAAACATAGGAAAAATTCTATCCCTTAAGAGCAGTCTATGTAGAAGATAATTGATAGAGAAGATAAACATAGGAATCAAAATCTTAAAGTAAGTGTTTCCCCCACACACCCCTGGAGCAATTCTTGGCATAGATGAAGGTAGAAAGTTATTAATTTTAAATGAACACTAAATGAAAAAAGGACTATTTGATTAGTTCAGTAAAAACCTAATGTAGACAATTACAAAGTTTTATCAGATCTAGGAAATCATTTAATTTCAATTTTTTAATATAAATATGAATGGAATTAGAATAGAGACAAGCTAAAGCCTTTTTAATATCTCACAATTATTTAATAGAAAAATCAGGTTGGGAACTTAGTTCCTCTAATTTTATTTCATCTAAAGTAAGTGGCTTGAAGTATGATGAGTTGAAGGAAGAGGGATATCACATGATTTGCAGAGCAAAGTATAAATTTGGAAAACATAAGAGGAAAAAAGAGACATGAAAGTGGATCTTCATGTTCTAATAGGAAAGAAAATTAAATAATTGAGGAGAGAAAATTTAAATTGTGTCTCAAATAAAGCAAATGTTAATCCACGAATATGGAGTAAGTAATCAACTATACAAAATCACACATCAAGATTCTCTTGACATAATCATAAACAAAAAAGCAAAGTGAAATGGAGCAAAAAATAGAATCTCAGGATGAGATGATAATATGAGTAATAATAAAAAGGAGTAGTTTATTAGAATGCAGTAAAATATATTATTATGACTAATAATAGAATGCTGTCAGCCTGTAGTAATCAGTAGAAGGGTACTGTCAAGTTAAGAAAAATATCACAATGAAAGTGTTGGAAAATATACTCTTCTAGTTAAATATAAAATAACTTCATATCTTGAATTTGTAACAATTTCAGTAGAATGAGGAAAAAGTATTGACTTTAAAATATTTGAATTTTACAAGTAAAATAATTCTCATATGTGTTTAAAATTCCTCGCTTGTGCATTCATGAACCGACAGTGCTGTGATCTAGCAGTCCTTTATATGATATGTAGATGCAAACTAAATTAACAGAAGTATGTACTGTGACATGGTTTAGTAGTCTCAATAGTGTGGACAGGTCAGTTTATTTGGAATAATAAAATTTTAGAAAGAAAATACTATGAAAACAAAATGAGAATAATGTCCTAAAATAGTATTCAGCTATACTAAAAAAAAAAAGGTTCCATGCAATGCACATGTACATAGAAGAAATATAGCAAGAAATTTAAGTAATGTCCATATCAAAACAGAAACTGTAGATGAAAATACTGAGCTTTACTAAATATTAAAATCTATGGCTCCTGTTGAGTTGTCTCCTTATGTAACTCTGTATAATTATTATGATTAATTAGTTATAATTTTTTGTTTCATATCTGTCGTGTCCATGAGGACACGATGGTGGAGTGTATTATCCAGCTTCCCATTGATGGGACAAAATTCTTGGTGTACACAGTTTAAAGAAGGATTTATTTTGGCTTATAGTTGCAGAGCTCCCTTGCTGGCTTCTACAAGACAGAAACATCATGGTAGAGGGTGACATACAGAGAAAACCTGCTTATCTCATGGTAACCGGGAGCAAAGAGACCGAGGACTCAGCACAACAATACACCTTTGAAGGTCATGGCCCTGAGGACCCACCTACTCCCACCAGTTTCCTCCTCCAGTCCACACATTCAGCTAGGAGCTCTTTGGTGGATTAATCCATTCATGTGGTGGTGCTCCATGATCTACTCCCCTTCCAAAAGTCCCATGAGACTTTAGGAGCACATTTTTCACACAAATCATTAAAGTATGAAAGGGTGAAGCACAGTAGGCTTTCCATTGAAATAATTTCACAAACCAGTCAGTATTCTAATATATAAACCTGCTGTCATCTACCAAAAAGTACCTGGTGGATATTCACTGCTTATTTGACAAATGCTCCTGTCCATTGCTCTGATAATTCTGAAATCTTTCCTGTCTGCTGAATATACAGCAGTGTCCTATTCCTCTAAGTATTTGCTATTCCCTCTGCCTGGAAGAAGATAGCATCTCTTCAATTTTCTAAACTCAGCTCAGATGACACTCTCTACGCTCCCTATTCAGAAAAAAATTTAAAAATTGCTATTTCTCTTACTGTCCCTGTATATATTTGGATAGGCTGTACAGTTAATCTCATATCTATAGCTATCACCAGTCTTTTCCTGCCACGTAAAATGATGATGGTTATTTTTCTGTCCTTCCTTCCTCACTGAATTCTCAACTTTTTTAAGGTGGAAATTTTATTCACTAGTTTTATGTTCCTATTCCTACTGCAAAGTCTGGCACACAAATGGTAAACATGAAAGAAACACTTGTATCAAATAAGGGAATTAAAAGTACATTTTGTAAAATTTCTTAGAAAATAGGCTGTGCACATATTTTTGTCTCTTAGATCTCAATGTTAGAAACAAATATATGCAATATAGTCAAGGTACACTGACATGATTCCACGTTTGGATATCTATTATAAATAGTGAGATAAGTTTGATTTCAAACCAGTGGCTGCAGACTAAAAGGAGAGATTTTTAATATTCTTCAATTATGAAAGGAAATAGCTGCAGAGGAGGCCTGGGAATACAGGGCATGACCAAGTATGTTCATTTTCTGTGTTAAAGTAGAAAATGACATCATCTTGTTGCTTATTTTTAAATGACATGTTGTTTTGCAATTAATTTTAATACTATCTAATACTGTTTGACAAATTAGAGCTGTCCTAGACTATATTTTTAGAATATGAATTCCAAAAAACTGTCCCCCAAGCCCAACATGCATTCCATAACCAATATGTTCCTAGAATATATTCCAAAGGGGATCTTCTTTATGACATTCTTAGCCATGGAGCAGAATTGATTGTGATAAAACATTATCATTTGTATTTAGAGTAAATAGCTAAGCATTTCCATTAACCTTTGTTCCTAAACAAATCACAAATGACAAAATTAGTAAGAAGGATTTTAAGAATATATCTGTGTGCGTGTCATACATTGACATGAAAGTCCTGAAGTAGAATAGATTCTGAAATGATTAAAAGCACTTATTCGAGGTGGATATTGTCAGTGAAGAAATGATCTTTTGAACAATAAATAAGTCACAGCCAGTGATTTGTACTATTTGCCAATAATGAAAAACAAGAGGAAAATGGTAAAAAAAGGAATTTATACGTTCCAAATAAATCTCTGCCTCATTCCAAGAACTTAGGATAACTGCTTAATTTTTCAGTCAATGAAGCCCAACATATTCCTAAAATTCTTTGCAATGGAATCAATGTGATGTTATTTGATGTCTGTTATTATTTTCACTTGTCTTCCATAGTGCATGTTTTTAAAAGAATTTATAACATGTTTATTATGCTTACAGCCTTAGTATTATTAAAACAAAAAATTTCATGTTTCTATACACTTAGAATTCTCACTGTACAGACCATATTTAGAATGCGTCCCAGTTTTATCATAGCTGTTTTGTTTATAAAATATAGTACTTCCTTTTTAAATTTTATTTTTAAAGATAAAAGAACCAGGGGCTGGGGATTTAGCTCAGTGGCAAAAGCGCCTGCCTGGCAAGTGCAAGGTCGTGAGTTCAGTTCCCCGTACCAGAGAAAAACAAAAACAAACAAACAAAGATAAAAGAACCAAAACATATTAACAAACACACAGACATAAATGAAACAAAATAAAAACAATGAAACAATGCAGAATTTCAGACAAGGTGATAAGAAATTAACAATGGTTGTTGTATTACATAGTGTTATCTTCATATTGATTACTTAAACAAATATAGACTTGTAAGAATGATCAAATAATTAAATAACTGTTCTTTTCAAAAAAGCAATAGAAATTAGTAGTATAATTATTCCAGCCATCATATATGTATATTTTTTCCCGTCCTTCCATATTTTCTGCTTTCCCTCAACCCCGTCATTCTTTCCTTTTGAGCAGTTTCTCTTTCACACTGTTGTACCTTTTGAATTTAATTTACTATTTCAGGTTCTTATACTAGGGATACAATAGAATGTTTACACGTGTAAGTCTTATTTATTGCACCTATGAGTATGGTTTTTAGTGGTGTCCATCTACATATAAAAGCCTCGAGTTTACCTTTCTTTATAGCTGAGTAATATTCCATCATACAAAAATACCACAGCTTTTTTATCCATTCTTCAGCTGATGGGCATTTGGGTTGTTTCCATGATTTAGCTATTACGAACTGTGCTGCTGTAAACATGGGTGCACATATATTGATGTGGTGTGATGTTTGTAGTTCTTCTGGAGAAATACCCAGAAGGGAATAGCTGGGTTGAATGGGACCTCTAATCCTAGTTTACTGAGGAATCTCCAGACTGATTTCCACAGTGGTTGCACCAGTCTACATTCCCACCAACAGTGGAGCCCCTCTAGCATTTGTTGTTGGTTGATTTCTTGACAATAGCCATTCTTTCTGGAGTAAGATGGAATCTCAGTGTTATATTAATTTGCACTTCTTGAATGACTAATGATGTTTAACATTTTTTCATGTATTTATTTGTCATTTGCATTTTATTTTTTGAGAAGTGTGTATTCATCTCAGATGCCCATTTTTGGACTGGATCTTTGAATTTGGGAGGCCTGATTTTTAAAAAATTCTTTATATGTTCTACATAGAAGTCCTTTTCTGATAGACAGTTGGCTCAAATTTTTTTCCAGTTTGTGGGTTTTCAATTTACTCTGCTAGTGATTTCTTTAGATGTGCAAAAACATTTCAATAAGGTGAGATCCCAGTTATTAATTCTTTGAAGACTTTTCCATATCGTTTGGGTTTTGTTCGTGAATTCTCTGCCTACACGTATCTTCAAGATTTTTACCTACTTTCTCTTCAAGTAGATTTAATGTTTCTGTCTTAATATTTAGATCTTTAATCCATTTTGATTTTAATTTAGTGCGTGGAGATAGACATGGGTCTAGTTTCAGTCTTTGGCATGTGGAAAGCCAGTTTTTCCAGCACCATTTATTAAAGAGGCTATCTTGCTCCCAGTGAAGTTGTTTGGCCTCTTTGTCAAAGATAAGGTAGCTGAGTGTGTTTGTGGTTGTGACTGCAACTTCCAATCTGTTCCATTGATCCTCAGGTCTTTTTTTTTTTTTTTTGCCAATACCATCGCTTATTTTATAACAGCATCTTTGTAATATAATTTTAAGTCAGGGATTGAGATTCCGTCTGCCTTGCCTTTGTTATCCAAGATTGCTTTTGCTATTCTGGGTCTCTTCTGGGTCTCTTCTGGGTCCAGATGAATTTTAGGAACGTTTTCTCTAGATGTGTGAGGTATACTAATGATATTTTAATTGGAATTGCATTGAATCTCTAAAACAATTTTGGAAGTATGTCCATTTTCACAATGTTAGTTCTTCCTGTTCATGAGCAAGGAATATCTCTCCATTTTATGAAATCCTCTTAGATCTCTTTTTACAGAGTACCTTAGCTTTCATTGTATTGATCTTTTACTTCTTTTGTTAAATTAATTCCTAAATATATAGTATTTCTTATACAATAAGCAATTTTCTAAAATAATTTCAAATTTATTTAATTAGTTAAATGATCATGAGCCAATTATTTATAAGAGCTATATTTTAGGTTTTCAAATGTATTTTAATTTTACTACCAGCATTTTAGCAATATGTAAAAATAAGACATCATATCTTTTGATATTTTAGTTTCAGTATATGCAGTGGTACTCAGTAAACTGCACAGCAAAACATTTTTATGGTCATGACAGTTTCTAAAAATCATAACTTTTTGTTAATGGTTTCAACTTTTTAAATTAGGTAGAACCCCTTTAGGTTAGCCACTTTTCATCTTCAAGGATAAAAATCAGTAGCACTCAAAATTATTTTGAATCTAGTCTGTAAAAGGGTGCTTCTCATATGAAATAGTCAGAATTTTTGTGGCAAATTTTCTAAAATGTTTTATCCATTTTATATCAAAATAGGTATATGTCTCAATGTATTGGCCAAATTCCTAATAATATATTAAAATTCTAATGTGCTATAGAGTTTATCCCCTCAAATAAAAGGTCTTTAGTGTTCAACCTCTGAATTCTTTTTTTTTTTTTTTCTTTTGGTATCAGGAATCAAACTCAGGACCTTGCTCTTACAAGGCAGGTGCTTATACCACTGAGCTATATCCCCGGCCTTAACTTCTTAATTCTTGCAAAAAGTTTTGAGTTTCAATAGATATATTCTTGAATCTTTGCTTTGCCATTTTAGTTAAGTGAGAAACTATAAGAGCTGTTAAAAGGCAATGATAGTACCTACTTCACAGTACTCTCAGCAGAATCACAAGAACTGGCAAATATGCTTGGCACATAGTGGGCTCTGATCAATGATAACAAACATGATTTTCGTTCTCACTGTCAGTTTTTCAAGTTGCATTTCTTATTGCTGTGGCTGTCACTTTCCCACTTTTAATTTACTTCTGATTAATCAATTTAATAATTCAGCCAAGAACCAATTTACTGTTGTATCAGAAAACACAGAGTAGGATGAGAAACAAAAGGAGAGGTGCCAACCTCAACCTAGGAGTCAAGGACCTGAACTTCTTTCTGTCTGGTTGGGAAAATTTGTTTGTGTATAGACACTAGGGTTTATTTTGATGGTTGACCATATGGTCAGATTAACGCAGGATTGTGAAGGGCAGCTGACCCTGAACAGGGCAAATTTGAACTGCACAAGTCCACATTAGGCACATTGCTTTTTCTTCTTTCTTTTCTTTCTTTTTCGGTAGTTGTGATTTTGATTATTGAATATACACATAGATGGTGTAGCCTAGAAATATTAAAAAATAAGAAAAACTGTGTATGTCATCAACCCATAAGAAGTATAAAGGTAATGGTCCGTTTTTATCATTAAATACTATAAAATATATCTATTTATTATGGAAAATTAAAAATTGTCAAAGCTTAAGCACACAATCACATTGCACATGACCAATCAAGAGAAATGTAACAAAGTAGAGCTACTGTAACACTTCATACAGTTAACTGCAATACATACTGCACTGTGTGATAATATCATAGCCACCTCGTGCTGCTACTGTGGACAGCTCTAGTACTGCAAATACCACTTAATATTGAATGGTGATGCTAATCCACTGCAAAAGTTTGTCTCTCCAGCAAACTGCACATGTCAGTAAAAATGATATCTTACATATTTTTTCTTTTGGCTGCAAGCTCCTGTACAAATGAAAAGAAAGTTAAACATTTCCAACATTCAATGGCACAAAATAGACAATTCTATTCTAGAAGTTACAAACAGAAGGAAAGCAAGGAATGGGAACAAAGCAAGACCACAATCCAGTAGGGCAACAATTAAATCCTACAGTTCCACTTTTAGAATCCCTAGAAATCTGTGGCATGCTATGATTTCAAAGGGCTTGAGTGGCTCAACCCCTATGGCACTGCCAGTGGCTGTAGTTCCCATGGTTTCTCTCTGAGGTTGACTCTGCTCCTTCTTGCAGTTTTCCTCAGATGATCCACATTCCTGGCATCTCCAAACTTCTGGAGTTTCTATGGCACCATCAGATTTCCACTCACAGCTCCACACACTGCCCTCTCAGGGGCACACTCTGGTTCCTCCCTGGCTTTCATCTGAAATCTGGGTGGAAGCCTTCCTGACCCCTCAGTTCTTGTATTCTGTATGCACATAAAATCAGCACCATGTAGATGAGGCCAAGGTCTGCTGCCAGCTGGAGCAGTAGTCAGGCTTTCTTCTCTCTTGGGTGTGGGTGATGAGTGCCTATGAACCAAATCCCATGAAATAGCTTTCCTAGGCTACTGCCATTCTGGAACATGGTGCTCTGGAGCTCTTTTCTCAAAGTAAAATCTTTCATCCTTGTAACTCTGAGGCTGCAGAGAATGGAGTCCTGTTGATTTTTGTGACATCCTCAGGGCATCTTTTCTGTTGTTTTATTTTGAAATACTTGGTGCTTTTTGTTAGTCTTTTTGGCAACCAATTTCTCCTCTGTTCCACCTTCTGAGGCCACAACTTTACTGGAGCTTCCTTTCTGGCCAAATTCAAAATCTTTTAAATCATTCTGCTAGTCTCTTTGTTCTTAAATCTCAAGATAAATCTACCTAAAAAAAAACCCAACAATAGCCATATCACTTCCTCAACCTTAGACTGCCTTAAAATTTCTTCTGCCAGATTAATTAGTCTTCTGCCCTTAATATCAGTCTTACATGAAGTCTCTAGGCATGAGCACAACGCAGACAAACTTTCTGCCAAGGCATAATACACAGGGAGTCCAACAGCCAATGCAGTCTTTCTTCTCAGCAGAAACCTCCTGAGCATTGTCTTTATCAGCAGCATTTCTATCAGCATTCTGGTCTTCTACATTCTCAGCAGACCAGAATGTCCCATACAGAACAGCCTAAGGTGTTTCAGCTCTACTTTTTCAGCCAGCATCTCCAAACCTTTCCAAAATCTTCCCACTAAGCAGCCCCAAAAGTTCCTGAACCACATGATCAGGTTTAGTCTCAGCAAAGACCCCACTTTTCTGGTAACAGATTCTTACCTAGTTCTTTTCTCTCATTGCTTAGTCAAAATACCTGACACCCAATGTTACAGGAGGAAAGGTTTATTTAGCACCATTTGTAGAGGTTTCAGTCCAATCAGCTGGCTCTAATGCATTGCAGAGGAGAAACAATTCATGTTGTACAGAAGGTAACAGCAACAAGGGACAACCACAGATCTTTCTATCCCTTATATTTTATCCAGGCTACTTAGCATGGGTAGCACTCACACTCTTCATCCTAGTACCTTTGATTCTAGCATTGCGCCATGAACCAGTTTTAGTGTCGCACACTCTAGATCAAGTCATTTCTGAAAAAAACCACCTATGACTTCATGAGGCTTTGAGGGAACATATATATAAAAACCATAACAATTTGAGCTTTAGGCAATGTTTTAAAACTGACTTGGTTGATGGCTTAATATTAAAGTAAAAAATTTATCACACATTTATTTAGCATATCACTTTTCCTAGAACCCAGTATATGATATTTAGTTTCACTATGCTGTGAGATACATAATATGCTTTTAAACACATTTTAATGATAATTTTAACTAATTTATTTTCATCAGTTGCCCAATGATAACAAAAATATTTTTGGGAAAATAACTTTAGCAAAAAAAGGTAGTAGCTTATACCAGTTTAAAATATCCAATTTGTGAGACTCAAAATAGTTTTAAACTAATGTAACAGTATTTTATTAATTATGGAAAGCACATGCTTAAAAGTTACATTGTGTATAGAAGTTATTGACAACTAAATTTGCAGAAAAGTTGCTGGAAAGTTACTGAAAATTTAATTATGGCCAAGAAGTTAATCTTTTATAATGAAACTTTTCCCTAATGATAGCTCTTCACATACTTGTACACAGAACTGCACAAATGTTATTAATACAATGCAATACAGTTGAATATTTCTGAAAATAAGATAGATTTTTCTTCCATAAACAAAGAAATGGGTTCTAAATATCTACTTTTGGAAATTAAAGCCTTACTTTGTTTTTTTCCAGTACCAGGAATCGAACTCATTACCGTGCACTTGCCCGGCAGGCGCTGTGCCTCTGAGCTAAATCCCCAGCTAAAGCCTAATTTTATGTGTCCACTTATGATGTCACTCAATATTGAAAATGAAATTGTTAAATTTCAGGTATTTCATAACTGCCTGAAGTTCTGATGATATCTGAGTTTATTGTTATTTCCATATTAGCAGTCTCTTTATAATCTAGTAGAAAAGAACTCTCTCACTTCTTGGCCTTTTGGCTTAGATCAAGTGAAGAACTGTAGCACTGTTTGATTAACTCAGGAATACATACATAGCCATTGATCATTTTGATTGGCAGCCTCTAGTTCTGCAGATATTATAAATCTGACAAAAATATATTTTTTGAGTTCTTGTCACCAATTGTAGACTCTTTCAGCATTCTAAACAACAAAGAGCCAATTCCTTACCCCCTCCCTATTTTGGTGATGGTGGGTGCTAGCTTAAATGCTGGACTCATACACAGTGACACAGCAGCTCACAGTAGAAGACAGAAAAAGAAATAAAGCTGGATACTGACTTCATTAGGTATCACACATTGGCCACACTTCTGAGACAGGTATGCTCTGGCTAAAAGTTCTTTGTTTGTTGTTGTAATTACTATATTCATCTCTTGCTGAGCAGCAAGAAGTCACTATGAGACTTTACAAATACTACTTAAAAATCTCATTAAAGGAAAACCAGACTCAAAATAGGAGACAAGTAGACCTAATCCCATAGCATCCAGGCCAGTTACAGATGCACAGATCTTAACATATGTCTAATAAATGGAAAATGGTTAGTTAAAAATTGAGAAACATTGATAAACAATGTGCTATGTCTAAATGTAATGGAGCTATAGATTTTATCTAATCAGTAAAATGCAGTACAGTAGATGTCACTGTGATGAAAATGCAGTTATATACTTAGACCATTACACAGAAGCAGGAGCCTTCCAAAGCTGATCCATGAAAATTTTAGGATCCTGGATGATTTCGACTGTGAATAAAGTAATTCTATTTAGAATAAAATCCCATTATATTCTTCTGCAATATTCATTTGTTAAGTAGTCAGTCCAGGTCTTGATATTGCATTGACCTTCACAAGTGTTTCCATTAACTCTCTGTTGTGCTTGATATTTAGTTCCTCTAACTTGATATTCAAGGAGCAATGGCTTACTCTTAGTACTACCTTTGAAGTCCAGAAGTCGCTTGGTTTTGCCTGTCTTGCTTCCCTACTCTTCTGGCTTCTGCTACTTTATTTCTTGTGAAATGAATGCTTATTGGCCAAGCTTCATTCTGTTTCTCCTCCACTCAGTCAAAAGAGCTTTTGGTTTCTCACAATCAGCTGATTCAGAGGTCTGTCCCATATCAGAAGCTTTATAAGGAGATGATCTGAGTGCCTAGGCATTAAATAATGTAGTTCCAATTGTAGTGTCAATAAAGAGCAGATCAAAGATCTTAGCAATTATTCAATTCTTGTAAACATGAGGTCAAACTATTTTTTTATCTTTCCTTAATGAGAATTTGTTTCATCCAGTTACTTTTTTAAATAGATGTGAACTTTAGAAATAATAGTTTTAGGATAAAACAACCAAAAACAATGGACACATCTGCGTTTGGAAATATAATTCTCAACAAAGCGCTATCTATCTATCCATCCATCTCACATATATAAATCCCATACACATGTTAATATGCATATATAATATATATAATCTAATATATATATATATTAGATTCTCAATCTAATATTCTCAATCTATATATACATATATATATTAGATTCTCACATGTGGATCTTACCACTGGTGACTGACCAGAGGCTACCTCTGAGACTATTACTAGTTTCCCCCAATTTTCAGTGACCCACACTCAGACCACTGAGAGCAGAACCCTCTGTGCTGTCTGCCTGACTGAACTGCCTCATTATATTCTATCCGACAAAAATTGTCTTGTCTGCCTGTGTGGAGCCCCTGTTGATTCATTTTTTGAATTAACAATTAGAATGAGGAACATTTGGTAATCAGTGGGAGGTATGGCACTAGGTATGTTTTAGTACCATCAGGATAGTACTGGAGTTATGTGTGAAGCAGATATTTTTGCTGTGATGGTTCATATACCCGTTTTTTATTTTCTTTTTATAATCCTTTGTTTCAAGATTCTTTTCCTTAAGTTTTGTAGTCTAAAGGTGGAAAAACGAAGTCCTCTTAACTGTAACACAATCTGAGGCCTATGCTAAAGACCTGTTGCGGGTACAGGGGATTGATCTCAGGATCTTTACACTGAACTACATCCCCTAGACATTTGTAAAATAAATTTATCTTAAAAAACTTTGAGGTAAGGTCTTAATAAGTCACTAACTTATCCAGGCTGGGCCTGGACTTGTAATTCTCCTATCAAGCCCCAGCCAAATCAGAGTGCTGCCGTGGGATTAGGGATGTACCACTAAAACGGATGTAAAGATCTGTTCTTCCACAAGGGATATCTTGGGATATCTTGCCTCAGACCAGAAGATGTTGATGCCCATAAGATGGATGTGATTGTTGATATTCTTAAAAGAAGGAAAATGCAACTTGCATTTTTTGAGAAGATGGAGAAATGATACCTTAGATAGAAATGTATATTTGTATTGATGAAGTAATTACTGAATACATTATTAATTATTATTTAAATTTTTAAAGTCTCTAAGGATGACTCAAAGGTTAAAATAGTGTACAGCTGAAGAAATCAAATTGCAGAGCACAAGGTATATGTGAACATACACAATATAAAATTAGCTGATAATCACTAATGTTCTTGTTGGGCACTCAAATGGTAGTTAGAGAAAAATGTGCATTATTTTCAGGTGTGGTGGCACACACCTATAATCCCAGCACTTAAGAATGTGAGGCAGGAAGATCACTGCGAGTGAGGTGAGCCCACAGTAGATCGTGAGACCCTATCTTAACAAGAAAAGAGAAGTGTGTCTTTATTCTGCTTACCAATAAATAAAGAACTGGTTTAAGACAAAGTTTTATTAGAACAACCAAAAGAATGATGTTCCACAGAGGGCACAGTTGCAAGGGTAACAGAATGCTAGTTTGTCCTGAGCGTTGTATATCAGTTATACAAAGACTCAAAGGCTGAGATTATCATTTAGAAGCTGTTAAGTGCTTGTGCCAAAATGAGCTGCTTAGACCAGGGATCACCAGTCTGCAGGCCATGAACCTTTACCGCTGTGCAGAAAAACTTTATCTGTGTTTACAGCTTCTCCCCATCCTTTACATTGCTGCCGGAGCTCCACCTCCTGTCAGATCAGCAGCAGCAATAGATTCTCAAATGAGCCAAGCCTTTCTGAGAGTTGTGTATGGAAGGGATCCAGGTTACACAGTCCTTGTGACAGTCTAATGCCTGATGAGCTGAGGTGGAGCTGAGGTGGTCATACTAATGCTGGGGAGCAGCTAGAAATAAAGATTTAACATTAATAGAGAGGTTTGATTGCACAGAGGCTATAATAAATCAGTCCTTGCTCACAGATGTCACAATTCTATTAGTAACAAGTGACTTTGCATTATGGTGAAATATATAGTTATTTCATCATATATTGTAATGTAATAATAATAATAGGAAAAATGCATAATGAATGCTATGTGCTTGAAGCATCCTGAGACCATTCTTCACCAAACCCACTGGTCTGTGGAAAAATGTCTTCCTCTAAACTGGTACCAGGGAGTACCTAATGACTGAGGATCACTGGCTTACATCATTTATTCATGCACTGAAGACCCCTCCCATCTTTTGGTTTATATAAGAGATTTGGACCTAGAGATGGAAAAAAATGAGGGAACTTTAGGCAACCCATTCTAATATTTCGAGACATTCATCATCAACAGAGAATAGATGATCCATTTCACTTGACCACTGATTCATTAATCATTACTACAATCCCCCCAAAAGTCTGTGCGCTATGACTACTGAGAACAGAAGGAATAAACCAACGAACAAAATAAGGAAAAATGAAATTTAAAGACCAAGGGAGCTTTACTGCCCACCCTCCTGCCTCAGATTTGCAGAGGATCACACATAAACCACTACACAGCTGGAAGAAATGGAGAAAATCTAAATTAGAAGTTAGCAAATCTTTTTTTAAATTATTGAAGTGGACATTTTAATTACAGAACTAAAACTCTCCTTGTGATTGACTACAGTGAGCTGTAAAAGCTGTGAAATACCCCTAAAATATCATCCAGTAGCAGGATAAGAAATAGCTTATGGCATAGGGCTTAATGGCTGGTGGGAGAAGGAATAAAGTTGATTTATATCTACCTCCTATTGAGTAGTGCTAATTCCATAAATCATTAAATATAAGCAGCAGACTTTGACTCTAGTTTATTTGAACTATGAGCCTATCTACTTTTATAATTGATTAACTCAACATATATACATACATAGAGAGAGAGACACAGACAGAGAAAGAGAGATAGAGGAAGAGGAAGAAATGAATTTTATAGAACTGTTTTAAGACTGCAAAAACTCTGGGATAACTGGAGCTAAGTACAGATGTTCACAGCCCTCCATCCCTCCACAACCAAGGAAGATGGGGCTGTCACATTTCCTATGCATGCTGCTACTGCGCATATCACGCTCTGGGTGCTGTCACTATGACAGCTGTCCTTGCATCTCAGGAACTCAACATAGTTGACACCACCACCACCCTCTCCACCACTGGAATGGATACTCAGTGCTTCCTACTTCTTTATATCAGCAGCTCCTAATTCGCCCTTTATGTTGGGTTTATCCAGGTAGACGAGCTCCATCATGTACTCAGAACCTTGCTGACAGGAGTCTGGGAAAGAGATTTTGTATATAGCATTGACATTGTTTTTTGTTTGGAAATGAAAAGTACCCAAAATATAAGAATAGAATTCAAATGTTAATTACTGTATTTGATAAGAACCAGATGTTTACTAATTTACTCAGTCTGTTCAGATCTTTAATCTGAAAACCACAATGTGTAACATTTCTGACACCTTCTATTATACTTTGCCTCTTGTGTATGGTTCATGCCACCTCAGACCTCTTGCCTGCTGAGATCTACCATAAAGAAAGCAACTATTTTTATAATAGTCACTACAAATAATAAAAGCAAGCAATATTAGACAATATAGCTAAATGACTACTACACTGATTAGATTTATATTATGAAACCTGAATGTTATCTGTTTATCGAGCACACCATAATTTTTGTAAACTTTGCAATACATTTTACAGCTCTACTTTATCTACAATGTCATAGATTATTATATAGTCATATAAATAAATCAATAAATCTATTTCCATTGACCCCTTTTAGCCATCTGATACCTGTAAATCATTTAACTGATGTTCCGACATTCATGGTTGTCCCTTTTTCAACATATTCTTGGCATTGTAATTAAAACAACTTCTATAAAAAATCATATATGTTTGTGCAACAGCTTTCTTGGGCTCCTTCAAGGTTTCTCAGTGTCTAATGCTATGAGCCCCTGATTCCACTGAGCCTGGACTACTTCACAAGCTTCGCCACGTGTCTGATTTGTTGCTACCTTTGTATCAGTTCACAGACTTCACAAAGCTTTCCCCATCTAAGGTCTCTGCATTCTACTGCTTTTCCCTGAAATTCTCCACAGGGACCCCAACCAAATGCCTTCATCTGCCTCTTCTTCCTTGAGGAAATTTCCCTGACGCTAGAGACTGGCACGTTTGTTTTCCATTTACTCATTCTCAGCATCCTGCATTTCCCACTGAGCATTTGTCATAGCCATAAGTAACTATTAACAGAATATTTATTTAATTTGTTATTTAATTCTTCTTATTGCAGTAGAATAGAAGCTTCACAAGGTCAAAGTTAATGCAGGTCTTTCTGTTCTTTCTTTCCAACAGTACCGATGAAAATACATTACGTGCTGATTAAATTGCAGTGGAATGAAGGACAGTGGGAGTCATAAAGTGAATATTTACAAAAACAAGTGATGTCATAAGACCACCCTCAAAATATAAGCAAAAGATAAAAACATTTAATATTATATGCAGTTTTATTTTTAGAATAACAGGAAATATCCCCAAGTTTGTGAAAACCTTACCCCTAGATTATGAATTGTAAACATGATTTCTTATACTTTTCCATACTTTCTTAAATATGTTTGATAGGTAGTTATTAAGGAAAAGCTTGTTTCAGGTGATCTTTCCTAATAGCTCATCTCTGTTCATTATTACTTATAAACTTGGAAACATTTTGAATGCACTACTTACAGAGTTGTGGCTTTAAAACTCCCATATCTTTTGTGTAAACTTGAGAAGTGCTATTTATTTATTTATTTATGCAATAAATAAATAAATAATTTTTCCTTTTCCTTACGGTTGTAAGGAAAGTTCCTGTGTTTTTTTCCCATAGAATTTATTTGACGATGATTGTAGATTTCACTAGTAATTAAATGTACATGTATATATATATATATATGTTTAAACAGTTGTACATTATTTAAAGTTACTGAACCAGAGTCAATAACAGAATTAATCAAATATGGAAGCAGTAAAATTATTATATAATGCTATACATTATTATGCTGCTTTCTACAGACATCTTTTATACTAGGAATAATAATTTTTGTAGTATAATAATTTAATTCACTTAAAAACCTACTTAGACCACAAAGCCGTGTTATTAAGATGAGGTCTTATTAAACAGGATTATTTTCTTGTAATCAGGAAATTAAGATACTGACTCCACATGTAAGAATAATGAACATATCATTTCCACCTTTATTGACATTTTCTTTCTTTATAGTTTTCAGACGTTTAATATATATGTATATTACCCTTGCAAATTTTTTTATAAAGTATCAAGAAAGCCAAAGGTCAGCACACCACTGCCTAGTTTTCACATAAGCATTTCTGTAAGGGATGATTGAGTTTGCATTTATCATCTTACCTCAAAAGGTATTTCTTGCTTGTATCAACCCTAGAGGGCTTCAGTGTAAAGTAAGACATTAAACCAGCACATGAGCTTTGAAGAGAAGCAGGATGCTTTTGTCAGGATATGCAGTCCTCTCGAATTTTAGAACATTTTATATTCAATATTACTTCAAAAAGCATTGTGGTATAGTAGCACATTTAGTGTCACCATGGAGAAGGTAAATAATAGTTAAGGATTATTTAACATGTAGTTAAAAATGCTGTTGTCAATAATGCCTCTGAAATGTCCTATACTTAATATATACTTAATACCTTGATTTACATGTGAAAGGTTATAGCAGCCTTTACTCTAAATGGACTTTCACACATGTGTTAGAGAGACGTGAGGCGCCAAGGCCAGGTTCTTAATTAGAAACAATAAAGGACAAAACATTATAATAAAGAAAACCTATTTAGTCAAACTATTACACACAATAAATCAATCAAAGCATGTTGAGAGAGTCTTCATAAAAGTAAACAAACAATATTTCAGTATTAGTGAGTTAAAGAAATGTTATATGCAGTTTACAAGTGTGTTTCAGTAGGAATTATCTCTTGAGTTTAGAAAAACAAAGATTCTTCCATTACCGCTAGGTGTTGGAATAGAACAAAGGTGTTGGAATAAAATCTCAGAATAATAATAAACAAGATGGAAGAAACATGGGTACCCTTAAATTCAGCTCAATAGAAATTTGCTTGTAAACAACCCAGTGTTTGCATTGTTGGGATTTTATTTTTGTTTCTGAAAAGGCAATAATGTTTATATATGTACAAAATATATGTGTATACATGTCTATGTGTGATTATGCTAATTATAAATATTTTGTTATTAAAAGTGGCAGGAAGGTTGTCACTGAGATATCAAATCTGTCTTCTGAAGTGAAAGAACTGAGATGTATTTTTTTTTTCCCCGAGGTAAAGTTTCACTATGTAGTTCAGAGTAACCTTGAACTCACTGTGTAACACAGGCTGGCCTCAAACTCGTGGTGAACCTGCTGCCTCAGCCTCCCGAGTGCTGGGATTACAGGCATGCACACCACTACACCCAGCTAGAGTTGAAATGTAGTTAGATCCTATAGCTAAACTAATATATTATTGATGTTCACCGTGGATTAGAAAATTATGGGGTACTAATTTTTGTACTTGCTTTATTTTTTCAAGTGCTTTATACATACAGGTAATTTACTAAAACTATTTTTAAGACCCTCTAGTTCTTCAGAGACATACTATTTTCTGAGTGGAAGGTCTGCTGTATTTGTTTTCCTCCTCTTGCTGGCTCACCAAAGGGTACAAGTCAGAGAATGGGCAGGGCCAGTTTTCTCTGCCACTGAGGCTGAAGGGTACAACAACCTGGAGTGCAAGGAGACTTCCCCCATTGTCTGCCATCCTCCTCTGGCCCGTGGACCAGGGATCACCTGTTCTTCCCACACTTTCGATATTGCCTACCCATGGGATTCATCAACAACCGGACCACTGCCCTAGTCTGACAAAAACAAAAACAACAGACAAACAAACATTAACAATATATTGGCACAATTTTGAGGTTAGAAAAAATAAAACAGTTCAGGAATAATTAAATATAAGGAACACTCAGTGAATCAGAGTGCATATTAAATTTTAAGAGTGAAGATAAAATATGGCTAATATTAGAGATTTTTTTAACAGGCCATCAGCTTTATGATGCCCATGCTTCAAACATCCCAAAAGCCCTGCCTGTTACTACTTGAGGACTGTAGGGAACATTGTCGATCGAAATTATAACAGATTGGAAAGAAAGAGGGAGACTTAGTGGATATAGCTTAGAAAACTAGTACACAAATACTATTTCAGACAAAAGGTTACAGAGATTTGAAAAAAATTGAGTTTACAGCCTTGCTTACTAAAATTTCTGAAATTATTGAACTCACACTGTTAGTTAGAAAAATAAACATGTTTTTCAACCTAAGGAGAAAAAAATAAATACAAAGTCAAAAAGGACAAAACAAGTTTTGCATCCAGCTTCTCATGTTGATGCCAGAAGCAAAAAATAGTGGAACATTATCTATAGGTTATCAAAGGAATCCAGAGTCAGTGACCCTGCCATTGGTATTGAGAGCAACAATGAAACACAGCAAAGACAAAAAAGTTACCGAGTGTGCAGAGATTTGGTGAAAGTATCGCCCAATTTACCGTCAGAACTGTATACAGTACAAAAGATGGCAAGGGAGAAATTAGCGACCTCAACACGGAGCAGAAATGTGTGTGGGCCGGGGGTGGAGGCAGTGTTTAAATCTCATGGGAATCCTCAGGTTGGCAGTGTGAGTAAGAATCCAAATAAGATTATGTAAATTGAAGACTGTGACTATAATAGACACACAAACATAATGAAAGCAAACAGTTGAGGCTGAGGTGAAAAAAAGAGGAAATAAAAAATATTTTTAGGTCATCTGCAAGAAACAAAGAGGCAAGGAATGAGGGTCATCACCTGCCTTGAAGGTTATCCAAAAACCTCATTTATTGACATGAAAGGAAAATGGAGACACTAATCCCCTTGGGGAAGGAAAAAAGTACTTCCTCTGGGGTATACTCACAACTTCATTCACAGATTTGGGTAAAACACAAGTAGAAATCCTTAAATTTTTTTTTTTTTTTTGGTTTTTCTCCACTACCGGGAACCGAACTCATGACCTTGCACTTGCCAGGCAGGCGCTTTTGCCGCGGAGCTAAATCCCCAGACCCTAAAATCCTTAAATTTTCATCTGTAAAGATGTGTAGGACACAAGTTCTAGCCACAATAAAAATAAATAATAAAGAGGTAACCATCAAATTTATTCTGTTGAAACATTTAAAAATACATTTTGACCTCCGTTTTGAAATCACGAAGTAGATTAATACCATCAAAAAGGCAGTCATGTTTCCATGTAAAAACCAGATACAAAAAAACCTTCATTTAATGGAAATGTACAGCTCAAAATGCCTTTATTATTAAAAAAGAAAGCATAACAAAAAATAGTAGTCATCTTTACTATTCGGAAAAGAAATGAATTAAGTAAATTAAAATAATATAATTAGTAAAGGAAAAACTGAAACTAGTTTAATAATAAAAGCAAGTGGAAAAATTTAAAAACAAATCTGATCATTTAAAAGGGCAAATCAATGTGATGAAACCCTTTAATTATAGAAAAGAATGGAAACAAGAATAGGGCCAATTCACCACGAAGAAAGAGACATAAATTATGGTTTTACATGGAGAACAGATCACAACATTGAGATACCTCATGTAGCTCTTATGAATATGGATTGATTTTCTATAAAAGTTCAAGTACTAAACGCTGTCCAAAGAGCAGGGCCCGGTGAACAAATGCTTTGGGTAATGTCAGAAATGTGTTTAGATAGCCATCGTCTCATGATGGCACCAGAGCACATGAGATTCTGAGTTTTTACTTAAAATTAAAATTAACATAAAATGTAATGCAAGCTCAGTGAATAATCACAATGGAGTTTTGTGTTTCTGTGTATATGGTTTTAATTTGAGTAAAATACAATAATCCAGACAGTAACTCAAAGACAGTGCCTGAGAATAACCAAGATAGTGTGAACCTGAACAAGGAATGAAGACCTGGGATGAGAAGACATTGTCTTTTCTTTTTTTCTTCATTTTAAAGAAAATAGTACCAAAAGAAGAACAGTAGAAAAATACAAACAGGGTGTGAGGATTTAGCTCAGTGGCACAGTGCCTGCCTGGCAAGCACAAGGTCGTGAGTTCGATTCCCGGTACGGGATAAAAGCAAAAAAAAAAAAAAATGCAAACAAAACAGTGTGAGGACGTTAAAATGATACAGAGTTTCAATCAAATGATAGGGATTAACAGCGGTTGTTATATTACATACTGTTATCTTTAATGAAGTTGCTCAGATAACCAGATGTAAGAATAGAAGATTGATCAAATTATTAAAGAGAATAAGAAAATAATAATTTAAAAGAACATTAGAGACAATACATAGTTTCAGTAGACAGGATCGTAGGAATTCACCAGTGGCTGTTATGCTGCAAATTGTTGTCACATAAGTTGCTCAGATTACCAGATATAAGCACGCAAAATTGGTCAAAATATAAAAAAAAAACTTATAATCATTAACTCTTCCCTTCAACAAACCATCAGACACCCGCAGTACAGTTATACTATATATATATATATACATATATATATATATAATGCCTTAGTACTTTCTTTTTCTTCTTTCCCTCATCCCAGTTGTTCCTTCCTTGGAGCAATTTCTTTCCCTTTCTTATTATCTATTGTACATTTTGGGTTTCAGAAGCTAAAAGTCGATATCACATCAATACTACTTTGCATAGGAATACACAAATTCATAAAGCAGAGAAGATAAACCAGAAGCAGTTCCTAATAATACATATGAGGCTGTTAATATACAGTGAAGCTGTGTTTAATTAGTTGTGATAAGAATTGGTATTAAATGTTGCTGCTACTACTGTCCAACCATGAGAAAGGAAATAAAATTATACCTCAAAATTCAGTTGTAAATGGAGTGACTTCCTGTGAAATCTAGGAGGAAACATAGCTTCATTTTACCAACCAAAGATATACAAACAGGCAGTCATGTATCACCATATAAAAATTAAATTGCTTTTGTTTACTGAAAAGATTCACTGAACAAAATTTATTAAAAAAGCAAAATAATATAATTTATCACCTTACAAAGTGTATAAAAATTAGAAAAGTGGAAAATAACCCATCATGACAGAAATGCACAGAGAGTAAGACCTATGTGCTTATGGTGAAATGTTTGCTCCTTTTGGAACGCAACGAGACAAAATCATTACAAATTCCTACAAGCAAGCTTCATAGCTATAGGAATTTTTTCTATCAAAACAAAGTCATTTGTAGGGAAATGGATGCACCCAGAGACCACGGTGTTAAGTGAAGTAAAACAGACACATAAGCTTAAAATCACATGATTGTTCTCATATGGAAACTCGACTCATAAACAAAAAGCAAGATAAACTATACATAGTTGGAAGCAGAGAGAGAGAGAGAGATCTTTCTCAGGTGGGAAGGGACTTGAGAGATGGAGGGAGGGCAGAGAGAGAGAAGATGAAAAAGATATCTACATACCAATTCCACACAAGACATGTAAACATGTAGTGCAGACATGTACTGATAACATTAAACAAACAAATAAGTGAATAATATTTTACAGCTAACTTAAAGGTAAATATACAGAGACAATTAATTTAGCATTATTTCCAGTAGCAAAAAGAAAACTAAAAATAGAGTCAATGCCCATAAGGAGTGGCATAATCCTATATTAATGCCCAAAGGAATGACAGAATAATTATAATATATACATGACCAAGAATATCACAGAACATTTTTATAAATGCAAAGGAGGTATTTTCACAAAGTATTATGTGCGAAAAAAAATTTTATTTCAGTTTTAAGATAAAAGAACAAAAACATATTAACAAACACACAGACATTTACAAAACAACACATAAACAAGAAAAGCAATACAGAATTTCAGACAAGGTGCTAGGAAATTAACAGTGATTGTTGTATTACATATTGTTATCTTCAGATTAGTTACTCAGAAAGAAACTACTCAAAAGGAAAGAACAACTGGGATGAGGGAAAAGAGAAAAGAAAGAATGAAAAAAATTAGAAAATATATTACAGAATTTTTAAAAAGTACCTTAGATACAGACACAAACACATCTGTGGATGTGTCCTTATCTGTATGAATACATGAGCTCAAGAGAAAACAGAGTACCAAGATGCCAAGGTGGGTTTCCTGAGAAAGTACACTAATGAGAGAGGAGAAGGGAAGGGGAGGCAAGCATTAAGAAATAATAATAATGTTCAGTATGCATACATAAATTGTAATTCAGTACATCTGTGCTCCTCTTGTGTGCTGTCAGTCTTGCACTCCTCTTTTAATATATTTGTCCTTGTGTACATGCACACAGGTACACACTTACAAGTTCATGTGCCTGTTTGCCTCATTTTCAGAAGTCTGATAGAAAA
>NW_004955409.1:15145323-15149013 GCF_000276665.1 Chinchilla lanigera
GGTACCAGAGAAAAAAAAAAAAAAAAAAAAAAAATCTAGAATTGTAGCTCCAGGCTATATAAAATTTTTAAAACTCTCCCCAGAATGATAAACAGAATCATCAAGATAATATTACCTGAGAGTTATAAACATGTAGTTATATTTTATAAAAAAAATGAAATGGATTCTAATTTGTCTGAGTGGAGGACTAAGAGTAAACTTTCCCACAAGTATGAACCTAACTTTCATAGCTAACCTCACACTTACAAATGTGTGGCTTTCAGAAGTTGGCTGTGAAGTACTCATTTTGTCTGTTTTATGAGTTTTCAGACCAAATTAGTCACTGTTCAAAAATCTCCATGCAGTAGATGGTACAGAACATTCTTATCAACATTGCACATCGTTTCCCAGTGATTTATTAAAGAAAGCAGTGTTTTCAAATTGGTATCCGCAGAAAGTGCTACAAGTCATTGACAGTGGTGCTTTATTTATAATAAAGTGATACATCTGAACGATTTAATTAGCTGCTATTTTGCATGACTTCAGGACAGCTTAGTTTTATTCAATTTGTGGTAATTTACATATGGGTATACTTAGCATTATCTACTGGCATGTGCATTTATCCTACAGTTATAATGGTGATTTTATGTCCAAAAATTGGTGCAGTAATATACCCTACCAGCTTTAGTGCCTCCAAGTGTATTGAATAGCTATTTTCCTTAAGCAAATACATTTGCATATTTTCTGTATAGGATTTTTGAGGCTTCCAGAACTTCCAGGGGGAACAGTGACATCCAATACAGTATTTAATATGTCTTTGCCATCTTGGCTTTCAGATTCATTTGGTTTAATTCAATGATTAAAGACAGAAAACTTGGACCAAATGGTAGACTAAATCCCTGTGGAAAACATGTTTCTGCTCTGATTATTTTTGAGATTAATTGATTCTTTAACTTGTAACCACACCCATGGCTTCAGATACAGCTAATAACTGATTCATCTTATATGCATAGATCAGTAGCGCCCAGGGCAGGTTGGAAGGTGAGTTAACTGTTTCATGTCACTTGTCTACCCCCAGTGGAAGAGAGAACTGGGTTAAACAAGTGCTTCTATATTTCATTAACCAAACTCAAAACTGTTTGGTGAGTAAATTAAATTTGGATGTGTTAAGCTGAAAGAAAACATCCTCATTTTGATGTAACTGGGGAGGTGTAACTAGAAGAACGCAGCTTTAGTGAAAATTTCCTGAAAACTAGGGACACACTACTGACAGAAGAAATCTTAATGCTAGGCTGTAAAACTCATCTAAAATTTACACCACTAACAGGACTTCTTGCCTTTAATAATTAATCAGTATTTAATTTTTTATAAAAATGTAACTATTTCAATCATTCACCAATTTCCTGGAGCTTCCTGGGTTTTATTTTGTTTACAAACTGGCTCTTCTCCAGCTGGGTTTCAATCTGCATTTCTTAGTTCAGGAAAAAATAAAGCAAGGACAAAACAAAGGGAGGCTCCTTTAATCACAGACTGTTTCCTAACCAGCCCCCTCTTGTGAAAGCCAAGTTGTCTGAAAGGATTACTCTCATTAATCCCATGATGTTTTTCCTTACCTTCAATCTGTAACAATATCACTGGCAAAGGGCACCTGTGACCTATTTCTTGCTGAATTGAAAGTCACTTTCCAGTTCCGTTCTTACTATGACTTTGTTTCCTCATTTGTTCTGCTTTCCAAGCCCTTTGTGGCTGTGAAAGTACCTTCACAATTTATTTTATTTATCATGGATTTGTTTGGACTCTGCCTCTCCCATCATTTCCTGCTCCGTCTTTTTCAAAGATGTCCCTTCTTTTTGGCTGCAACAGGTACTGCCCAGGACTCTTTCCTTGTCTGGTATTTTTTTTCCTTCTTTCCCTCTGTATACTCTTTGAGCAGTCCATTCTGCACACAGAATACTGATGAATTCCAAAACCCTGCCTGGAGCCCAGACTTCTCATTCTGGCTCCA
The DNA here is from genome assembly GCF_000276665.1 of Chinchilla lanigera. NCBI lineage: Eukaryota > Metazoa > Chordata > Mammalia > Rodentia > Chinchillidae > Chinchilla > Chinchilla lanigera. Next base: position 15,147,308 of record NW_004955409.1, read on the forward strand.
GGTCATGTACACGGTGCTGGGGGACCTACGGGTGTTTGCTCATAAGTGTGATCCACATAGAACTGTCACTCCCCTTCCTTTACAACGCCCATCTCATCACCAGCTGATGGCCAATACAGTCCTCACTTCGCACTTCAGATTCCAGTGAAAGAAATATCTATCCACCTGCTAAAGCCAGTTCCTAAGACCTCTTAACTCCTGCATTTCTATGAACCCTTCATCTATTCAGTCACCCAGCTTAGTTCATTGAAGTCTTCTTTTCTTGCCCATCTTTATTCCAAATTGCTTATCACTATTCGTCTCCATTATCACAGCCACACTATTATTAATCCTGTGACTACTTTTGTTACTTCCAGAATTCTCACCCAGAAATAAGCCATTATGGCCTTTCTAAAATGAAATCTTGCTGTGTAAAAACTAATACAATGAGATTGATTTTCTTTATCATTTATGATGCTATGAATGATTTCATGAATTTTCATTTCTCCCACATCCTGTGAAAATACTACTTCCTGACTCCCTAATTCTCTGGCTTTCTAGATATATAATATCTAGATTTTCTTGGAATCTCAGAGCTTCAAAAATACCCACAAATTACCTAGCTCATGCTTCATAAATTAGAATTTCTTTCACACATCATCTTTTTACAGTCTTTACTATTTTCTCAAGGTTGGCATACATCTCCATAGGTTCGTTTATCTAACCACGTTGTGTTTTAGCCTGCTACTCATCTTTCTTTTTTAAAGATGGATTCATGAATTACATACCACCCATAAACTGAATGATTGACAGCATGCTTAGAATATTGTAGAAATGAAAAACTATGCATGCAATTAATGGACACACAAATGATAGCCTAATTTGATTATAATACTAATGCTGCTACATGTAAACTGGAAAATTAATCTCTTTGCAACCCAATTTTCAAGGAGATTTAGAAAAGATGAGTTTTCTGTAAAGATGAATATAGCTGAAATACATGAAGTTTCTCCTAAAAAAGCTGATTCAGTATATGTACTTAATGAGTATTAGGCCATAACTGATAGTTGGTAATTTGTATGCTGTGTCCTGAACATCTCCATGCTGTAGTTCTACAGGAACTCATGAATTCTTTGTAAATAAAACTAGGCAAGTAAATAATTCTTCTAGGCCTATAAAGAAAAACTGTGGGAAAATTTCAGATTGTCATAAAACATTTCCCCTACAATTGCTAGGTGAAACTTTTTAAACTTTAAATTCTTTTGGGAAATTTAATTGCTTCTAGAGAAAAGGAAAGTAACACATATCATTTTTTTGCATTTTCTTAAAATGATTTTAATCTGTCACAGTATGACATATTTAATCGGGAAAAAAAGATTTAAGAAATGCATTTCAGTTATGAAGAGGTATCTTCTAAACTTAATGGTATAAAGAATTTTCATTTTTAAACTTTTATTTCATTAGTACAGGTTTACGAAGATGAATTTTCTTAGAACTTTATTATAACATATGTGGGTCACCTTGCTAATAACTGACAGTGAGCATAACCTTAGTAAAAGATTAATCTTCCTTTAAATTAATTATCTCATTATTACATATTATATTGGTTTTTAAGCACACGAATTTAACTAAGATATGAATACTGTGAATGAAGAAATCTGATGTTCCTTGAAATAGATATCAAGACTGAAGAAAATCGTAGGTGGGTAAAATTGTGCAGCTAGTAC
>NW_004955409.1:15149113-15164551 GCF_000276665.1 Chinchilla lanigera
ATGCATAATATCATCAAAGCTATATATGTAAATATTGACTATTAAATGAAGAAATCTGATGTTCCTTGAAATAGATATCAAGACTGAAGAAAATCGTAGGTGGGTAAAATTGTGCAGCTAGTACGCTGTCTAAATCCTGGGTGTGTTAGAAGATATGAGCTTATCAAATTGCTCTTATGAAATTGCTTTTATCCAGAAAAATCCACCTTATGCAGGGTTGAGTCTCTCTTCCTGAGAAGAAATCCTATTTAGTAATATATTGATGTCCTTTGAAAGAAAGTTCTGTAGAATTCTGAAGTGTTCTCAATTCAGGTGCTCTGCCCAGTTTGTGTGGGGCCTTTGTAGTAATGCCTCACAGTTTAATTCCTTTCAATATTGCTTTGTGTTTTGTTTTGTACACAAGCATAGCATTTGACCCTGAGGATAATACTCAATTTCTTTTCTAAATGCATGTGTTCATGAAAGAATCAGATTTCCCAAGAGCCCATCCTAGATAGTCTGAGGAACTTGCTTGGAAAATAGAATTGTAGAGATGCAGCCAGCTAAGCAGCTGACTTGTATAGAGGCCTCCTTTGTTGATAGGTGGAGCACCCAAAGCCCTTGAATATTATACCAGTGCATTCTTAAAACCTTCACCTACAGTGAAAAAGGACAGGGGCAAGGGCAAAGATGTGCGCTGAGAGTTCAATATCTCAAGCTTCCTAGGAATTTCGGGGAAAAGTCATAACCAAAAGAACAAAGGAATCAGTTTCTTCCGAGTTCCATTTACACAGTGGACAAAAAGATGAAAGGATGAGTGTAGTTAATCATTATTTGAGGGTGATAGATCAGAATAAGAACTCTTTAGAAAAATGTAACAAGACATTTAAAAGTGTGACAGAGATTCAGGAAACTTGTTTCCTCACCTAATCCGGAGTCTGAACCCTAGATGAGGAAAATAGAATCCTGTCTTGAGGAATGGGATATCTATGGGTTTATGAATTCAAAATCTTGAAATTTTAGATCTCCCTAAACTTTCTGGACCTACGGAAAGGCGTGTTCCTCCCAATCAGAGGATGTCCTTTCTCTCTTGCTTTAAATAATACAGAAATATTTTCCCTTTGAGCTAACACATATCCTCAGGACATGATCTCCACCTCCATGCTGGCCACTGGGTCAACACAAAGAGCTGAGAGATAACACTTTGAGACAATGGAATTGTTAGGTCTGAAGTCTTGGTTGAGAAGGCCAGCAGATGCTAGCCAGTATTTATTGGTAGGAGTTAGTATAGTATATATGGAGCTGAATACTGGGCTGAGGGGTTAAATGGGATGGAAAATAAAACTGAAATAGATTGGGGATGAAGAATGTGATAAAGTAAGGAGAAGAATAAGAGTCTATATGGGAACACTTTAGCTTGATGCAAGATTTAATAGCTTTGACTTTTGGAAGTCTTACAAAGTAAGACTTTCCCCACTAATAAGGTATAAATGCCAGAACAGTGAGTAGACAATAAAAAAAAAAACCCAAGACTCAGTGATGAAGACATGCTAAAGTGAATATATCAGGTCAAGTCTAAAAATAGCTCATTTTCTTCTACATAAAGGCTGACTAAAGCCATTAGGACATCCTGAAGCAGGCATCCGTAGAAGCTCAGTGGTGACTTCTGTGGGCCATCTCTTGCAGGTCAGGCGATTATATTACAGAACTTAACTCTTGATACTAGTGACATTGACAGTGTCTCAGAATAATACAGACTCAGTGACAATGCTTAGTCTTCCTACATATCTTAATGAGCAGCTAGTTTGAGTGCATCCAAGAATCTACACAGATCTTTGGAGATAGTTAATAGAACATATCATTCCCAGGGACAGTCACCACAATACTGCAAACTCTACAGAACTAATGTAAGTCAAATATGCATGATCAAGAGATCGGACAAGGCCATCTAATAAAAATTCATGACTCTTCCCATTTCTAACTTGAGGCAATTTTTAGACCTTGAACTCATTCAGTGGAAGGAAACTAAATCCCTAGAAAGAATCTTGCAACACCCTTTTGAATACAGATGCTAAGGATGCTATAATTTCTTTGTGTAGGATTCTGCATCCGGTTATCTGTATAGACATCTACTACTGAAACATTTTGAGGACTGTCAACTTGGGGTCCAAGTTTACCCAGATATCCAGGATTCTTCAGTGGGCAAGATACCATAAAATTATCTTGTCATAACATATACCAGATCACCTAAAAATTCCAATTAATACAGTGATCAGGTGGTCTTTTGAAAAGGCAGCTGAGTCTTGTAGAAATAGCACCCAGTGAGGAGGAGATGTTATCCTCTAGGATGCAGTTTCATCCTAAATCAATGACCACTGTTATCTGATGTTTTCTTTTCTGTAAAATACATAGGTCTAAGAATCAAGTAGTGACCTCACTTACTACCATCTCATCCAGTGACCCACTTGGGGAATCTACACTTCTCTTCCCGTATCTCAGAGCTTTGCCAGTTTAGAGGCCTCGTTCCCAGAAAGGAAAATAGCTTTTATTAAGTGACACAGCAAGAGCCCCATTAACCTTTAAGCATGAATGCTATTCAGCTATTTAGTTTCCTGTATCAGGAAACAGCAGATAAAAGGAGTCACTATCCTGGCAGCCATAACTATCCTGGAAGTTCTGCAGGAGGCAGGGCTGTTACATCATGAGGCAGTAAAAAATGTGTTTGATACTTAGTTGATCCATGGGTCAGATTTTGGTGTTTTCTCATCCAGTTTTGTTGGTAAACAGGCCAGTGCATCAACTATGGCCTTAGAAGAGTATGGTGACCAAGATCTCAAATTTCTCAGTGATAAGTCTCTGCTAGCACCACTAGGGAAGTTACCTATCCTTTAACAAGCTATACTAGCCCACGGTACAAGGAATCTAGACTAGTAATGGTACAGGAAATAATGAATAGCATCCTATCACTAACCTTTTTGAAAATTTCCTGAGACAAGGAACCTAGCCAGAATTCTGGATTAGTTTTCCCCTGTAAAATTGTCATCTCTAGTAAGTAGATCTGAATGGATGATGTATTGCACCAACTTCATCCCCTCCTCCAGACCAAAGTATGCCTTCCTCTAGCAGCTGAGGCCCATCAGCTCATTTCCTTTCTACAGATTACCCTAAGCCAAATGAAACAAGGCTTTTCCAAAGTCATACACCTCGGTGAGAAGTAGCACAAACTGACTAGTGGCTTCCTGGCACAGGAGGGAGGTGTACGAAGGCTTAGACACCTTGCCCAAGCATAGGGCATCTCTGAGGGGACATCACAGCTCCCAAACTTCTCCAGAGCTACTGAGACCTATGTCACAAGTGCAGTTTAGTTCAGCCCTTCCCATACTTGATCCTTTTTCCTTCTCTGCATATTCATAATATACTTAGGAATTGTGGAACGTATAAAATACATTAAAAGTGATATATATATATACAAATATATATATAAACATATGCATACATGTACACAACTAGGTGTAACCCCCTGAAAGAAAATAACTTTTCTAGCCATGCCATTATTTTACTTGTGTAATCTTGTTGAGGCCTGTTAGTTTTTAATTCTAAAGAGAAGAAATTCACTTGAGAATTTCATGAAGAAGGAATTCCTAAATGTGTGAATCTGGTAGATATTGCAGCTGATAGAATGTTCAAGAAGCTTTGTCACAGAATGAGATTCTCATAAGGCCAGTGACCCAAAACTCACCCACCCCAGGGATGAGGAGGGTTAGCCAGTTGTTCAGATTCAGTCTATTTCTGACTAAGCCTGCTCACACCACCACCTAACAAGAAAAAAGCTAGGAATACATCAATAAATTGATGTTGGGAAGTGCAATACTATTAACTGTTCACCAGCCAGGGATTGACACCACTGTTATATCCGCCTGTTGATTACCGGCCACTTGTTCCATTCCTAAGCTTTTTGGTTTTAGAATTTTGTTTTTGCAGCCTTCTACAGGGTATATCTTCTGAAAAAGAAGACTAAGAGACATTAGATCTCACCAAGAAAATTACACTTTTTACAATAAGTTTGCAGTAACTTTTTTCAATTCATTGAAATTCAGTTAAACTCCTATAAGATTTATATATGAACAGCTAATCATTAAGTGAGTGAATATGTGATACATTTGAAAAATTTGTAAGGCTTTATAGTAATGATGCTAGCATCTCTAAATATTCCAGACTTATTAAGACCAAACAGCATATATATATCCTTGAAGAACTAATAGAGTGAATTTTAAATGAAAGTTCCTTAAACTTTACCCAAAAGCGGCAGTTGTTCTGTAAATTTGCACTACTAAAATTAGAGGCCTTTGAGGTAGCTGTGAAAAGAGTCTAATGTTGGAAGAAGAAAAAAGAACTTCAGAATGTTACAAAACTAGAAATCAAAGTAGGACTATCAAGCAATTCACATTAAAAATACTTTTAAAAGATGGGGAAATTCTCTACTTTGATTCCATAGGGCAACTATCACTTCACTAGTTTTTTTGGCTTTTTGTTATTTTCTGCATTAAAAGTAATCTTTTCTGAGGACCAATGCCTTTGAGTATACAGAGTGACATATCCTCACACTCTTCATTACTGTGTCTATATAACTGTAATAGCTTTTTTTCAGGCGTTCACGTAAAAGTGCTTGTCATGTGGAAGCATTTAATAACCTGAACAAATGGGCAATCACTTATTTATAATGAGAGTTGAGTGTGTTATGAACCTGTGAGACAATGATAGGAAGACGTGAAATCAGCAAAGGTTACTTAAATGAGACGTTCATAATGATAATAATATTATTAATAGTAATAATAGGTAACTATCATCAGTAATGATAGCTAACATTTGTTGAGCATTTACTATGTACCTAAGGCTATATGGCTTATCTTATTTCATCCTCAAATAGTCTGAATAATATGGTGCCAACACTAGTTTCATTTTACTGATAAGAGAATTTAAGATCCCAACAGTTAAATAACCTTTGATCATTACACAGCTAAAAGGGTGAAGGTGAAATTACAAGTGTTAAGATCACAAAGAATAAGTGTATACTAAATTTATAGTAGAACATGAGACAGAGCTTGCTGCTAAGGCCTGTACAGTTCTGAATTGCTTCTGCTCTTATGCTCTTAGAAATCCAGGACCCATTAGCCATGTTTTTCTGGGCCTGCTTGCATTTATATTAAAGTTTTACTGGAAGTTTTACCCAGGAGTATTCATCCTTCATTCATTTACGTACTGTCTTTAGTTATTTTTATACTGCCAAGATAGAGATGAATTTTTGACACAATAAGCATCTGACCAACAAGCCCAAAATATTTACAAATCAGTCTTTTCCCCCAAAATGCTAAATACTAAGGTGGATAATTCTTAAAATATACATAAAATGTCACATATTTTTAGTACTCAGCAATAGAAATATCAATGCTTTTTAATAGTGCCTTCTGTTAGCACATTTCAAGTTAGAAGTATAATCTAAGATGGAAAATCTTAGGTGAGAGTAAAATTTAACTCACTTCAAGATCATACTTTACTACAGTTAATTATAGACATAATTCTTTCATTTTTAAAATATATTGTGTATTAGTAAATGATAAGTACATTAAGAGAAAGGATCAGTTGGTTTACATGACCCTGATTTTTTCTGTCACTTTTTATTTCTCTGGCTCATCGTTCACTCTAAGGTCTTCCGAATGAGAGATTTGAACTTTGATCATTCTTATGAAGTTGTTGTGTATGGCTGTTGGCAAGGAGAATAAATATGCAAGGTCATTTGTTTCCTCTCAACAGATAGAGATCTGAGGGAATAGTTATTACATTTGTTCCTATCATTGCAACTTTCTTTGAGATTCAATCCAGTTAGTCCAACAACAACAGCAAAAAAATAAGCCTAGTCATAAGCAAAGCAATCAATAGAGAATATGCATCAGTTAGTGCTGTATGTGTAAAGCACTTTGAAAGCCATGCGACTCGTAACATTGACACTTGCTTATTTTATTTCTTCTAGATTTGGATGATCCAGTAGTAACTGTTCATCAAAGTATAGGTGAAGCTAAAGAACAGTTTTACTATGAGAGAACAGTGTTCCTCCGCTGTGTTGCCAACTCCAACCCACCTGTTCGGTACAGCTGGAGACGGGGCCAGGAGGTGTTACTGCAAGGATCTGATAAAGGAGTTGAGATTTATGAACCCTTCTTTACGCAGGTAAGTCTTAAAGCATAATATTTCCAACCCATTCTACAAGAATACTTTCCTAATTGAAGCAATATTATAGCTATTTAAAAACATAATTTTTCCAAATGTGGTCCTTTGAAAAACAGAATATGTTCAAATGAAAGACCTGAGGACTTAGCCATAAAGGGTGACCTTTCCTATGTGGTAAATGTAAAATATTATCTCTTGAAAGTATCTTTTAATTTAATATATTCTAGTTGGTATTTCTTTATCCATAGATTTATCCTATAAAGTACATAATTATACATTTAACTGATCAATTTGGTTTCTGTGGAAAATATTTCTTAAAGGAGTTGTTTTAATTTCTCGATATGCTGTGGTAAATGATTTTTAAGAGAACAAAGAAATCTGAAAATTATTTGGTTTTGGTTTTAGAAAAAAATCTGTCTTTAATTTTCTTTTTAAATTTTTTAATTAGTTTAGAAATAAAGCCTTAATTATGTTAAAAATGAAAGTTAATGAGTCATTGACTCAATAAGAAAAAAATTTTATGTGGAGTGAAGATATGACAAAAATATTATGGTATAATATATTGAGAATGGAGAATTGATTCTAGGGGTTGCCACTGAAATTTGTGGAAATATTTAAAAGATACTATAATAAAGCTTTTCTGAGCACAAATTTCAGTTAACAAAGAAATTTTAAAGTGAAAAAAATGTTATGTGGACAAATATTTAACAGAATTGTGAGCCGGGCACAGTGGCCAGGCCTGTAATCCCAGTACTTAGGAAGCTGAGGCAAGAGGATGGCCACAAATTCAAGGCCAATCCCAACTCTCTAGTGAGCGCAAGGACGGCCTGAACTCATAGTAAGACCATGTCTAAAGAAAAAAAAAGAAAAAGAATTATGACCATAACTTAAAATTAATGAAAATTATATAGACTACAAGATAAATAAGAATTTGACGATGTTGTGTATAGATTTGAGAAATGTGTCCATAACTAGACACAAAAAAACAAAACTTCATGTATTACAAACATTCTACTTCAACATTTTGATTATTATTACACTTTCAGGCATAAACTCTACAAAATAAAGTTATTCTGCTCTTGTGAATTTCCCAGGATCATATTCTTCATTATTAATCTTCATTATTAAATTATATAACAAACTGAGGCATGATCTCTTTCAGGTTAATTGCCAACACTGTATATTAACTATGGAAAAAACCCAATGGTGATACAGTAGCATCTCCACCCACAACATCTAGTTCTACATTACACCATGTATTATAAATTAAAATTATGTGTTTCCCAATTTTTTCAAAAGTGCACCACTTTGGCAGATTTTGACTTGCCAAAATATATACCTCTGAACCCAGGCTTCGTGCGGGTGTTAATCTCCAGGCTGTTTTGATACAGTGATGAAGCTTGTAGTCATCTGACCCTCTCCATTGCAGCCACCGAGACATCACCAATTGTCTGCTAGCAGGGAGGGCTGTGTTTTCCTCACACATTCTGCGCCATTGCAGTTCATTTTTCTACTTTCACTAAAATGATTTTTAGTTAAAATTGTTTTAAAAATCACAATCAAGTAAATGGTCACCTCATTACATATTGGAATCCTTCTATGGTCAATTAATTTTAAAATAGTAATATTAAAATTTAGAGAACATATTTCCCTACAGAATTCTTGCATCTGCAGGCAACCCTAAACACCTGTCAGTCCATAAGTATTACCTACCTGCAATTCTGTCTGATTACTTGGGATGAGCACATGGGTCTTACCCACCATTAGGGGAATATTGTATACTATCGAGAAAATTAAAGCTTTATTTTAAAGCTATTAAATAAGAAAAATAGAGCTTCTCATTCATTTATTCCTTTGAATTTTTCTCTCACTTTCATGCAAGGAATTGTCAGATACCATCCTATAAAAGTTCTTGAACTATTTTATAGGTTATTGATTATGCCTTTTAAGAATAACTTTTATTTTCTCTTGTTTCTTTGCCCTCTCATTTTTTTAAATGGAAAACAACTTTTTAAATTTGAACATTCTCACACCAATACCTCCTTTTATTGGCATATTAGTCTTTACCATGGTACATAACACAGATTTTCTCTACTTTTGGCTGTGCTAGTAACCATCACTTGGACAATCTAATTGATGCTCTTAAGAAATACTTGAGAAATAAATGTTTCTTGCAATTCTGTGTTCTGGATTATGTAGCTGTAGTTAATAATTGCCAGGATAATGAATTTCAGCTCTTCTATTCAGAAAAAAATTGCCTTTCATCAGTTATGTTAGTTATGTTTCTTACCTCTCTGAGTTGGTTATGCATTCGTTCTAAAGACCATGTTGGAACAGGAATTACTTTTAATATAATTTATATACCATGTATAGTTAATACTTTCATTAAATGTATTTTGTAGAGTAGACCAAACACAGATATCAACATATGGAAAATTTGATTCTTATCGCCATATATAACTTTGGCTTTTTCAAAGATAAGATCTTATTAATGATTTTTTCCACAGTGCACATGTCGATATACTTGATGGGCCTGATATTCACAAATTTCAACCATACAGCATGTGTCTTTCAGCACTTCTATAGACTATTGCAACGGGCTTCTAAATGGTTTATTACAGAAAACTCCAACTATCCAGATTGACTACTTAAAAGTGTAAATCTGATCCAATATTTTTTCCTGCTTTAAACTTTCATTTTATTACCCAGTGTTAAGGATAAAGCTAATACTATGGCTGCCCACATAATGTTCAACCTTACCCCACCTTGCTCTCTCTTACCCAGTTTTCCCTAGCTTACTTCAGTGTTGATCACACCATCCCTAGACAGACCCAAATCTTCTATCCCTAGGGCTTTATTTGGTTGATCTTTCACACAGTGCTTTTGCTTAAATAATGTGGAAGGAGTCTTAACAATAAGAACTTGTCCCCTCCGAAGGCCTTCCCATATAAGTCATGTATGAAGTAACATCCCTTCCCTTCCATAGATTTTTGTTTCTGATAACCAGCTTTATTTTTTCTCCAGAGTAAAATCATCAAATCATTTTATTTGTTGTTTGAACATGAGCTCACTAAATATAGCAACATATTCTGCCCTTTCAACTGGAACAGTGCCTGATTCATGTCTGAATGAATTCCTAGCTGCAGAATATTTAAAGTTAACTCCAATTTACTGATAACTCATGAGTCACTCTCACTCTGTCCTTTTCACTCACTAAAGAAACAGAGAAATGTGAATGAGGGTGATGTTATAAGCGAGTCCATTTTAATGTGCTTCCAGACTGCTACAAGTTTTATGTGGTTCTAATTTGTAAGGATATCATATTAGATTTCATTTCTCTCAATAGAAAATAAACCCATACCTACCTCTTAAAGTAATTTTACACAATTTTGTTGTAGAATTAAAAGCATGAATTATTTGTTTCACACAACAAATTTGTTTCAGATTTAAAATGCACTTTGTGTTGTATCTTTAAAATACCTCCAATAATTGAACTTTGTTTGCCTTGTAATGACTTTGTAATGAGATAGGAATGGCATATATTTTCCCTTTGTTTCTTATGCTGGTGTTTTTATATTTATATATATCTTATTCCTATATGTTATTGATTTCTTGAACTATTTTCCCATCAACTGCCATGCATAATCTATAAAGAAAAAATTTTCCATGTTAGTATTGTTTTAATTGGAGCATGGTTTAGTCCATTTCTTTTGCTACCATAGAGATAAACTGGGTAACTTATAAAGAAATTTATTTCTCACAGTTCTGGAAGCAGGGAAGTCCATTATTAAGGTGTCAGGGTCTGATGAGGCTCCTCTTGTCAGATCATAACATGTCAGGGAGCACAGAAGAAAGTTCATTTTATACTAAAGCCACTCTGGATGAACTTACCCATTTCTATGGCAACACATTAATCCATTCTTGGCAGAGCCTTGCTGGCCTCATCTCCTTTCAAAGGTCTCACCTGCTGTTGTGATTTGTGTCTGGATGTCCCTCCAAAGCCTCATGCAGTCATGAAAGCATGCTTTCACAGGGGGCTGAATCTGGAGTTTGTGATTATTTCATTGTCTAGTGCTGGGTTTATGGGTGTGAGTGCTACACCCACCCTAGGGTTGGTAGCCAGCATAGAATGTAAGGGACAGAAAGAGTCTTCTCTTGCACTCCTCTTTCTGCTCTTGTTGCTTTTGCTGTCTTCTGCCTCCTTCAGCTGTTGCCCCTCAGCCAGGCCACCCTGCCTTGGAGCCAGCTGATTGCGGTCTGAAACCTCCACAAACTGTGAGCTAAATAAACCTTTCCTTCCCTAACTTTGGTTGTCAAGTATTTTGTACCAGCAATGAGAAAAAGGTAGCTAACACACCTGACAATACCGTCACAGCAGCCATTAAATATCAGCATTTGCTTCAGAATGTACATGTAACCCATAACAGAGTACCTCAATAATTTATCTCTATAGAGTTATAATTCATGGCATCTGTGGTTTTATAATATAAATAAGATCCAGTTAAAACAACTGAGATCTACCACCTGCAAGATATGTGCAAATTTTTGACACAGATATGGAGGTTAATAACAGGCTCTTCTCTCCTAATTTTCTGGATATGTAAGGGAAAGTAATGGTAGACAGTGACTGTGATGCAAAATAAAAAAATGTTTTTCAAAACAGAGGTACGTAACAGTGCTGAACACATTTACATGGAAGCATTAGCATGGGCGAGTGGTAGAACAGGAAGACAACCTGTCCAGGGTTTCCTGGCTGTGACTGCTGGAACAGTGACAGTTATGTGTGGGAACCGTGTGCTCTGAAGCCAGAAGGTGTCCAGGAACTGCGCTGTGTTAGGGTTCTGATGGTGGATCACTTGGCTGCATAGTCTTTCCATGTCAGAAATTAAATTTCTTTGAACAATATTAGGTTCCCATTAATGATACTTTTTCATAAGAATGTCTTTGTTTTTGATTAAAAGCATTTCTAAACAATGAGAGATCTCTATTCTCCATGCCCATTCATAGTAGGTTAATAACTGTAACAATTTGAATTGAATATTTATTTCACATTCCCAGTGAGTGACAAATTCTTGTTTAATGCTTTTGTAGGTAATATTTCCAGAATAAAGTTGGTTTGTGTTCCTGAGACTGATATGAAATCATGAGCATATGACAAGTCTCAGAGGAATACTTATGCTATTTAGACCTCTACCCAGTACTGAAAGACATAGGCTAGAAGATATTGCAATCAAAATTAGAGCCACCAACAATGAATGATACTTTTGCTGATTTCTCAGCATCATAATAAACTTTAAATCAATATATTTTGAAAGTTCCCATTTCTTTTAAAAGTAACATGAAAATACTAACTGAGCTCATGCTCACAGTGCTGTTGACCTTGGTAAGGTCCACTTACTAACGGATGACATGCTTTCTTTTCATTTCTTTTATTTAAAAAATAGTTTTAGAAGTTTAAGTAGAGCTGTTGCAAATTATTTTGTAATTGTTCAGTAAGTGTCTAATTAAATTTTACAAATTGCATATTCACTTGCCATTTTCCTACAACTTTTGTAAGATGTTCATGACATCATCTTGTATATTGTAATTACATCAACTAATTATAAGACTGAACATATTTACATCAATTACATAATCAGTTATAATTAGGCTAATTAGAATAATTATACAATTAGACAATAATCAACTCAAAATTCTTTTTAACAAATCATAGAAATTCACATGCAAAGAGACTATCATCATCACAGAATATCAAACTCATGTGATCAACAAAATAAATTAATGTTATAAGGCATTTATAAATGGTGAAATCTAAATTAAAAATATAGCTACATATATACATCCATGCTATTTGATAGCATACATACACACACACATATTGGTAATTTTTTCTTATATGTTATGTGTATTTTTAAAAAAATATTCTTCACCATTGCATGAGTGAGGTGAATTAAGTAAGTGAAGTTCAGATTTTTTTATAATTCCTCCTGTAATTATTTACATTTTCAACAGATTTGTCAGCCCCATCCCCCTTATCATGGTATACAAATTCATCTTGTATGTGCTCTTGTAGCTTGATGCATTTTTGTTAACTCCATTTCTGACTACAAGAAATAATTATCTCTACTCAGCTAGAACAATTGTCCAACCCAATGATAGCTAAATGATTGGAAAATGATGGCTCTAGACATTTTTCATTACATTTTGTTTGCCTTTCTCATATGTTCATTTTGCTGTTCTGTTTTGAGAATTAACTAGGATATGTGTATGCAAAGCACTGTATTATAATAGCCATACTTATTTTTCTTTAAAGGGTAAGAATCATCTCAAAGGACAGAATACCTTCTTTAGAAGTGTTGAACCTTAATATTACAATCAAATTTATTATCTGTATTTTTGTTTAAAATAAATACTAACAGAATTCTTGACCACAAAACTCAAGTATACTGAACATTTGAAGCCTACATTTATTAGAGAAATAAATGGTCAAAGCTCCATTGCTATGGTTTAGATATACTTTACTGTTTTATATATTTTCCTTGAAGAGGAAGAAATTCTTCCAATCAGCATTCAACCAACATTACCTTATACCAAAACCAGATAAAGACACAAAATATGAAAAGGAACTCTAGAGAAATGTATATTTGATGAAATAGATGCAGAAATTCTCAAACAAACTTAATAACAGTATGTAAGAGCATATTAACAATGATAACGATCAAGGGTGATTCATCCCAGGATACAGTAATGGTTCACCATATACATGTCAATAATTGCAACACCACATCAGCTGAAAGACGAAGGAATCTCAACTGATGCCGAACAAGCATTTTAAAAGACTCAAAATATCTTCATGACTAAAACTATGAACAAAGTAGGTTAGGAATAAACAACAAAAATAAAGGTCCTATATACTAATCCCCAGCTCATATCACTGAGTGAGGGAAAGCTGAACATTTTGTGTCTAATCTCTGGAGCAATATAACAATGTTTAGTGTTCAGTGCTTTCATTGAATGTAGTACTGGAAATCTTAGCTGGAGTATTCTGCCAACAGATGGAAATAAAAGACAGCCAAGTTGAGTTGAAAAAAATTGAATTGTCAGAGATGGCAATGATAGTACACATATGAGAAACCTCAAAAACCTATGAGAAGTAAGTGAATTTGACATCATTGTAGGGTATAAAATCAACATAAAAAATCAGCAACATTTCTACATACCTACCTTACTTACTTTTCTCATTCTTGAGGCAAAATACCTGACTCCCAAAGTTAAACAGGAAAAGGTCTGAGTGGCCTTCACAAAGGACATTTTTTTAACTTCTGTTCAGATAGGAACAGAAATACTTCCTTTCAGTGAGTAGGGATTTTTTTAATGACAGAATACTGGAAAGACACCTTAAAATCATGGTAAAGCTAACTTAATGGATTAATGAGTTAAAGGGAAGAAGAGAGAACAAATAGTTTTGCTTAATGTACCTAGATTCTGAAGCAACAAACTGTGCCTAATCATTTGTAGAAACTTGGATGCAGCTGGAGACCACAATGATAAGTGAAATACACCAGACATACCAGTTTAAGCATCTCATATGAGATGCTATATGAGAAACTAAAAATGAAAAGGACAAAGTAAAAGATGGGTACGAAGAAATAGGGAGGTAGATCTTTTGCAAACGGGAAGAGGACCAAGGGATAGACAGAGCAGGGAAGGGGAGGATGGGAAAGGGTGAAAAAGGGATTAACGTGAGTTATGTGTGTGTACTAACTCCCCACAGAGGATAAAATCATGGTGTACTAACAAAAATTTAAAAATTAGAAATAATGAAATAAAATAGCCTTTGCTATAAGGAGCATTAGTCAGGATTTCAGAGCACAAAAACGAGTGATCCAGTGCCACTGGCTGCAGCGCAAGGACGGTTTATGTGGAGTCCTCTGTAGTTGAAAGCACGTTATGTTGCCCCCAGTGAATAATCAAGCAATATTTATTGAGTCAGTAGCTGCGCGGTATCATGCCTGTGGGATTCAAAAAGAAAGACTATTGACGGAGAGGGGGGAGTCATGAGTCAAAAGCACTGTTTTCACTGAACTGGGGGAAGGAAAGTAGTGAAGAGTGGAGGATGACGTGAATTCTGAGTTTGGGTGACAGGGAGAAGGAGGACGATTGTCCTTTAAGAAGTAACATATCTGCAAAGAAAACTGACTGCAGGGGGCAGGTCAGTGATGGAGTCCTTTGGGGAGCTCTGTGATCCATTTGCATCACAAGACCCTACTGGGAAAATGCTCATCAGATGGGTGTCAGCGTCAGGAAGATGCAAGAAGAGGAGAAGAGGTCGGGGTGCAGACCCAGATGTGTAAAGCCGTGCACAGAGAGATCCAGGGGCAAACCGGGAAGGACAAAAAAATCTAGGAACAAAAAAAAGACAAGCTAAATTTATTTTGTTAACAATGAAATGTGTGGACTTGAGGGGAGAGGGTATGTGATGCAGGGAAAATAAGAGTATACAAATGACTTTTAAAAAATTGATAACAGAAATTAGAATACCAGTATAGTTTTTTTTGTTTGTTTGTTTTTTTTTTTTTGGTCTTTTTGAGACAGGTTCTTGCTATGCAGTTCAAGTTGACTTTGAGCTCACTTTGTAGCCCAGGCTGGTCTTGAACTTGCAGTGGTCCTCTTGCCTCAGCCTCCCAAGTACTGGGATTGCAGCCTGGCGCCACCACATCTAACAAGTATAGATTAAGTGGTCAAGAAGGAAAAAAGGAAAAAGTGTGACAGCACAATCACTAACAAACATTACAACTAAAATGACTTGAAGAAGCTTGAAGGTCTAGAACCTACTACAATGTTACTGCTGATTTTGGCAGTGTGATTTTTTTTTTACTTTAAATAGAGAGCAGTTATCGGTTATGTAGACATAGGCGATAAATGATGGTATAATAATGCATCAGATTCCACCAGAAGTATATCAGTACAAGACTGCACACTTCAATTTGTAGAACAGAAAATGAACCAACCAACCAAAATATAGAAACCAACCAAAAATATCAAAATTATTATAAACTAATAACCTACACATGTGGCATTTTGAAACTAGCAAAAATAGCCTAAAATGTGAAAAAAGCAGAGAAATATGGACACATGAAAGGGAAGATGTATTGAATTTTAAAAGACATCATCATTAGTGATACTAATCAGTACAGTTTCAATGGATTGTTGAAAAATTAGTGTCTAGAAAAC
>NW_004955409.1:15164816-15249903 GCF_000276665.1 Chinchilla lanigera
TTTAAAAAACTTTGAAAAAGAAGAGGTTATTTTCTTTTAGAATTACAAAAGGTAATCATATATAAGTATATATAGCTATATATAAAATATTAAATTATATTATTTCCTTATATACATGGAATTATGTGTGTATATATTTATCTATTTATTTGTCATTTATATTTCTGGGTTTTTTAGTTTTATTTCTTATGAGTAAGATTAAAGTTTCATCTGATTTTGACGTTTTGTCTTAAGTTCCTTCCAAAATAAAAGTACTCCAAATAAAGTGTTAACAAATAAATATAATCTTTTCCTCTTTTATTATGAACACAAATTTCTATTGCTTATTCATAATGTAGTGAGGATATTTCCCTCTATGTGTTTATAACCTTTGATTTTATTTCACATATTCAGCACCTATTGAGTTCATATTAGTTGCCAACCAGATGGTAAATTCTACAAGATAAATATATGTGAACCAAGCCCTTAGGGAGTTACAGAACATTTAATTGGCAAACATTCATTTAAAAGGTATCTTCTCTTTGCTAAATCCTGTACTTGGTGTTCAGAATATAGTAGTGCTGAGGGGAAGGCAGATAGTCCCCACCCTGTAGGTAATTCCTGGATAGATGATGAACCCAGATGAAGAGAAAATCTTTGCCCCAGTGAGTGTAAAAATGAGGCTGTTACAAAGAAACAGAAACATATGTGATAAACAGGAATTCCTCCTACTCCAGAAACTGAGGGTCAACTGCCCTGTGAAGGGGAGGAGATTTTGTTTTTGTTTTTTCTGTTTTTCTTCCAGTACCAGGAATCAAACTCAGGACCTAGGGCTTGCTAGGCAGGTGCTTTGCCACTGAGCTAAATCTCCAGCCCCAGTGGGAGGAGATTTATCATCCAAGACGTAGGTGGAATTGGTTAAGCAGAGAGGTAAATAGTCTGTGGCCGGAGAACTCTGAGTGTGTTTAGGCACTAAGAGAATGCACTGAGATCAGAATCACAAGGAGAACGAAGGCCACACAGAATTTGGCAGTCATCGTAACCGGTGTGCTTATGGGTAACAATGACAGTGATTCATCCATCTGTGTGATTTAGCAGGAAGATCGTATGATTAAATTTTATATTTGAAACATTTGAAATAACTGGTAACTATGAGAGGTGACATATTATTTAGGCTGGTTGTGGTGATTACTTCACGATATATAATTATATTAAAATATCAAGTCGTATATCTTAAATATATACTTTTTTGTCTATTATACAGCTGAGAAAAATCCTGGTTAAGTACAGATCATTCCACTGACTTGTGTCTCTAAATTATGTTGAACATGACTAGGAAGTTTTCAGTTGAATGTACAGTTAAAAATAAATAAAAGTAATAACTGAAATTGAACATGTTTAAACAATAAAAGGATCTAGTAAAGAGAGGTACTGAATATATACCTACAGAGACATACCTGAATCTAATGTACTTCATCCAAAAGAAGGAATATGGCTGTACAGGAATAGTTTGAAGTGCCGTTTAGGATATCTGGAGTTTGAGATGTCTGTGAAGCATTAATGCACATGGTTGAGGCATAAGTTCGGATAGTAGAAGCCAAAAACTCATCTGAAACTTAAGGGAGAATTCTGGAATAAGAATGCAGACTTGGGACAAGGCAGAGAAATAGGGCTTGTAGAAATTCATCCAGGAGGATAATGTATCACCTAGGGGCATTTTATAAAGGTGGATAACTAGAACAAATGGGCTTCTAGGGGAAAACTAAGTGATGGGTTAGCAGCAAGATAAGAAACAAAAGCCAAGAAATCTGAGCAACCAGTGGAGACACAGAGCTAGGACAGGTGGGATGTATCCCTTCTTTCAAAAACTCTCTCAATCAACTGGATATACAAAATAACCTTTTGTCTCAATGATTCCAAGAACATTTTTACTGCATTTTATGGAATTTATGCATAAGAACTCTAATGTAAGAGAACATGTTTTAAAAACACTGACTTCTCCGTATATTTGTACAGACAAAAGGCGAAGTCTTTCTGAAAGTTCGTCATTCCTGCAGTTTCACAACAAGGCAGTGTGGTCATATTTTCTAATTTTAAAAAGTGCAAAAAAGGTAGCAACAGTACATGAAGTGATAGGTATATTAATTAGGTTGACTGTGGAAGTCATTTCATAGTGTGAGTAATAAAACTGAATATTACTGATATTCCAGTGGGGACAATGCTAAAGCCATGATTGATTTGAAACTGAATTTTGATAGTGACCAGAGAGGATTTTGATCAGAGGGCCATGTGCCCTGAAGGAGAGATTCATAGGACACATTGGGAAAACTGTACCCATCTAAGGCAAGCTCTTTTGCATAACGATGGCAGTGTTTTATGTATTAAGTCACTAAGTTTTTCAGTTCCTCTCTATAACATATGGAACTATTGCAATTTTTAGGACTTGACTACTGTTACCCAAGTAAAGTGGGAAAAAAAATCATATTGTCTCACACAGTTATTATCTGGGAAAAATTAGTATGTTGTTGAAAATAGTTTCGAAACTGAAGTCATTGAGGCCTTTTTGCCATCGCTACAAGTAAGTTACTTATGAGAGGAACTGTTTTCAGAAAACACACTAATGCCTTAAAGAGGAGGAGATGCCAGGGGACATAATTTGACTTGGGCAGGAAGTTTCTCTTTTTATCATTGTTTATTTATTCTTTGTAACCTTTGAACAATTTTAGTCCAATATTTTACAATATCCTGGCCCATCAGTTTATAAAACATTTCGGGACACTTTCCTGATGTACCTTCAGGTATAATTTTGAAGATTTATCTGGCAGAGCTAACCTTTGAACCCCAATCCATAACAACAAACAAAAACCGAAGAATGATAATAATATAGAAACACACATATTTCTTTCCTTCACTTTTTAATCTGTTACTTGCCACCGCTCTGTATAAGCAAAATATTTGTGCATATAAATTTAATTATCTATTATTAGACTTACTTCATTAATTTTGTGCTCTAAACAGTATTTCATTTATTGGCTGTTCTTCAGCATTCTCTTTCATAAATGTTTCATGGTGAAGCCTGCATAGACTGCAGTGTTTGTTGAATAAACTCAATTATTAAGTGTACTGTTCTGATCTTTGCATAATAATTTGCATAACTACCAGCAGAAATAGATTTTTCTCTCCTAGGAATATAGTTTGCAAAGAAAATGTTATGAATTTTCATTATAGTCTGTTAGTTTTTACCTCTAGGCATATTACAGTATTATTTTTAAATGGAATGTTTCTTTTTAAATTTAGAGCATGTTCTCGAAAAAAACAATCTGTCATATTCTGATATTAGTAGGATTTATTAAGATGTAGTGCTATTGTTTGTTGGTTCATTCTGTTGACAATTAGTTTTTATTCTAATGACCTGTCCACATTTTCAGGGTGAAACAAAGATCCTGAAACTAAAGAATCTTCGACCTCAGGACTATGCTAATTATAGCTGCATTGCTTCAGTGAGGAATGTATGTAACATTCCTGATAAGATGATGTCATTTAGGCTTTCCAATAAAACAGGTATGGAACTCTCTCTGTAAGTTATATGTCTGTTTCCTTCACTTTTTAAAAGAATTCTTTAACCTTCTTGTAGACAAAATGTGTACATAGCAATAATACAGGTAGTTAAATATTAATTTACAGGTAGTTAAATAGTAATTTAACTACAATTTATTTGTATAATCTGTTTGTGAATATAGCACACACAAAATGGTAGTCCCTTAAAATGTTACATTCATAGATGTCACAAGTGAAGTATATCGTGATCAAAGAAATTCTTGAGGAATATTAGATTCTTCACGTTTGTGATTCATGATCTCAGCTGCTAAAAGCGTTTTGTGATTTGGAAGCTATTTAAGAACCTTTCTTTTACTCAGTTTCAAGTCAAGAAAAGTAATTGGTAATTTCAGGTTGGTGCTTTTAGGAAAGTATTTTTGTAAAAAAAAGTCAAAAAATTTTAAGAAATGATTAAGATTGCAAATTATGTTAGTTTGCGACCAGTAATATAGACCTCAGATTATCTGCAAAGAGATGAGGAAGAAATTACTGAGTGAAAGAGCAAAGAGAGCACATAAAGGAGCTTTTTATGGTTGCAAATAAGCAAATTATTTCATAACAAATTACTGTTTCAACTGGTCTTTAAAAATTCCAGTTTTCTGTGGCAATAATACATTTTTACTTTTATATAACTATATCAAAATAAAGACCATTAAAGTTCGCTTTGTTATGTGTAGGCCTAGATCATGGCTCTGCCCGCTACGAGCTCCTTGTAGAGCAAGTCATTGTACTCTTGCCTACCTCGTTTTTAATTAGACTCAAAAAGTTGTAGGAAAGAATTATGGAGTTGACATGTGCAAAGTAGGTAGAACATATTTTATTGCTTCTTCCAACAAAGAGTTAACCAGCAACAACAGCCAGCTCATTTGTTGTTAAATAAATGTTGGGCTTTATTGGAAATTTTTAAAAAATTAAATAGAACGTACCCACACATGTTCTGTTGAGTTCCTAAAATTTTGAAATGTTAATTAATTTTTCCATTCATTCATGTATTCAACAGAAACTTCTTGGGCCCTAGCTTGAATCAGAAATAATAGGTATAAAATCATGAACTAAGACACAGATTGCCTTAAACTGCACAAATCACCAGATAAGACTCATCAGAAGGAAATACAAGAACAATGTGGGAAAGAAAAGTGAATGTTATTACTGAGAGCAAGAAAGATTCAGCAGAAATTATGTTGCAGAAAAAATGAAAATATTAAATTTTAGTGGACGTAACACTCATACATCTTTTTTTTTTTTTTTTGGTACCGGGAATCAAACCCAGGACCATGTGCCTGCCAGGCAGGTGCTTCTGCCACTGAGCTATATCCCAAGCCCTAACACTCATACATCTTAATCAGTTCATGCCATTTTTAAAAAAGGAAAGAGGATATTGAGAAATAAAAATAAGACATTGCTATATAAGAATTGGCTGTAATTATCTGATCCTTGGCATGTAGTGTATGGTGAATTATTGTAACTAATTTTGTTTTTATTTGCTTTAATATATTTTTTGAGATCTTGGGAGGAAAAAATAAAGTAGGTCCTATGAAATGGGTAAGGCCATTACAGTAGAGTGAGGAAAACAGAATAGTGGAAATACTGTTATTTACGTTGCAACCTTGTGCTTGAGAAATGCTGTATTGTTTTAAAGGTTTTCATATATATTATCTCACGTTATCTTTATAACTACAAGATGGCTTTTTATTATGATTTATCCTGTCACCTGATACACAACAAAACATCCTGTGGTGAATAAAATATCCTCATTGGGTTGTTATGAGAGTGAACTAATTCAAAACAGATAAAAATTCTTTAAAGACTGAGAAGTGCAATGGGATTATATTTAATAATTTGTGCTACAGCAGTGTAAGGCTTTATTGTTTCCTAAGATCTCACAGCTCCTAAACGGTAGGGACAAGATTGACCTAATGATTGAAGAATTATTTTAAACAGAAGACTGATCAGCTCTCAAGCTTTCATAGAGCTTGGGAAAAAGGAACGAAAAAGTTAAGCCAGAGTATTGTATTAGGAATCAATAAAGTCTTCTTACTTCAAAGTTGAATGAAGAAGAGCACTGTGAAAGTTTTCAAAATTCCTGCAGCTCGTTTGAAGCAGCTGGGTGATTATGATTCTTAGATGATTTTTAACAAATGTCAGCCCAGAAAACAGTCTTGACTACCCTTCTTCAAGTGGTCAAAGGACTGTTGTAAATGTGAGTGTTTAATTTTAGCTTTCTGGTATCTCTTCCATTGTTTATTTTTCTGACTAACGTATATCTAGCTTGAGTAAATGAATGAAAAATTTTCTCCTTTATAAACTACCTCACAAAAAACTTTACACTGATATCCACCACAAAAGGAATATCAGGTTGTGGTAAATAATTTGGTCAAAAAATGTAAGCTCCTACCTGCATGGCTCCTTCATGACTGCAATCTGGCACATCGTGTGCCTAAATTTTCACCTATTCGAACTGAGTTTGCTTCTGCCCTTACCCATCTGGCTGTGCTCATAGTTGGAACAGTTTATGCATTTCAAAGAGCTAACATTGAGGTAGCTCTCAAAGTGCAGCATGAGTAAGTTAAACTTAGAGCACCTTCTTGCACACAGGTCTGTAAAAATGACAAAATAAGAACCCAGAGGTTAGTTCATTGCTCTTCTAACACAGGATGAGTGAGAGTACTATTGCCAACATCAATGAGAGACCAGGTGCTCTATTTAAATCTCCGTGTTAAGGACCCTTAAGTGCCATGTATGTGCAGGTACAATGTCCGCAGACTTAACTCTCAATTTGCAAAGTATCTGGAAAAAATAATATTATGAACATTGTAAATTTTTCTTAATCTCCTGTCTGATCCAAAATGTTTATGAAAGTGTCAGTTTCAGAAATTATTTTCATAATTGAGGTCAAATAATTGACAAATTATCTTTGGTATAGACAAGATTTCATTGCAGCATCTCTGTAGTCAAATAAATTTTTAAATTCCAATTAGTGTAAAGACTTTACTTATACAATGCCCCAGTTGCCTGGCATGTTAAGATTGAACAATGACTGTTATGAGTAAGAATTTCTAAAAGTTGGCAACAGAAAATTTCCCTGTGGGGTAGTTTCTTGGGTCCCTCGCATGCCAACTGAATTAGGCTTTCTGATGAGTGGGCTGGGAGTATGTACATTTTAATCCAGGTTAGATAATTGCTTTGGATAACCATAAAATTCTTTCTTACCAGGCTAGACTACGCTTCATGACCCCATTTTATTTTACGGTAGGAACTTTTGTTAATAGAAATCAATCTGAGAAATAGTTAGGAAAACATTGTCTAGGAGTCATTTTAGAAACCATGTAAAGATTGACGAACAGTGTGTTTTCCAGCTCATAATTTTATGTCATCTGCAGAAAGTCCGATAATCTGTGGGTCCCAATGACTGCTTGGCATGCTTTGACCATGTGCCCTATCACAGAAGTTGCATGATGTGGCATAGTTTCTCTAACTGTCTTAAACTTTATCATAACTGTTCATTGCATTAAAAAATGAGATAAAGTGCATGTTTATTTATAGCTTGTCATGCACACAGACCAATTGAAGTAGCAGGGTAGCAAGACCCACGAATTGAGGTTATCCTCCTTCCATTCAGAAGAAAAATCACATTAGCTCCTCATTAGTAAAGCACTAATGTATTTTATTTCTCACAGCTTATTAAAATAAACATGCTAACATTGTGAATTTATGATCTGAATAAACACATGTGTATTTTGAAATGATCTCAATTATGGTAACTGAGGGTAAATTATTTTAAATTTCTCAGATTATGTGTATTTCCAACATGAGAGCACCTAAGAATTATGATAAAATGAATTCCATTTATTTTAATGTATTTCAAATACTTCTATGTCGATGCTTCATGATTTTAAAGGCAAATAAGAATTAAGTAGGTTACCTATATTAGGATGAAAAACAATTCTGTACCTGCTTGTGAGTTCATGATGAATTATATAAAGAAGCAGGACAGGTGGGGCTAATTTTACTTAATTATACAGGTCCCTTGATTTAGTCTGCTCAACCTTAGCATTTATAAAAATTATCTAATTAAGATGTCTTCCTAAATGTACATTACATCTGAAAAGCAAGTCATCACAAAAGTGTTACTCACCATATAATTCATAGAGAGCTATGCTCCTCCTGTCCTCCTTTACTCTCTTACTGTTTCTTCTTCTTTCTCCCTTTCTTTTCCCTCTGTCCCTTTTTCTTCCTCATCCAGCACCTCCTCCTCCTCTTCTCCTCCTCCACTTTCTCTTCTCTCTCTCTACCTTTACTTAATAAAAAGAACAGAAATTCAGATTAATGTCTCTCTTATCTATGCCAAGCAACTACCTTCTGTGAATATTATTTTTTATAACACAGGAAGTTATAAAATAAGTACCCATCAATTGCTATAAACTTCAGTATAAAAGGTTTTTTTTTTTATTTTTTCTTGTACCAGGAATCGAACTCACGACCTTGCGCTTGCCAGGCAGGTGCTGTGCCGCTGATCTAAATCCCCAGACCCAGGTTTTATATACTCTGATCTTTTAGCAGCAATCCTATGTTTAGAAGAACATTGCCTATTTATCTTAATGTCATAAGAAAAAAATAATATTTTAGTTATAAGAATTTTGGTAGCTGTGGATATAAAAAGAGATGCATAAACACTCAGTCTTGTGTTAGGTGCTCTCTTTGTCATAGGCATTCATGTACAGAAGGAAGTAGCAGAAGGATTTTGCTGTCACCTGCACCTGATACTAATCTCAGCTGTTTTACTTTGCTGAATGGACTTTTAGCTCCCTGTCTTTACATGACCACCACAAAATCTAGGTGATTGTTAGAATCATTTATGAGAATCTAGTTCTCTACTTCACTAATCACCATAGCTTATAAGAAAGACCGTCTGATGATGGCCTGTAATATTCTGTTTAGATTGCTATAGAGATTACCAGAATCGGGGAGGATTAAACATAAATTTGAATTCTCACAGTTCTAGAGGTTGCAAGTGCAAAATGAAGGAGCTATCCAGGCTGGTTTCTGGTGAGGGCGCTCTTCCTGGCTTGTAGATGGTGGCTTTCTCATCCTGCTCTTAGATGGCTTTTCCACTTGAGGAGGGAGAGAGAGAGGGAGAGGGAGGCTGGCAGAGAGAGGAGAGATAGTGAGAGATGGAGAGATACAGAGAGATGGAAGGACCTGCAATGGGCCTTTTTTTACAAGTAACAAAAAATAAATAAATAAATAAGGACATCAAGCCTTTGGATTAGTGCCATTCTGTAACACTATGTGTCTTTGTCTTCCTTCTTAAAGTCTCTGTCCCAGAACATAATCACACTGGGGCTGAGGGCTTCGACACAAGAATTGGGGGAGGGCACTCAATTCAGTCTATAACACCTCCAAATTACTGAAATTGGTCTTTGTATTTAGGATTGTTTTTCCTTTAAATTTTCATATGTAAAGTCCTGTTATATTAAGTCGAAGCAAAAACAAGATGTACACAAAAAAAACAAAAACAAAACAACACCAAAAACACCTCTTCTTCTCCAGGAAGCTAAAAAGAGGGAAATCCATTGAGCGTACCTACGGCCCTGTGACGTTAGTTCTATGAAAACAAGAACAAAGCAACACTAAAATAGGAAGGTAAATGAAATGTTAGTGAAAGCCAGACATCGCTTTTGTCATTGTGTCATTTTTAATTTTTAAAGCTTGGTCAGAATGCCAAAATAAGGACACAAAAGTTGTGTCAGTAAACTTGTAATATTTTCCTGATTTTCATTTTTGTTCGGATGGTGAACTCAGCATGTGACATATAAGGACAGCTACTGATTTTTCAACTTTTCACGCAATATGATATTGGAAATATAAGTGCTGTAGCAGATTTTTTTTTTAATCACAGATAATTCATGTGACCTGAACACAGTATTTATTTCTACAGATGTCAATAGAAAACAGCCATTGTTATTAGAATACTGCTGAGAATAAGATATTTTCTATAACTTATTTGAAGAACTTTTAAAATTCAAAAGTTTAATATTCAAATTTTGATTCTGGAATTTTAGGAATGTTAATTGGCTTCTCTAACCTCATTTAATCTGCTTAAATTGGGAATAAAAAGAAACCTACGTTATTTGGTTTTGCAGGCAGTAAATTTTAGAAATATAAAACTCGGAAAGTGTCTGGTGCTGTAAATAGTATTTATAGGATTGATAACCTAGATACTATAAAGAAAGAATATAATTGGTGCCATCAACAATCATGATGAGATAATAAAAGAAATCTCAGAGTTTTTGTAGGGTACTGTGTTCAGTCACTGAGGAATGATCTTGAAATAAATTCATAATCATGAATTAATTATCAATGTATTACTTTTATATTATTCATATTGTCCAAAAAAATCTTTGGAAATTAATGCACATTTTAGGTACATTTATATGTATACCATTATGGATTATATGCCTAATAAATATAAAATATTCATTTTGAAAGAGATAACAGCTTATCAAGTATATGAGGAAATTTGCAAGATTGTTTATTGATTTGCAAAGGATTCTTCTAAGAGCTTTGTCATTTCCTGAAATCATCCAACCTTTATGTGTGTTATTCTCACTAATGTAACTTCAGAATGGTGAAAATGTACAGGATGATAAAGACAAAGGAATTGGAGACAGAGTAATGGCCATTGTGGGGTTTCAACATTGGTCTTCCTGAGACAGTTTTCAGCACCACACGACAACCCAGGTCAGTGGTGGTGAACCGATAGCATGCGTGCCTTAGCGTGCTGTTTGTATCATTGAAAGCTCTAAAAAATTTGCCATCATTAGCTAGGTTTTCCAAAATTCTATTCCTATAATATGAAGTCTGGATGTAATGGGGATCTCCTTCTACCTGTGCATTTTGTTGTTCTAACAGTGAAATTTTTCAGGTTCCTGAACTTGAAGTTTATTGGAGACTATAAGTGTTTTTTTCTTTCTTTCTTTTTGTGAGACCAGGTCTCACTATGCAGTTCAGGCTGACCTTGAGTTCACTTTGTAGCCCAGGCTGGTCTCGAACTCACAATGATCCTCCTGCCTCAGCCTCCTGAGTGCTGGGATTACAGGCCTGCACCATCACGCCTTGCCTAGACTATGAGTTCTTACATAAAATAGTCCCCTATAAACTTGTCAGTATCCCAAAAGATGTCAGAACTCACAAACTACAGATGGCTGAAAACACAAGAGGAAAACATTTTGTTAGTCAAATGAAAGGCAACATGAAAATAATCATTGCAAAGCATGCACATTACTGAAATGCTACCTATATCACATCCTAACACAGATACTTTGGACCATATCAAATAGTCTATGTTTTAACAAATATCTAGAATCTTCATTTATTATACTTTATAAAATTATGTATTTATTTTAACACACTGTAATATGTATAATAATCATAAATAAATTTTAAGAATTATTCATAAGAAAATCTTAGCCAAGCTCATATTATTTGTTTTACATTTGTCCTAGTGGGTACAGAATGTGATATACTAAAATATATTAACGGGATTTTTATAATTCTAAGTGCAAGTAATGGTTACTTTAAAGTGCCTCTAGATTATGAATTTGTAAACTATGGCTTGTTTCTATTCAAAATTTTACTTTTCTAGTGAAACTCCAGAGAATTGTTTCACTTTAGGTATTAACTCACTTCATGGAATTGCAGTTTATAATTTCTTAATGGTTTTTGAGCTTGTCACACATATCTCATGGTTTAGAATATGTCCATGATCACTCCCTGACAAATTCCATTTTATAGATTGCTGCATCTGATGATAGATATACAATAATTTCTATAAGTGTATGTTGCTAGATATGTTACTTTTCTGCCCAACATCCTGAAATAAATTATGTCAAAAAATTGTTTTTTAAGTCGAGTAACAGTCCCATTTTGCCTTGGACTAAGTGAGAGTCTCAGATTAATAGCCGGTTGTGCTGTTGCCCCATTATACATAGGACATTACTATTGAAGAAAAAAATAGCCAACAAATTATCTCTGGAGCTAACACATGTATTTGAGGGAATCTTTACACAGCCTTGCTGTCAATAATTTTTGTACAAAAGTCAAACTCCCCACGATAAATGCAATCATTGCATCCTGCAAATATATACTAATAAAAAACATAAAATATAGAATTTAAAACAAAGGACTAGGGTCAGCGTGAAGACCCAGGATCCAATCCCCAGCACTGAGTGGTGGGGTGGTGGGGGGTTTGAGGCAGTGCTTAAATTGAGCTAGGATTTTCTTTAAACATTATTTTCTTCTCTTGTATGTCACATTTCAGTACACTGACAAGATATTTCTAAAATAGTAAAAAAGTCATTTCAATGTTTACATTAATGCTAAAATTGGACATTTAAATAAATATCAAAGGTTTTAACAACAAAAACTCCCTGAGAGGGAAGCTTCATACATACAGAAAGGACGTATCCTGAGCTCTTGTTTTTCATTTTAAGACAGTCACAGTATCAATTTTCCTGTAGAACCTTAGTTTGTTACCCATATTGTACTCATGAGATGAGATTGTATATTTAAAGTGGCTAGCAAATAGCAGACTCTCTATGGTGCTTGGTAAGCTAAAAGTGTCATTTGTAAAGTAAGGACTGAGGCTTTCTAAAATCTTATCTAGCCCATCCACTTCCATGTTTTTATTGTTTTGATTAGTAGAAATTATCACTGATGGACTCTATTAATCTGTACTTTTCAGGAGAAATAATTTAATCATAGCTAAATTTAAAACATTTTTCAATAAAGAAATAAGTAAATACCAAATGTTGTATATTCATTCAATGTAAATTATATTACTAATATATTAAAGTATGTTTTTTACATTAGTTTTGCTGGATTTTTACAGTTTTTATGCAATGTGTCATATTTATTTCCACAATAAGTACATCTAACTATGGTTAATCTTACTGTTTTTTCAAGTCAGGCATTCCATTGAGTATCAGGCAAGCATAAATTTTTATAATTTTTTTATTAGTGAGATGGGAATTGATTGTTATTTTACCAGAGAACACTGATAGAATAGATTTTAGAATTTAAAGTAGTGTCAAAATATGAAAAGAAATGTGTATTTTCTTCCCTAATATTCTGATATGGTAAACTATGCAGATTTTTGTTAAGCCTTCATGTTAAAGTATTTGCGTTCTCAAAGCATTTTTGAGTAGAGTGTTAAATCATCGATCATCAGTGTAGCTTATTGTGACCCTGTGGTCACTATTGGGCAAGACGTGTGTGGTCCAGCTGCACATAGTTTAAGAGATCCACACCGGTTCTTCTGAGACTTTTGCCTAAATTTGAGAAACAGTCCATGTAGAAGTCCATATCAGAAAGTTTCTATATCCAGTGCATTGTTCCACAGACTACCAGGATTGAAGAAATTTGAGAGGCTCAGAAATAATGGGGGAGCAGAACCTCAGAGGCACATTAACAGCAACACTTTGATTGTAAGTCTGGAAAGCAACGTATATTTTTGATTTGATGCTGTCGCAACTTTTTCTAAAGCATCAAAGTGATTTGAACTGCTCCTTCCATTTCTGGCTTCTGTAAAGTCCATTGTAAAAGATACCTTTCAATTTTTCTTTTTCTGGAGAACGACATGCTCTCCCTGATGCTGCTTTATTGCTATAGAAAGTAGGTACATATCCAGTTGTTTAGTAATACACTGCAGCTTGTGTTGGGAGTGGCATTTCTTTCTGCCTACTCCTGATCACTCTGCTTGAGTTGCTATGTCATACTACGTGGGCATTGACTGACTGGATTCTCCAATCACATAAATCTGCAATAAAACTCAGTGGATAAATTTGCAATGAAGTCATCCATATTGCTTTCAGGTAAACCCACTGTGTAATAGCAATTTGTAACCTCGACTTCTTGCTCTTTTAATGGTACCAGTTGCCTTAATTTGAAAAGAATGAGAATTACTAGGAATGGAAAAAGATAAAAAACCAAAAAAGTATTAAGATGTGTTATGTACATGTGCCAGTCCTCATAATGAATGCAGTCATTCTGTGATATAAACACGTACTAATAAAAGAATGATGGTAATTGATACTCGGGGTAGAATTTTTGGCATACAGAGATGTGACAGGTATATGAAGCTACTCGAGGTTTCTACATTGGAAACAATGTGAGAAAAGTGTTATATTTGAGCAAAACATTTTGCTTATCCAAACAAATAGCAGGGGTTGTAGCCAACCAAAGTAATGCACATTGAGGTAGGTAGCATACTCTTTAGCAAAATTCAGCAATGCCAGTCTGTTTTATTTTCTTCAAAAGTTTGCAGGTTTGAAATATTTCAAGTAGGCAATTCTATGTGGACTTTAAAAATATGTGAGGGATTCCATAAAAATATTATTAAATCTTCAGTGCAAATTAAAATACATATTTCCAGCGTGAAGAAAGAAAAAGTTCTGCACAACAGAAAATAAATGAGTAAAACTATTAGAAAAATAAGCAATGTGATATGGCTCTTCATAAATTTCTCTAGGATTGGATCGAAGGGGGGATACTTCTATACTTACTTTACCTTTCTAGTTATCTTGATTGGGAGTACTTAATACTTAATAGGCTTGCCTATTGAGTATTCTGATTTTAAATTTAAGCTCAATCTGATAACAGCTGTCTTCTTCACCTTGGAATCATCAGAGAAAAGCAACCAGTGTGATATCCATAAGTAATTATGATACTATGAACCATACAGTGGTATGACAATACATCTCAAAGAATCCAAAAACTCAGTGGATAAGCAGCAATCTGCATGTGAAGTATGGTGTGTTTAAGCAAAACATTAAATATGAATGCAGGTTTAGAAAAGCTCTATTCTATATACAGATCCAGTGTTAAAGAACAGTAATATAGACCTAATTGCTAAGTTGCTGCAGACTTAAAAAGGCAGACTAGTCCATATGAATATTAAGATATTGAAAAAGAAAAAATTTATACCAAAAACAAGTGGGAAGTTTATTCTGCAAAGATATTTTAGTAGTTCATTAAGTAGATAAAAAAAGGGAAATGTGTTTTTGCCAAAATTTGTATTAAAAATTTGAGAATTATTATTTTCCATGCTTTTGAGAAAGTAAAAACATTGACAGAATGTCGTATGTGTGCATTTTTTATTTATATAGAGAGAGTGAATTGTGAACTGGTTTATCTTTCAAATAGTTATTTACAAACACTTTATTGTCTTTTTATTCCTTAAGTAACATTCCATTTTCTAGAGCTTACTTACTTTCTCTCTATATGAACAATTATTATTATTTTAATCAAAAAATAAATGGCTCCCTGGGCGTAAAGGCACACACCTGCAGTCCCACCACTCAGGAGGCTGAGGCAGGAGAATTGCTTTCAGTTTGAGGCCAGTCGGGGCTGCAAAGTAAGTTCAATTCCAGCCTGAATTGTATAATGAAAATTTGTCTCAAAAAGACAAAAAAAAAAAGGCTCCATTATCATGTAGCAGCACTGTCCTAGAGGTTAAATATATTTAAGGGTTCTGTTTGAAATTTCAAGGTAAGAAAAAGGAACCACAAGAAATAAATAAATAAAAAGAGAAAAGAAACATAGCTAGTTAGACATCAGTGGATTCTTTGAATTAGTTCTGTATAACAGCATTAAGTAGTATTTGCATTTACAGTGAAACAACTTGATGCTTTTGTGAAGTCTGCTATCATGTCCATAAAACTGTCACTTGTTCCAGTGGAAAGCACAGCTTTTGGGCTTTGTAACTCAGTCCATTAAAATGGCTCTGAAAACAAACACACACTTGTACCCGCTATTTGGAACATGTATCTGTTTATCACTCAAAAATGAATTTTGAAATACATTTCACTTTATTTTATTTTCATAGTAAAAATTCAGTATAACATCTCTACTCTTAACAAAATTTTAAGGGTACTATAAATTTTTGCTGACTCTAAGTACCATGTCGTCCGGCCATCCATAAAGGCTGTCCATCCTGCCTGACTGAAATGGGTGCACTGGGAGTAGTAATTCTCCACTGTCCATTTCCAGCCCCCGGCATCCATCATCCCACCCTTCCATCCTAAGAATCTGACTGTTTTACACACTTCATACAAGCTATTTGTCTTCCTGTGACTAGCTTATGTCACTTATCATGATGTCCTGAGGTTTCATCCTTGTTTTCACATATTTCCTCATTTTTTAAGTCTGAATATTATGCCACCGCATGTATGGACAACAGTTTCTTCTTTTTTGTGTGTGTTTTTTATTTTAATGGCACATTTTATATATACATAATGATGACATTCGTCATAGTGAACTTGCACCTGTACATGATACATCTTGCTGCTTCTTTTCTCCATCTATCATTGCACACTTGGGTTTCTAGCTCTTATCTAATGTGCAGCTGTGAATATAGAAATATTAACGTTTCTGGAACCTTGACTGTAGTTCTTTCTGTTTATGTTAAAGAGAATAAAAAGTAATAAAAACATTAGAAATGATACAGAATTTCAAAAAATAAGGAGATGTGAATTCAGCAATGGTTGTTATATTGTTGTCTTCAAAGCAGTTGTTCAGATCACCAGATACAGCCACGCAATAATGGTCAAAAAACTTAAGCATTAACTGTTCCTTTCAATAAGCTAATAGAATCTTAGCTATCTTGTGTTTGTGTATATTTTCCCTCTTCTTTCTTTCTTTCTTTCTTTCTTTCTTTCTTTCTTTCTTTCTTTCTTTCTTTCTTTCTTTTCTTTCTCTTTCTTTCTTTCTTTCTCTTTCTTCTTTCTCTTTCTTCTGGGGAAGATGGTTGCAGTTGTATTCTTCTCCCTATGTAGAGTTTGTGAAAGGAAGTAAAATTTTGCAGATACTTCTGTTTGCAAACCAAATTGTTCATAAACAGAAGTGTTCATGAATTGAAGTATTACTATATATATTCACTATGTACACCTGATTTTGAAGTATGTATACATTGCTGAGTGACTAAATCTAATTAATATGTACATTACTTCATATATTTCTCATTTTGTAGTGATAATATATTTACTCTCAGCATTTTTTCAAGAATACAACATAATTAACCACTGTTTTCATTTTGCAAGTTAATCCTCTGGAACGTACTCCTTCCTGACGAACACCTCTCCAACCTCTACCCTCAAACCCCTAGTCCCTGATCACCTCAATTCTACTTTAATTTCTTTACATTAGACATGTGAGAGACATTATACAGTGTTTATCTTTGTGTATCTAAATCATCTTGCTTACATAATAACCCCTGGTTCATTCATGTTGTGGGGAATGACAGGATTTTATTCTTTTTATGGCCAAATTGTATTGCACTGTGTAAAGATGCCACATTTTTCTGTATTCATTTTATCACTGCTGAACACTAAAACGGATTCCATATCTTGAATTGTATAAATAATACTACAGCAAACATGGGAATGCAGATCCATCTTTGACAAGGTGATTAATTTCCTTGGGGTATATCTAGTAGAGAAATTACTGGATCACATGGGAGTTGTGTTTTTAATTATGTGGTGAATCTCCATATTGTTTCAGCAATGGCTGTACTAGTTTTCATTCCCACCAGTGGCACCACAGGGATTCCTGCTCCCTGCATTCTCATGGAGGCTTGCTGCCTTTTGTCTTCTCTCTAGAAGCCCTTCTAATGGAGGTGAGGTAGGGATGGCTGATAAGAACTGAACATTTTTTTCATACTCTGGATAACTATTAGTCTGTCTTCTTTTGAGAAATGATTATTTAAATTATTTACACCTCGTAAATTGGGTTGTTTTCTTGCTGTTAAGATATCTGAGCCCCTTATACAGCATGCACATTAATCTATCATAAAACATATAGCTTGCAAATATTTTCTCCCATTCTGTAAATCCTTTTAATTCTTTCCTATAAATAAGCTTTTGGCTTTAGAATTTAGGCTTCAGAGTTATAATTTAAGCAGATCACAAATCGTTTTCAACTTCTAATCTGGACAGTAGATACTTCTGGAATTTTCACTTGCAACACAAGTTCATGTTTATATTATTTTTTCCCAGTACTGGGGATTCAACCCAGGGACTTTGGATTGGGTGACATTTCCAGTCCTTTTTACTTTTCATTTCTTTTTTTGTTTTTTCTCCAGTACCAGGAACTGAACTCACAACCTTGCGCTTGCCAGGCAGGCGCTTTGCTGCTGAGCTAAATCCCCAGCCCCTTAATTTTCATTTCAATATATGATCTCACTAGGTTTCTAATTTGCACAGGCTGGGCTTGAACTTGAAGTCCTCCTGCCTCTGCCTCTCAGAGTACTGGGATTACAGACATACACCATCATACCTGGCACACGTGCCTGATTTTTTTTTTTACAATATAATAGATACTATCAGTGTTATCTCCTCTTTTTTTAGAAAAGCAGTTCCAGTTTTTCTTACACACATATAATCAAAGATATGATTACATACATGTAATCATGTATTTATCTCACTACATAATTTATCCACAGTACATTATACCACCTCAGGCCTCAATATCTAGACTAGAATCCCAGCTCCATCATTTAGTAGCTATGAGATTTTGGGCAGTTTTATATGAACCACTTTTAAATTATCAGTTTGGTACTAAGTAAAATTAAGAATAGTAGTACCTACCTCACATATTAAAATAATTTAGTATAGGTAAAGGTTTTTGGACAATGCCTTATACATACTAAGGGATATAATCATCTCTACCTAATTGCAAATCCACAAAGACAGGCTTTTTGTTTATTTTATTTTACTATATCCAGTACCCACAACAAAGCCTTTACGTAGTTGTACTTGAGAAATATATATTGAATTAGCACCTTTTAAAAAATAAAATACAGGTGTAGCCCTCTACTCGCAATCAGCTTATTATGTTGCTAGCATTGAACAGGGCTATTAAACTCCAGATGTTTATTTTTTACCATGGGACCATCTTAGACATTTGAGTAACCAGAGCATAGATATGTCATAAGATGAAGCTAGATGTCCAGATGTTTTCCTAATCATGTTAGAAATTTGCTGCAGGCATTGCTTTATAAATTACCTAACAGAATTCCCTTAAGGAAAAACAGAAGCTCAGCTGAGACATATTTATTCAACATTATTTTCTAACATTAGTGAAGAAAACCCAGCCAAAAAGTACAATAAAATTAATTTACAAACTCATAAATAGGTTCAGAACATGACAGAAAGAAAGTGTTTCCCGGATGGGTAATGAAATGAATAGCTGATCTTTATCCTATAAAATATTTTGATGAGTATGAGAATACCTGTTACGAAGTAAAAGGTAAAAAATTTAAAATATGGCTATAAGAGCAATACCAAATGGTGCTAGATGTGTCTTTTTCTTTGCTGTTGTTGCTTAATCACTCTTACAAAACGAGCCTTAATTCTTCACTGATTTGTTAAGCCTACCTGGAATTATTTACATACTTGTTTCCTTATGAAAATGTCCATGAGCTGCTTAATTTCTCTCTCCAGAGACAAAATTGGGCTCAGTTATTTTATTAATAATAATGTGCAGTAGTATAACTGAACAAAGACTGAAACAGGAGTGTATATAATATAATATGTTTACTTTTAGATAGA
Source organism: Chinchilla lanigera (assembly GCF_000276665.1). Taxonomy (NCBI): domain Eukaryota; kingdom Metazoa; phylum Chordata; class Mammalia; order Rodentia; family Chinchillidae; genus Chinchilla; species Chinchilla lanigera. The sequence goes on from NW_004955409.1 coordinate 15,183,998, forward strand.
AGTGTACTCAATTTTGATAGAGGAATTATTTGTCCTTTTGTTATGGTTTAGATCTAGCATTTCCCTTAAAGGTCTCATGTGCAGAGGGGGGCACTTTTGGAAAGTGATCAGACTACAGGTATGCTATACTGACCAGTATGTTGATCCACTGATTAAATTACATGTGCTGTTAGGAGGTGAGGACTTTTCAGAAGAGGGGTGTCACTGTGGACATCACTTGCGGGGTATATGCTCTTCCCCAGCTCCTCCCTTATTTCTACCTCCAGTTGCCATGTAGCGAGCAGCTTTCCTCCACCATACGCTTTTCACTTTCTACCTTGGAGCCAACCACCCATGCAGTAAGTTCCCTGAACCGTGAGCCCAATTAAACATTTCCTCCTTAACATTGTGTTTGGTAGTTTGCCTCAGCAATAGGCAAATGATTAATATAAAATATTAGGTCATGTGAAATGAATGCAAGAATGAAAGACCTGGTAGGTCTTTATAACTAAGATTTTTCAATGAATGACTCATGAAATCTTGAAATCTTGAGCCATCTGTCCCATTTTTTCCACATTATTTTTGTTTTACTTTATTTTTCTGGTTAAGTTTTGATTTTTCAGTTAAATAGTAGGGCTTAGGTGGAGTTTCTGCTCTTTAATTTTAAAATCTAACTTTTTTTATTCAGTAAGATTTTAATGAGTGCCTTATTCTTTGTCAGATCCTCTGCTAGGTGCTGGTGGTGCATATAAAGGAAAGAAATACTCTTGATGCTATCTTAGTCCTAAATATTTCACAGTGAAAGGATAAGGACAAATGTCCTAACAGAAAAGAGGAAGCAAATCAATTAGCCTGTACAAAAGCTAAAAGTTTGGATGAAAAATGAACATTGCTATTTGAGTACAATAAATTACTTGATGGCTGATTTGCTAAGTGGATAATCACTGGAACAGAATACTATGAATCAGAAATAGCAAGTTCATGCTGTGCTGATTTTGTGCTGAAGAGGTCTTTGCACAAAGTATTACTCTTAAAACTCTGGTATCTTCCAAGAAAATCTCATGGACCACAAATTTCACTGGTAGAAATATTTATACTGGACTTTCTGTCCATGAGTGGGAATACAGAGCAGCAAATATGCTGTTGGTTTCTTGGAAAATTGCATAAAACCAGGTGTGCCAAGACCTTCCCTGTTGCAAAGAACAAAATAGGGAGGTGTGTGCATTGCTAACCTTTGTCTTCATTGCATCTTTCCCTATGAGCACCACTCACTATTAGATGACAGTATGCCAACTATCACCATAGCTTGCTGAGTGTGATAACCTTTTTTGCTTCACTGACTCTGGCTCACCTTACAATACAAGTTTTACTTCTAGTTTTTCTATTTACCATGTTCTGTAGGAGGCAACAGGCCTGCTCCAGACCCAAGTCCCTTTCCCAGGAGCCACTGGTGAAGAACCAGCCCACTTCTCCAAGCTTTACACACTCAGGGTATCACCTGTGGGGACCTAGTTCTGCTAGGAGTTTGTTCCCCTAACCTGGGGCGGAATGAAGATGAATGTCAAAGAGACAGAGTCAGTTTAGCATACAAGCAGCCAGGGGGCTCTTGCCTCTTAATAGACAGAGGAGCTCTTAGTCTCTGGCTCCTTCTCCATTCATTCACCCAGACATGGGTACAAGCAAGTCAAGTAACAAAGATTCATCTTGTCCATTAGTACATGCTCAGGTGAACAACTTCATCCCAGCTGTATAAACCTTTTTGTAGAACCTGCAACATGCCATCACCCTGTGCATGACTTTTCCCCTTTGTGCTCACAGAGGAGGCCAATTAGGCCTCAAATTGCCCCTGGTCTCTCACATCTCCCCCTTTTTGTTTTTATAATAACAACATTTGACTATCAGTCAGTACAGTTGCTCCCTAGGGGAGTATGCAGGTGCAACCATTCTATCCTTTATCTTAGGGGCTGGCCTTTAAGATTAGGCCTTCATCCATGCTTGCAATGTGTCTGTACTGTCTGTTTTCAAAGAGTACAGCCTTGTCTGATGCCCATAGCAACCTAGCCATCGCCCCCTCTAAAAAGATACCAACAACTGCCATAAGAGGCAGCAGGTGGAGACTGCTCTGCCTTCTTCCAGCTGAAGAGGTACATAGTTGTCATTGGCAGTCAGAGTCACCCCCTGAAGTACCTGTTCAAAGTCCCTCGCCAGGCAGGCCTCCATGATGAATGCATTTTTCTGACCCTTGGGTAGTTTTCTTTCTTTGTCATCTGGGAGAATGCTCTCACTGGTGAAGAGAGTCAAGTTCCTTCACGGATAGGTACACCATCCTCCCGTTGCCTGTAATGATAGGAACGAGTCTTCTGCCCCGTCCTACACCAGCAAGATTCAAAGTAACCACGAGAACTCATTTAATCTTTCTCTGGGGCTGTGCATAACTCCTGCTGCATCAAACTCCCTTCAGTTTCTGCAAAAAGAACAGTAAAACGACACATCATCCATACAACGCACCGTATAGGCTTGAGGAAATTTCCTCCAACAAAATACATTCTATCCTCACAAATGTTCTCCCTGCATTCTGACACAGCACTGACACACTACTGATGCACAATTCCAATGATATCGACACATAATTTCAACAATCCTGCACTGCTGGACTTCCAGCACCTGCCCGACAGCACACAAAACTCGAAACTTTGCCCCATCATCTGGTTGCGAGAAACTTCTGCACACACTCACGTTTCTTTTACGTTTTTCTTTTGCTGCTTATTTCCTCACTTCTCACTCTTTCCTTTCTTTTCATTGACACACTAATACTTTAAAAGTATTTAACCCCCCTGAAAGTATTTAAAACCCTTGATCAACACAATACTGAACTACTCACTCTCCTTTATCACAATACTAACACAGTCCACATGGGCTACTGGGCCATGACCATCTTAAATAAAAACCATATCTTACCTTTTTTCTTAATTTTAGCAATACTGACACAATGCTCATGGGCTGCCAGCCCACAGCATCACAAGTAAAAAAACACCATTTTGTGGGAGATGCTGCCAGATCCCTGAAACTCCTGGATCTGTCCTTGATGAGTAGCTTCAGCCTTGACAACAAGTAAAAGAATTCACCGGGCCATACCATCTCCTTGTCCAAAAACCCAGACTTCATGCCACTGAACAGTAACCAAATTTCCCCCAAACAGTCTGAATCAATAATTCCACCAGTACACCCACACCCTGTTTCAAATTCCTTTTTCCTAACACTAAACCCATAGTTACTTTTGTTTTAATTCTGAACTCTGCTCCATTACTCTGGCTGAGAATGTTCTCTGTGTGCAGTCACTTTTTTCTTTTGCCTTTTTACCTTGGCTGAGAGAGTTTTCCTATGTGTGTTCTTTTCTTTTGCCCTTTTACCTTGCCTGCCTTTTTTCCTTTCTTTTGCTTGCTTCTTACTGTTTCTTTTTTGGAAGTTTTTTTGTCTTTTGCCCTATTGTCCTAGTCCCCTTTTCTCACACTTGTTTTCTTCTGCTTTTGGTGCAAAGCTCCCCATTGCTTACTCCGTACATTTTCCCCGGTCAGGTTTTCTCAAGTCCCTGTTTGGGCACCAGTTGTTGTTAGAGAATGGCTTATGCTGCTGGTCCCAGGTCCCTTTCTGAGGCATCACCTGTGGAGAACCAGCCCATTCCTCCAAGCTTTCCCCACCCAGGGTGCTACCTGTAGAAGCCTGGTCTTGCTACTTTGTTCCCTTGCAATGTGCTATCACCTTGTGCATTAACTTTCTCCTTTGTGCTCACAGAGGAGGCCAAGCAGGCCTCAATTTACCTCTTGTCTCCCACAATGTTCAATGACTGGGTTCAAATGTAACTATCACTTTTTACATTGTATAAACTTTCATTTCACTGAAGAATGTACCTTTTTGTAATTTACTTCATTTTCTGTGCTCTGATAACCTAAATATCCTGATCAAGGATCATGAATGCATGTGACTTCACAGAGAACAGGCCAGGGATGTGAACGTGTAAAGTCCCTTAAGGCAAAAGAAATCATGAGAAAGAGAACAATTCTCTTCCTGTTAAGTTGTAAGTTTCTGAGTACAGAGCTTGCTTGGTTGTTTTGTTCACTGATATAATACAGGTGCCTATTACATGGCCTAATACATAATATATGCTCGATAAATATTTACTCAATACATGAATAGATTCTGTGTTTTACTACAGAGAATAGGGAATGCCTGATGGTAGTCATTCACAGCTGCTGGTAAAAATAGCTATAATAAAACAACAGATACCATGCCAGCCAAAAATAAATAAATACATAAATACAACCTGTGCAAGGAATCTTTGGTATGAAGCCCATGGTTTTAGGAGCTAGATCTCTTCTTGAACACTTATGAAATTTTTCCTGAAGGAACACATGCTTCCTCCTTTATCTTTTCCAGAAATATATGTCCTATCAATACTAAAATAAAGGAAATGAATGTTGGTTTTAATATATGTAGCAAAATTTCTCTCTTGCATTAAAATCTGCTTATTAGTACTATTACTAATATTGCCATATCCCAGAATGTCCTTTTCAGTAGAATTTCCCAGGATGATATCATCCTTGGCTTCATGAAAATCAATCAGTGTGTGGATGATAATATTTGAATAATAACTCTACATACATGGGCAGAGTCTTTCGAGCTTTCACATCAACTTCTAATATATTCTCTCATTTTTATTCTGTGAAATGTTCACTGCTGCACAAATAGCATGGAAGCTATGTTGAAAATGGAGTTCAATTAAATTTATGAAAAACCAGTGATATCTTTATCTCAGTGAAATGATGGTGCTTCCAAGAGAAACCTTTTTCAATCTCCTGAGTCTGTAGGCATAGCTGAAGCATGTGCAAGTTGGTCTTGGGTGGTTATATCTATATAAGTTCTACAATTTTCAGAACATAGGGCCATGAAAGAAAGCATAAAGTTAATTGTGTATTTTCATCTCCGTCTCTCCAACTCCCTCCATGCTCTTTCTCCTTTCACTTTGCACCCAGTTTCTGTATGGTAAAGTTGACCCTCTTCCTCGTTCTGTCATCCTTTATCCTTTGTACGTTCTCTTCATGTAGCCAGTTACTGATCACTGAGTTAACATGGAGACATTGTCATACAGACAGCCTGCATTCTGCCTTTTCTTCTGAGACTGTCCTGAAGGCTGCTGCAGTATCTCTGGGCCTATTTCATATCCATAATTCTTCTAGAGACTTTGGATGCAGCCAGCACAGGAGACTGGAACTTAAAGGCCACTGAAAAATAAGAGCTGCTGAGTGAACACCACAGTCTGCTTCCTTGCTCCTCAGAGAGATGCTTCTGAGAGACTTTCTACTTAGTCTGTCCGAGGTTCTGTATATTGCAAACTGGCTCATTAGTGTCCCTGTCTCAGTGTTTCTCTCGTTCATCTTTTTTTGGTTTTTTCATTGTTTCCTGGGAACTATGCCCAAGAGAACTGCTGTGTCAGGACCTACTTAGAAGGGTTCTACTCAGAGTAGACTACTGTAGCTGAGCATTTTACTTTCAGAGTCACTCTGATCTATTAGTTTTCTACTTCCTTGTGATTTTTTTTCCCCGTACATTAGGTTGCTTTGTTGTTGAATAATTTCTATTCAAAGCATCCTGTCAGTTTTACAGTATTTAACTGCTCCAGACCTGTTTAATCAAAGAGTTTAGGTTAAGAGCCAGCCACTTTCTTTAGAATAAACACTCCAGATCGGTATAAGGCCAAATCATAAGAATATAAGGTGATTAGCACTATATTTTTTTTTGAGATTTAACCTATGATGTTAGTTAGCAATAGAAACAAAACCCAACAAAACACTCTATAAGTCATTGCCCTCTGCTAAAATATTTGTCTCTTTCCACTGAATGTATTTTCATTAACCTGAAACTAAATCATCTAAAGAACATGAGTGACTGAATTACTGAAGTCTGTAATGGACACGAATCCCAATATACAAAGTCAAATTTCAGAGAAATATATCTTTTATCACATTATTCAAAATCTAACTTTATTTTTCTTTCAACTATGTATTCTGTCATAAAATCAGAAATTTTATCTCAGCCAATTTTTTTTTACATTGTAGGGGAGACTGTATTTTACCATGACTTGGTCACAATAGGTCACAATATTTTGATAAGCATGTCTGCTGGAGACCTCTTTCATTTTTGGGGGGATTTTCTTGGCACTTTTAATTCTAATTGGTCTTTCTACTTCTCTTCCACCATTATGGGGCAGAAAGGTGTTTCTCAAGGCCATGGAGGCTTTTCTGTAAGAATGCTATGTCTTATCTCTTTAGTCAGATATACTCAGTGATCTTGAATCAAGAAGGGAAAACATAATCCTCTACTTTTCAGTATCCAGCTTTCAGGAGTTTTTGTGTAAGAGTCAAGAGACCACCCATCCCACTTAAGTATCTGCTGCTTGGTCCAATAAAATTTTACTTTTATTTTTTCTAGGGGGAAAAGTGCCGTAATTAACCTTGGAAGAATTCCCTTTCTCAGTTTCTTAAAATATGCCTTCTGTATTTCCATAATTGTAGTTATATTGAGTTTGATTTGGAAAAATAGCAAAATGGGCTTTTGCCTCGCTTTCCTCTTTCCCCTCCCTTCCAGCCTTCTCTTCTTTTCCTCCCTCTCCTTTCTGTTTCTTTCTCTATCTCTGTACTATCTATGTATCTATGTATCTATCCACCCATCTACCTATCCACCTATCACCTGTCTTTCTATTAACTAAATATTCCAACCTCAGACCACAATAAGCATGCTAGAATGTTCGACTGCTGCTCTTGAATCTGTTGCAACTCCTATGGTGACTGTGTTTTCCACTGTTCAGTGCTGGTAGACAACTAGTCTGATATTCTGACTGCCACCACAATCACTTACCAGGACTGTGCAATATATAGAATATATTGAATGTCTACTGCTAGTGGTGTACTTGGAATTATTTTTGTGTGATTTGATATGTTTTTGAAATATCTATAAAGCATATTTAAAGTAGGCTACAATTTGGTAATGTAAAAACTGCTTAATTTGAAGGAATTCCTTTGTTTACATGTTTCATTTATTTTTTTTATTTCACATGCAAATACTGTACATATTTATGGGATATAATGAGTTAATTCCAGACACAGATACAATGTGTAATGACCCAATCTAGGTAATTAATATTTTGATTTCTCTGAACATTAATCATTTCCTTGTTCTGGGAAGATTCAGAATGCGTTCTTCTAATTCTTTATAAAGTATATAATTTGTGAACTATAGTCACCTTCCTGTGCTGTAGAACACTGAATTTGTTCCTCCCATCTAACTATATTCTGCTTCATATTTTGCAGCCTATTCCCACAATATCCCTGTCTTTTCTAGCCTCTACTTCTATGAAATAAACCCTCTGTGCATGCGTGAGAATGTACTGTATTTGAATTTTTGTGCCAGCCTTCTTTCACTTATCACAAAGTCTGTTTTGCATTTTGATTTGATGAATATTCAAATAATGATTGCATGCTATCCCATCTCTTGTTTGCCTCATCCCATTTCAGTTTTCAGATGTAATTTCTGCAATACTTCAAAGTAAACTTTAAATAATAATCTATCTCACAATTTGCTGTAAGGAATTGATTTAGGACTGTAGATTTCTGATGGTAACAATAGAATCTATGACTTCTGAGACTTTGTTCTTATAAAACAGTAGGGCAATTCAATCAATACCTGCTATATACAGTACACATATTTAACACTCGGCTGCATACATGATTTAGTGTGATGTTTTATTTTCATTCATGTGTTATCTATCCAAATAAGACCAGAGCAGGAACCTTATAATCTGTGAACTCAGAGTAGTTGGACAACCTAACGACACTGAAAAAAACTCATTCACCTGAAAGGCAAGTGATGAAATGCTATGAATATTTGAAATTTGAAAAGCAATAATGTCCATGCATATATTGTACTACATACTATTGTTAGGAGTTTACACATTTTAAATCATTTCAGTGAACAGTGATGATGATTTTCCTCTGCTTCAGTACTGGGAAACTGAAGCACTCAGAAATGAACTTCACCAAATTCAATTGTTTACTCTCAAAGTCATGATTATCTTACGCCAACGCCAGATGACTTAACCCAGGGCTGTGTTCTTAACTATTTAACTATCAGTGCAAGCTTGGGTAACATTCTACAATGTACTCTGAAAGAGAAAATGTGGGGCCTGCAGAAGCTTGTAAGAAGAGAGTGAGTAACCCAGAATATTCTGTTACTCTTTACACTCATATATAGCCTCAATTTAGCAAATAATCTATCCAGCATGAAACATATTTAAAATATTACTACTATTAAAGATTTCCCCAAATTAAATTTTTCTATGTTAATTTTTCTGTAGGACATGATATACACTTATGCTTGATGAACTTTCTGTGGTTCTTTTTATTTTAAAAAGAATGTTAGAAAAAGAACAATAGCAAAGTACAAACAAAACAAAGCAAGGACATTAAAAATGATACAGGGTTTCAAACCAAATGATAGAGATTAACAGTGGTTGTTATATGACATATTATTATCATCAACGAAGTTGCTCAGATTACAAGATGTACGAATGGAAGATTTATCAAACCAGTTTTTACATGTATTTTGACCAATTTTTCATGCTTAGATCTGGTAATCTGAGTAATTTATGTGAAGACAATACGCAATATAACAACCATTGGTTAATTCCTATCGTCCTGTCTAGTGAAACTCTGTATTATCTCTAATGTTCTTTTACAGTATTACTTTTCATGGTTCTTAAGCAAAACCTGACTCTGTAGAATGCGAAGTAACATACTAGCATATGAGTGACAATGATTCCTCCTTTTTATCTTCTTGAGATTAAGGCTAGAAATTTTTATATTGAAAATACAAATATTCTTAAGATCTTGAAAATGTTAGCTATTTTATGGGGTTTTTTATTAATTTTGTTTTGTTTTGTTTTGCTTTTGGTACTGGGAATCAAGCTCATGACTTTGCACTGTCCGGGCAGGTACTTGTGCCGCTGAGCTATATCCCCAGCCCTCTTATTTTATGATCTTCTGACATATATTTAGTTTTAAGAATAATCATAAAAAGAATGCTATCTTCAATATAACTAAGTTGAATAAGACTATTTTGGCTAAGATTTTGAAAAAGAACATTGTGAACAAGTCTATGAATGTAGTGCTGCAATGCCTTATAGTTGAAACAGGGATTATATATATATGTTTGTGTATACATATATATACAATATATGTGTTGTGCTTAAAATTCTCCTGAGTTTTTTTAAAATAATGTTTATTGAAATACAAGTCATCCTTATACAAGCCAATTATAGGGGCCAATATTCCTTGATTAAGGTCACTTGTGTTTTCATCATCCAAAAATATGTTATTAATGACACTTAGATCTTGTGCCTTCTGAGTAAAATGTGAGATGAAGAAAATTAAGCTTTGCTAATATATCTTAGGATCTGTATGTATTTTTCCTGAATATTTGTGTAGGATTATGCCATTTACTTTGAAAAGTATTTCATTTACCTCCCCATGATAATCCATTTGTAGTTAAGTATAATACTTATTTTTAGAATATTTGATGAACAGTATTTTCCTTCTTAATGATTTTTCTTGTTATTAGTTTAGTGACATTAAATAACTCTTTACCATATTTTATTTTCTACCAAACTGTAGTACCTTTTGTATATTATCTTCTCTATTTATATTTCTCCAGAGGTTTTTGATCATAAATCTTCATAATTTAATGTTGGCACTTTAGAAGTGGAAATAATATGACATTTTGAAAATTCTCCTATTATCTAGAATGATGTTAAAAGAGCTAGCAAGCACTGCCGTTGAAAAGACCATCCAGGTCCTCCATGTGTTTTTCGTGAAACCATAATGTACAATTATTTTCTTGCTCTCTTTCAGCTTTTTAAAAAAATATTGATTTTATTGAACCACACGTGGAATTGAGCTTTGCCCCTGAGCTCCAAGTCTAAGCTGAGTTAATATCTAAAAAAAGTCACACAGTACTATTGAACAGTTTAAATATTCCTAATATGGGTTGATTCCATAAAATAAAGCTCTCTGACTTTGACATAAAATATATCTGAATGTGTGAACTCAAATGTCAACATAGTGCCATACCCTGCTTTTATTTATGGATATATTATTTAGGTTCACAGTGCAATGTAAGCAGAAAAACATGTACCTATGTGAATACTGATTTTGTGCATTGTCTATTTTGAGAGCTATAAGACAGCACTTTTTGTTGACTGGATGTTTATGTTTGCACATTTTTTAACCTGAGAGATTACAAAGGACGTATTTTCTGTGAGTGATTTGTATAACCCAAACATTAGTGTAATGACAGGTATGGTTTGGTGGCTATGTTTGAGCTCTTGTGTGTTTATTTCAGTTTTAGGGCTGAATTTATGAGAACTCACTGCCTAGACCCTTCTGAATGAAGAGGTTGCTAAGGTAGCACGGGATGCATTAGAATTAGATAATTTTGTTCTCACTTTCAAGAACAAAACTCAGACTTACTACATGGTAAAAGACTGATATGATCTATACCAATCTCTTACTTGTTCTCAGTTTGCAAGGATTAATAATTTCACCGCAGACTGATCCAAAAGTTAAATAATTTATCATTTTCATCATTAACATGCAGTGTAATATCTATACTGAGAATAAAGAAAAAGTTTATCATCATTTAAACGAAAGTAATATTTTGTTTTAAAATTTGAATTACTCTTGTGATTCCAATATCAGAACATTAACCCAGGGAAACGTAACTTTGAATTCCTCCCTGCAGGTATAAATTTCTTCATACAGTGCTATATTTTCATACCATTTATTTAAAATTCAGCACCATAAATCCTGCTTGAATTTGCAATAGCACAGACTGGTGGTGTTGCTAAAGACGACCAATGTTTCATTTCAGCTGTTTGAGCTAATTTCGTGAATTGTGATGCATATGGTTGAATTCCAGTTGTGTCATAATTAAATAGGTGCATATTCTTGTGTTTATGTCTTTTAGCATCTCCGTCAATTAAACTCTTGGTGGATGACCCTATAGTTGTAAATCCTGGAGAGGCCATAACATTAGTGTGTGTTACCACGGGAGGGGAGCCTGCGCCCTCTCTCACCTGGGTCAGGTCTTTTGGGACCCTCCCTGAAAAGACTGTTTTGAATGGAGGAACTTTGACCATACCTGCCATCACCTCCGATGATGCCGGTACTTACAGCTGCCTTGCCAATAATAACGTGGGAAACCCTGCAAAAAAGTCCACTAACATCATTGTGAGAGGTAAGTTTGCCTTGGGAATGTTGCAGCATAGATTTCTGTTTGTTGGGTATAGGAAAGCAACTATTGTAATTTTTTATTAAACTGTTTCCTCAAATATTACACATATAGGTGACATACAGAGGAGAGTTTATAAATAATGATATAGTTTCTAATGATACGGGGGAAAGGTAAAACGTTTAAATCCTATGGACAGTGTTTTTATATCCCATTGAAAGTAATTTTCATAACAACTTCTTAGTGATACACTGAGTAGATTTTATAATATGTTCTTAGTCCAAATGAATGATTAAAAAGAAAAGGCAGCACAGAACATAAAGCTACACAGATTTTATATTAGTTTGGAATCTTAGTAAATGTATTGATCCAATATTTAATAAATATTTACTGAACCCCTATGAAAAGCAAGGCTTGGAATTATGATGTGATACAGAGATCTATAAAATAATGCTCCCTCCTCAAGGATTCTGCTTTCAGATAGTTCAAATAGTATATATTGATTGAGTTCTGTCGTACAGCTTGTAGCAAGCCTAAAAAAGATATAGAAGTTTTAAAAATGTATTTGTAGTCATTTTCGCCTCAGGTTGTTAGGGAGGATCTCATGACAGGTGCACTAGTTTGATTAAGGTTTGACAGTGCATTGGGGGGAAGGCACAGAAAAGTCAGAAATAGAAAAGGCAAAGCTTATTTGAGGGACTGAAGTAAAATGCAGGATTCTCAGTCTGCAGAAGCAGTGATGCTGGATGCTGGTGGTGCGAGACTTCCAGGTGGTGTTTTGGTGCCGTGCACTCCGGAGGTATTTTTCCCTCCCTGGTGGAAGATGCAAAGGAGAAGTGAGGAGGAACTGCAGAGAGAGCGTGTGTTTCTTCCTGTCTCCTCCCATCTGGCCTGGGCTCAGGGTGGAGGGGAGAGGGAGACACTGATGCTGAGGGAATTAAAATAGGCACCTGCCTGCCTGAGATAACCTTTTAGGTGTGCAATTGAAAATTACTCATGATGACATATTATGAGGCCAGCAAAGCGTAATTGAATGTATGAAGAGACCACATGTGATTTGGGGGGATATAGATCATGATGGTTTTGCAGAAATTATTAAAATATTCTACAGGAGAAAATGTTTTCAAGATATTATACTGTGAATCAATACACTTACTAGTGCTCTCTGCCCTAAAATTGTACAATATTCAGTAATTGCAAGATGTGCCATCATTTTATCTATCTATGAAATAAAGCATACTGCCAATGAAACTACCACAGGGCTTTCTTATGAGGTGCTATGTTATTTAAAGATTCCTTTTAAATTTGCTGTTGTTAGGTTTTCCTTTAAACCGTGCTCTTTGGACTGCATTAAAAGGTAAATAAAAAACAAAGTAATTTGAACTATTCACAAAAATTTACACTTAGAACTCAACTTTCAACCTATCGATCCAAGGCCTTTGAGAACCACGTGTCATATGGTATTATTCTTTATTTCCTGAAGAGTATTTATCACTCAGCAGTATAAAAATAGTATTTCTGAGATTTTCTTCCAAGTAAGCTCATTACTACTGAGGTAAGCTAGCTGGTAGCAGCTGTGAGGGATTGTTGAGTGTAACATGCATTCTGATTTCAGGAATGTTAAAATGGAAAAATAGATTTCAGAAAGACTTCATAATCAAAGAAATGTTTGCTTTATTTCAATGGCTTCATAAACATCTGCTGAATGACTACAGCATATTAAGGACTTGGCAAATACAAGGCATGCAGGACGTTAACTACAAGATCAGTCACTAATCCCTGCCTTCTCTGGCGTTTATAGTTCTGAAAAGCAGATAGAAATACAATGAATAATATGTGGCAAAACAAAAGAAGATAGAGTTCATGAATGAAAGTACCAAACTTCTTGTTTTAGATATTAATATTAATGAAATGAGACTCTTTTGATATCGTGCCCATTAGTACCGGGATCCTGTCTTCTTTCTGCCTCATTTTTTTTAAAGAAAATATGTGTGATCAAACTATTTGTTTTCCCTTTTTATTTTGTTTTCTCAAGGAGCTATGACATAATCTACCAAGTTTTTCTATCATGATTATGAGGTTAGTTCAAGCATAACAACTGCTATCCACAAATGTCATGGGTACAATGTTGAAACTTTTATTCCATTATTTTTATCAAAGAAAAGGACTCACTAGAGATTAATGATGCATTGGACCTAGTTTATACAGTGTAGTAATTTGCGAGGTTGACCCATGTACAGCTGGCACAGTGTACAGCAGGGGATGTCTGCATTGCCCAGGTACACATCATGAAGGACCAGTTCAGGCCATAGCAAATGTGTGTGAGAGAAAGATTTGCTTCAGCCTTCCCTACTTACATTCTTTATCCATGTGCTTACCGAAGAGAGTCACCAACCTTGACATAAGTGATCTGAGATAAATAAAGCCATAAAATGTATTTCTATGGTCTATAATTTATTTTCGGAAGTGTACATTCACATAACCATATTATATTACCAGTGAGATTTCTCAGCAATGGTAATCACATAATTCATCCAATCACTTTTGAGTATAATCTTACTGAATATAGAAATAGCCTTAGTGAAAGGGGCCTACATAAAACTGAATGGAGAGGAACACTGAATTAACATCTGATTTTTGTTCACTGAGGGCAAGACATTCAATTCAGAGAAAGAGTCTTCATTTTATTGTATCAAACAATTTATTTTCAAGTCTTCTGAATGTGTAAACTTCTGCAGTGTCTTAGATTAACTGTATAATGCATATGGGAGAAATAACATGTCACGTTTATTTCTACAACTTTTTAGGTAATTAAATCAGGATCCAGGGGCTGGGGATTTAGCTCAGCGGCAAAAGCGCTTGCCTGGCAAGCGCAAGGTCGTGAGTTCGGTTCCTGGTACCGGAGAAAACCCAAAAAAAAATAAATAAATAAATAAATCAGGATCCATAGATGAAGTTTCTGAACAAGCATGGGGAAATTTTGTGCATAGGATTAGCATTCTAATTTATAAATGCCTATGCACAGGATAAGAGCATAGTGAACACATAAGAATAAAACTCTACAAGCATTTCCAAATTCTCCAGTTGAATTTTTGGAGATACAAAACATATTAAATATTTTAAACTATAATCACTTCATGTGGATAATAAACTGAAATTGAATATAAATCTCATGGTTTACAACTTTAATAAAGTATTTGCAAATATAGCAGCAATGCCTCTCATGGGATTCTTTAAGAAATTGAGCCACATTTCTGCTTAGGAGAGAAGCAGCTGCTGTATATAAATGTAAAGGGAAAATTTCATTCATTTCTTCACCACATGCTGGGTGGCTTGAATCCATACTTGAAGTTCTCTGGTCTCCAGTGTGACCCATGCCTAAGTCCTTCCAGTTGTATCTCCAATGTGTGTTTTGAATCTGCCATACATATCTTTCACATTAATGTTATGGTATTGTACAAACTATCATTCTATCTACACAGGGTGATTAAATTCATCTTTCTGTGAATATTCTATCCACTTTAGCCCTCTTTTTACATACTCATCTGCTGTCTTGGATGAAGTAACCTAAGTTGACTTATACGTGTTAATTACTTTATAAAAACCATCATAGAACTTTACTGTTGTGATTTGAATATTGCCTTTGACCTCAGAGGATGAACTGTGACAAATAGCTTGGCATTCTGTCTCAAGGGAAGCTGGGACAGGGGAAGACCGTTAGATGAATAGGGCTATGAATTTTTCCTAAAGGAACCTCTTGCTAGTTCTCGTGACATAGTTGTTATGAGAGGAGCAACCCTCTCCTCTCTTATTCTGCCTACATCTTGGTTTTAGGAGTGATTTTTCTCTTGGACATGGTTTCCTGTCACTGCTATTCATAATCCCTGTGAGATCCTCACCAGAATTGAGCTAGTAGAGGCACCACACCCTTGAGACTTCATAGTTATTAGCTAAACACACCTTTCCTTTACAACATTAACTGCCTTGGGTATTTCATTATAGTAATGGAAACTAATTACTATAGAAAATCGGGCATGAGTATTGCTCACCACGTTTAGTCAGTGTTACAATTATAATCAGGTGCAAAAAAAAGCAGAAGAGAAAGATTTGAAAAAGTCATAGCCTAACCAGGGAAAGACCAAAATATCATGAAATGGCACAGGCACGGAATGCAGCAAAAGCAATTGAAAATACATTGTATTTTCTTCATGAAAGACTTGAGTGTTTCTAGTTAATAATGCTGCTGGTGGAGGGTATGTGATAGGTGTGTGTGTGTGTGTGTGTGTGTGTGTGTGTGTGTGTGTGTGTGTATCTCTCTCATGAGCTAATCATGCCTCTGCCATCTTCCTCTCGTGGCTACAAAAGTTGCTCTGAGTGTTGCCTTCATCCCTGTCTGCTGGAAGGAATAAGGAGCTTGAATGAATGCACAAGGGAGATTTTTATGGACCTATCAACATTAGTTTCCATCATTTCAGTTAACTAGAATTCAGACATATGGCCATACCCAATAATTTAAATGCTAGGAAATGCATTCTGTGTATGGAAAAATAAGAAGACATGAACTTCTAGCAGTCACGAGCCATCTTTGCAACATTCATGCAAAATCATCTCATCCTCCTTGGTCGTACTCTTCCTGGGGCTTTTCATCTCATCCCGAATGGAATCACAATTCTTCCCCTTCGTTTCATATGCTTCTCTTCTTATTTACTCTGCACGCTTTGTCCTTCCACTTCTTCACTATAAACACTTAATCAGTCTCAGGTTCTTCTGCCTGAAATAGTAATTTTCAAAGAACACTCTGGAAAATAGTTTCCCTTGCTACTCAATCTTAAATTGTCCACCTCTAATTCTAACATTATCAGTTATTATTAGTTCTCACCACCCAATTACCTGGGATGGATTGACGAATGCATATATTCCTATATGATGAATACATATATTATTTTTGATGGGCTCTCTCATGTCAGTGTAGGGTCAAAAAAGTTGATTTTTGTTACCTTATTCAATAATGTATGGCTGGGGCCTGGAATAGTACCCAGCAAGTTTATAGTAGATGCTCAAAAAATATATCTTAAGTGAAAGAATATATCCCATATGACCATTGTCTTTTATCAGCCTGTCTTTCTGGACATTGCTCTCTGATAGCCTAAATACATATTAAAAGTTGTGAAGCAAAATTAGGAAATATTAGGTGCACATCAAGTACCTGAAAATATTCATGTATTATGACTAGCTCATTTTTAAGGTCACATTGTTCTGATTTTCTTTGCTATATAGCAAGTACTTCAAAACAATGACTGGGGCTAGAGTCATATGTAAAGTATTTTCACTCAAAAATCTGGTGCCTGGACTAAAAAGCTCCCAGACATGGGCTCTTTGGTTGTCCATCTCTTGCTTTCACTTCTAATTTTTTTTTTTTTTTTTTTTTTTTGGTACCAAGAATTGAACTCAGGACTTTGCACTTGCCAGGCAGGCACGGTGGTACTGAGCTATATCCCTGGCCCCTTGCAGACATATTTTAAAGCCACTATAATATTCAGTGTATTACGTAAACTATAAATTTCATATCGTGCTCCCAGGCTGCCTTCCTGCTAATTTATGCCATTGCTTTTGTCCCCTTTCATTCTTTTTATCAGTCTCTCTCTTGGATTCATAGCTTCTACAAAATGACACTATAAATATTTTTCCTTTTAATTTTAGAATTAATTCAATGTATTTTGTTTGTCTCTGATCAGATTTCTAGTTTGAGGAAATAAGAAAGTATTACTATTGAAATAGAGTTAACCTTTATAGAAGAAGTCAATATGTGTTCAGTTGAGCATGAGTTTACATTTCCTAACTGCAGAGAAATATAGGGTAAACCCCAGGAACATTATAACCTTCTGTTCTAAAAAGTGGTGGGTTTTCTACCTCTATTTTGTACACATGAAAATACTTTGTTTTTAAAAATTTGTATTTTAGATTATGTATATTTGTTCAGAAATCATTTTACTGTAAGGTATATTAGGACTGTAAACATTTTTAAATGATTGTCTTTGTGTTTATTACATAAGCTACGATTCTATGGTAAAAATATTTATTGAGTGTATAATTTCTATTTAAATAATAGTAAGAGCTAATGTGATCGAGTACCTAGTAGGTATCAGAATACTAGGCACACTAAATGTGTTAACTTTTTACCATCATATTATAGAATACTTCTGAGGTAAAAATGTTATTTTAACTCCAAGAAAAATAAAACAAAAGACAGATAAGTTAAGTAACTTCACAAAGACAAACTTTGTTTCAGCAACAGAGTTGGGAGTCAAAAGCCATGAAATACACCTCCAGGGCATCTTTCAAATTTTAGCCAGATTTTTAATAAATGCTTAATTTCCTCCCAACTGTTTGCACTAGCCAAAATCCTTCAAAACCTATGTATGTGTGCGTGCGTGTGTATGTGCACCTTATATTAAGTCAGGGCTTTGTGCACGCCCTACCCCTTACCTATGTGTTCATCCCCTTTCACATGTTCACTGTCCTTGTATTGCCAGAGACCTACTGGGATTTTTTTCTGTGTTGTGAGTACATTTTATTATGCTTATGGAAAAAAAACAAAACAAAACAAAACAAAACAAAACAAAAAAAAATCTTCAACAAAGCAGAGTCCCACAATAGCTTTCCTAAGTATGGAATGTTTTCCTGATATATGGCTGTTTTTAATTTGAGGAAATGCTATGTTTTTGTTAAACATTTCTGCTCCAATTATGTGGACAGACATTTACTTAATTTCATATTCTAAAACCGTCTATGTAGTTTATGATTTAAAAAAAAATGTTGCAGGAATTGGCATAAGTCCTTCACTAGCTATCTTACAATTTTTTGTACAAAAATTTTAAAGATTTTTCTACTTATTAGAGAACATCAGTGGAATCACCAAAGACAACAAAAAGTATGTACACCTTTAAAATATTCACTATTAGCAAGCAACGAAACAGCTAACATATCGCTATAAATATATATCTGTTATTTTTATTGAAAGGCATATATCTGCAAGTTATTGATCAGAAAGTTAATTAGAGTTCATTGGCAGTTTCCCAGAAGGAATTGATCAGATTTAGCCCCTGATCCATATCTGATTGGAAATTATTTGTGAATTTTAAATTATAGAGGCAATGCAGTTTTTCCCAAACATTTAGAGTCATCAGGTTTAATTTCCATACATCAATAACTTTGTTCCATAAGATTTCTTTAATGAAATTTATAACGATAATAGTTGAAATGATAGAGACCAGTCCTTTCACATGCCACATGGGAGAACTGTCTGCTCTGTGTAGGTGTGCCCATTATTCATGCAGATTAAATACTCTATTTCTTTTTTCCCAATTGAACATTCTATAGTAATGACACCTCCCCAAACACCACAGGGAATTTTATTATATTGTTTAGTAGTTCTACAATGGTTTCATTATTATCTTTTAAAAATTGATTAGAGACTTGAAAAATCTAAAAAGTAGCAAATTCAGTAGATTTCACCTGAATATAGATAGCTCAGTTTCTTTTTCCAAATAAGTAAATCTAAATCAGTTTTTTTCATTGAACTAATATATGAAGAATTTCATAAAACACAACTTCAAGTAAAATTGTTTTGTCTAGATATTGAATAATCTTCTCTTTACTTCCATATAATGATACACAGACAAATTAGTTATATTTCCCATGTTTATTAAAACACAAATTGTTCCGCTTCATGGATGGAGCCTCTTTTGTCATATTTAATATAGCCAAAAGAAGATGTGGCAATTGATAGCAGTGCTCTAAAATTAAGATTGATTCACATTACTAAAAGAATCTTGTTCAAGTAATATGATAATTAAAATTCTTCAATCAGTTGCTCTGAAGGTATTTTGCAGTTATAAAATGCTATCAAAACAATGGTTACTCATTAAAAATCTCAATTCCACCTTTTCTCTCTGTTGTTACAGCACACACTTATTTCTCAAATGCACAAGTTTACCATATTTAGTTTGTGTTCATTAAATGGTCTGTAGGTAGGAGGTATAGGGCAAAATAACTGTGATCTGATTATGGCTTTGCCTTAAACTGGCTCTCAGATCCTGAATACTTAAACAGACCTCATCTTACCTTTGTCCGTCATAAGAAACTGCAGGATGTAAACTGTAAGACACACTTCCTCCAACAACCAGTAATAACATCATTGCGTAATGTCCCCGGACTCGTGCCATTTTTAAAGGTATTTCAGGAGTGAACCACCCTTTATTTTCGTTTACAAATGTACCCTAAACAAATACATGACTATCCAAGGCTATGCAGTTTTTCATTTAGCAACACATTAAAGAACACTGAATTTTGAAACAAATCTCTGTTCTTAAAATTGTGTATTCAACCAGAAAGATAATGCGAGTGATTTCTTAATAGATATTTAGAAACCCTCTGCTTCTCTGTGCATCAGTTGCTACAAAAGATAGGAACGAGTTTGGATATTTACAAGTACAAAGATGCCCAGGATAGGGAAGCTCCCTCCAAACAGCTCGGGGAAGAATAAAATAACTTCATAACAGAAGCAGTGGTGATGTGCTACTGGAAACTGACAGAGAAATAATTTCACTTAGGGTGACAGAGGAAATTTTCAGAGAAAAGTGGTTTTTTTACTAGCCTTTTGAGAAGTGAAAAGCCTTACATATTCAGAAACAAAGTGTTCCTTTCGTTTGTTGCCTAAACAGTAACATTAACTAGCTTTATGAACTTACTCATTTTCTTTTTAGGTGGTATAAGACACACTGATGATCTTTTAAAGACAAATCTATGCTTAAATTTGCATCGTTTAGATATACTGTAATAAGTCACAAACCGTGCAATTTCTACATTTTATTCTGCAATTTTTACATAATGCTTAAAAGTTAATTTGCCATTTGAAAGTCCACACAATTTAATATATAATTTTTAATTAAATGAACACCGCGCCCAGTTTTCTTTTAGCTGCCTTTGTCTGTTTCCCTTTGAATTCTGTCAAGTGTTCCTTCAGTGAAGTCCTCCTTCTAAATGCGCCAGGAAGTTTGAAAGAGGTTCCACCAAGAGAATTCTTCAACTAGACTCCATAAGATGCTCTTTTTCTCCTTCCTTCTCTTCCTTTCCTTGCTCCTTCCCTTTTCCTCTCTTTCTTGCGCTTTCTTCCTTTGTTCTCCTTTTTACTTTTTATGTTTTATCATGGGTATCTGTTTGCAGCGCATGGGGCTGACACTTCCTGTGTGCAGCTGGCGCGTGCGCAGGGCACATCTTCGCTCCTTTTCATCCCCCTCCCCTCTCGTGCCTGCTTTCAGAAAGCTCTGACTCTTTGCTTACCATTACCTATCCTTCATGTTGCTCTTTATTCATACACATTTGGATTTCTCTTATACAAGAAACAATGCGATATTTAAGCTTGTGTGTCTGATTTATTTCACTCAAGATTATACTCAGGGTGTATTCATTTTCCTGCAAATGCCTCAAGGTTTTTTTGTTTTTGTTTTTTTTTGTTTTTATGAGACAGGGTGTCCCTATATAGTTCAGGGTAGCCTTAAGCTACACTGTAGCTCATGCTGGTCTCCCACTCACAGGGATCTTTCTGCCTCAGCCTCCCAAGTGCTAGGATTACAAGTGTGTGCCACCACATCCAGGCCTGATTTTTATTTATTTATTCGTATTTTATTTATTTATTTATTTATTCTCAATAAATCTACTTCTCTGAAAGTTTCATAAGCGTAGAAATAATCAGCCCAGTAATTCAAATCCATTTTAGCCAAAATATATCAATTAAGATCAACTAAAGTTTAGTGACTGATAAGAAAACTCTTATCTTTTGAAAGCTTATAATGACAATGACATGCATTAAAACCAATGATACTACATTAAAAATATGAGCAATTCACTATATATAAATATTTCAATATCAAAAAATGTAGGGGGCTGGGGATATAGTTCAGTGGCATGGGCGCCTACCTGGCAAGTGCAAGGTCGTGAGTTCAATCTCTCGTACCGGAAAAAAAAAAAAAATGTAGTTAGAAAACTAAATTGGGGTGCATTTCTTTTCTTCTGCTATTTTGAAGTTTATGTACTATCAGGGTTACTTTCTCTAATTGTTTTAAGGGATTCTCAGGAAATGCCATCTGGACTTGCAGATTGCATTGGGCACAGATATAAATTACAAATTTAATTTATTTAATAAATATAGGGCTCGCCAGGCATGGTAGCGCACACCTGTAATCCCAGCACTTAGGAGGCCGAGGCAGAAGGATTGTTGCGAGTTCGAGACCAGCCTGGGCTATATAGTGAGCTCAAGGCCAGCCTGAACTGCATAGCAGGACCATGTCTCAAAAAGACAAAAAATAAATAAATAAAATATTTGTTTTGCTTTTTAGGAATCTGAATGTCCTTTAACAAATTTATTGTTGTAACGTTAGTATAGTTTATTTTAAAATACTTTTTGGTCTAGAATGTGTTAGAAAATCAGGTTTCAGTGAGGAAGAAAAAAAAAAGGCTTTTTCCAGTTTCTATGGGTGTAAATAATCACATTGAGCCAACGTCTAAGGTTAGCATTTGGGAAGAGACACACGTAATCTTTTGCCTTGAACAGGTACAAGGTGGTTCCACTATACCATTGTTTTAACAATTAATGAAACCATGGTAATGTTCATTTGTGTTCTTTTCAATATTCCTTGATTAGTTTTTTTCCAGAAGAATTCAGTTTCCTTCTGTGTTTTAAAGAACTAACTTTGAAACTTTTTTTTAAACTTTCCTCTGTGGTTATGTGTGCTTTCTATCACAGTGACCTCCACCCTTGATTATTTTCTTCCTTCTATATCATTAGATTTAAAATGTTATTTATTTTTCTTCTGGGAACCTTTTCAGATTTGTCTTACACATTTGGCTGTATTCTATTTTCATTTTCATTCAGTTCAATGTGTTTCTTTTCTTAAGTATCCCTTGAAATTCTTTAACCCATTGATTATTTAGAAGGGTATTGTTCAGTTTCTAAGACTAGAGATTTACCTGATAGTTCTATTGATTTCTGGTTTAATTCTTTTGTGGTTGGAGATTCATTCTGTATAATTTCAGCTCTTAAGAGATGTTGAGATTTATGTTATAAGTAAGATATCTTCTCTCTTGCTATGTCTTGTGATGCTGGAGAAGAGTATATATTCTGACACTGTTGGATAGAATGTTCTGTGATTATCCATTTGATGTAGTTGGTTGATCAAGTTCTTCAGTATTCTTGCTGACTTGCTGTCTAGTTTGATTTTAAGTTGTGTCAATGTTTTCTATCATAATTATGGCTTTCTCTACTTATCCTTTCAGGTCTACTAGCTTTTATTTCATGCTGCTGCTGTTTATATTTTATGTTTTACTTTTTTGCTTTAGAAACATTTGGAATTGCTGTCTCTTTTTAGTGACTGAATCTTTTGTTGACAGGTATTGCTACTGCCTAAGTCAGGCAATTATATTTTCTCTAAAATCTATTTTCCTAATTAATGCAGTTCTTCCTACTGTGATATTTGCATATTATGCTTTTACTATTTTGCTTTTTCCATCATTATTATAATTGAAATCAGTTTCTTGTAATCATAGCTGTGTTAAATTTTTTAAATCCACTCTGCCATTCTGTGTTCTAATTGCTGTATCTAAAAAAACAATACATTAAAAGTAATTATTAAAATCTTAGCGCTTAGATGTCTGCACTGTTTTCTACTCTCTGTCTTTGTCAGTATTTATTTGTATTGACTTCCTATGGATTACATGATCAGCAAGAACTGCATACTAGAACATGGAAGGTCTGTGTTTTTCCTTATGTCTCCAGCTGAATATAACTAAATAGTTCAGGGCTTCCTTTCCATTTATCTATAGTGTTTTTTAGTTCACCATCATCATTTTTTCTGTGTTTTAAGAGTTTCACTTTATGGTTAGATATTATAGTGATCTTATTAGTGTGTGCTTACATGTCTTCTTTTTGTGTTTGCTATCCTTGGATGTTTTGTAGCTTCTTGAATCTGTATATTACAGTGATTTAATTTTTGAAAAACCTTTCACTAGAACTTCTGTAGATATTCCATTTTTCCCACTCCTTTTTTTCTCTCCTTCATTAATTCTACTTGCACTTATGGTAAAACTCTCACTAAGTTTTATATTTGTTATCTTCACTCCTAACTTTTCTTCTCTGTGTTCTTCTGTCTGTAGATCAATTCTACACATTTCTTCTTGCCCTGCCTTCTACTTCACCAATGTTATACTTTGTTGCTTCTCATTTGCTATTAAACATATTTTTCACCTTTTTAAGTGCACTTATTTCACCTTTTCCACTGTAAAATTTACATTTGGTTTAGTTTTATAGATTTTAACTTTCTGGTGAAATTTTTCATTTAGCATTCTTCAACATTTTATCTTTTTTCTCAAACATTTCAACTGTAGCTATTTTAATATTGTTGTCTGTTAATTCCTGTGTCTTGACCATCTGCAGTCTACTGTTATTCTTCTATTTTTCTTTGACAATTCTTTATTTCAGTGGAGCATCATTTATTCCTATGGACAACTTGCTCAGGATTATTCAATTTTTCTTCAGGAAACATTGCTTTTTTTATGTATTTCATTTCATTTTAATTTATAGTAATAGTATAACATGATTTTGTTACCCCAATGCTGTCAGGTCTAAGCAGATTCAGGACTGAGTTGGTAATGTTCTTTGACTCCCATTGGCCCCATTCCCAGGACTTAGCTCTTCAGAACTTACAACTGTATACTCTGGGTTACTTGCTGAGATATTTTGCATAGTTTTCATCCTCTTGCTCTCTATCTCTGTCTGTTTGTCTGTCTCTTTCTCTTTGAAACAAATGATTCTTTTAAAAAAAGGAGCTGTAATGTGTGAAGTTTACTCTGTGTTTTTCCCTTCACTTGGATTTTGATTCAAGTTAGCATTCCAGAACTTATATGTAATACTTTCAAGAGATGTTTAAAAAATTATATTGACTTTTAAAATAAAAGTTTGGGCAAGCTGAAGTGACTCTAATAAAATCATTAACTGAAAAATGATCAGAATATGAATACGTTTATAGAAAAACAGACTAACTCTGAATATTTGAAAGACAATAATTATAAGACATGGAAAATACAAATATTCTAAATAAAATATAAAATAAGTAAGTAGCAAGGTTCATTTTTCCACAATAAGTTAAATACTCTCTAAATTGCTATTTGGAAGATTTGCTACTTAATTTTTATTTTTTAACAATGTAAAAGCTAGTGATATAGGAAATAGAAACTGCCAACCTGAAAGATATCTTGGACCAGTTCATGTTCTCTAAAATCAAAGAATGAATTTTAGGAACAATGGAGGTTAAGAGCAGAACATATTTATTGAGGGAAAGAAAGCTTCTGTCCGAGAGAGGGACAGAAGGGGCCTGAGTGGGGTTGCCCAGGAACCTGTCTTTTCTAGGGACTTTTATAGAGCAAAACCACAAGGTGAGGCGGGTCCAAGGTGGAAAGCATGGGAACTCACTAGGTGGGGATGGGGTGGGACAGAACTATGGTCAACCAATAAGATTACACATATAATTGTTCAGATAAAATTGATTAGATCAGGATCAAATAGGGAAGTGAGTCATGCAGCAAGCGGGCATGAACACAGACCAGGGGCCTTTCCCATAGGGGTTTGGGTTAGTGACTCTTCCCCGCCTTTTAAAGGTGATTGTGACCTATTTAGAATATCAATCCCTGAGGTCCATCCCTAGGGAGATATGTGGGTGCATCTGTTTCATCTTTTGTCCACAGCTACAGGTGTCTGTCTCCCATAGTTGCAAGGTAATTCATCTACACTGGCTCCTTCGATGGCCTGGCCCTGTCTGACTGCCTATAATAATTTTAACATTTCTATTTAATTCACCTGCCTATAACAATAGGAAAAAATTGATGATCTGATGTATTTGTATTTTAAAGGTGCTAACAGTAGCATACTTTCATAATATAACAATCAAGAATACATAAACAATAATTGGCAAATGGCTCAATGAGCAAATAATGAAAATTTTAAATTGAGCAATGGATTTACAGTCCTTTCTTCCTAATTGGATATGGCTTAATTGCAGGAACTGTGCACTGAAAAATTATGTTAATGGATATGTATTATTTCAGTGATAATGTAGGAAGCATTCATAGCTACCACTTAATATATGATACAGTGTTGTGTATAATTCAAGCCTTTTATTTTAAGAACTTGTCATTTCCAAAAATAAACTCATCATGATACCCCCTTGCTCAGTAGACTCCAGTGTTTTTGTTTTCTTTTGTTTATTATTTAAAAGCCTGTGTGTCCAAATGCTCTGCCTGGTCTTTTTGACTCTAGCACAAAGGCACAAAAGGGAAGACGTGTTTTCTTTTGTTTAATTTTTAAAAGCCTGTTGTGTCCAAATGCTTTGCCTGGTCCTCCTGACTCTAGCACAAAGGCACACAAGGGAAGACAACCGAGAGACGGGGGAAAAGGGAGAAGACAGTGGAAAAAAAAAATGCATGAAGGCATATTCTATGCATATACTAGCTTCCCACAAGGAATGTGATCATTGTGTACTGTAAACATGTACTAATAAAAAACCTGAAAAAAACATTTTATCAGTTTTTCTGTGAAATAGCATTTCTAATATTTCTTGACTCAAAAATAATTGATTTTTAAAACTTAGGGATATCTTTCCATTAAGTCATTCTGTGCCTGTGTTTCATCATTTATAGACTAAAGGGAACGTGATATAAACAAGGTAGAATTGAGCCTTTGGAAAAATGCCTAGGTTTAAGGAAAACAGTATTTTTCTTTAATTGAGAGGAGGTTTTTTTTAATTAAAAAGAGAAAAAAAATATTCCAGAGAATTTTGGATTCTAAAAGAAAGCATATTTCAAAAAAAAAAAAAATGAAAGTATAAGAGATATGAGCTAACAGCCTAAAATGGCCGAAACGATTAAGGTGATGTTGAAAGATACAGTGATTTCTGCATATTATGGGAGTAACTGGCATTTGAGAAATACTGTGAAGATGAAGTTGACAGTGAATAAGAGAAAAAGTGGGGATGTGGGAGAGACTGTTTACTAGATGACAGAGACTTTAGCACTTGCAGAAGCTTGGGTGATGGCAAGCAATTGGTGACAAGGTAGAAATGAAAATATCCAGTAGAGAAAATAAGCAGATGCAGTGCTGGAAAAACAGACCCAGATGCAAGTGCAATGGCAGCACGACACGGGGGGGGGGGGTCATTCCAAGGCAGAATGGAGAAGCAGTGGAGCTGTTAAGCTTTGATTTAGTATGAAATACACTTCAGGCCTTTATGCTTAATGCTGTTTCTTTGTCTCACTGGAGTAACAGGGCCACACACAGCTTTTGCTGAAACCCTGACCTGAGGGATAAGTCCAGGTGTGGCTTTGAGAATGATGATGCTAAGAGATTCCTGAAGAAGGAATAGGGCATGAAAAGGGTAAACACGTAAAGCCTTAAGAACCAACAAAGACTGTCTTCTAAATAACTATGTCCTTAAATTAATAATCACTAATAAGCAAAATAATTACAAACTTTACATATCATGTCATGGCAATACTCGATAATACTTGTTTTCACTTGAATACTTGGAGTTTAACCAAAGAACTGGACACTGTATTTATTATAGTTTCATTAGAGTGGTACCTTGCTTCATTAACCCTTGTGTTTGCAAACAATTTGGTTCACAAACTGGAGTGTTTGACAAAAATTTTGTTATCATTTGCAAACTCTGCATCCAGTGACAAACATGACCATGGCTATCTTTCCCCCACAAACACTAACATGGCCATTTTTTCCAAAGTCGCAGAACAAATTAAGTTCGTGAACCAAGATACCACTCTACAAGGCCCGGTTGATAGCTGCTTGTGTAATACAGAGCAATGTCTTTATCCTTTAACTTCTATCTTGGTATCTTATTTCTTTCAAACAATGCCCCCCAAAGAACAGAGAAACAGGACAAACTGCAATAATATATAATCAGTAAAGTTTGGAAAAAATTAGTCATAAAGGACATTAAAAAACATTTAAATATTACATAGAAAAATATTTTAAGTTGTTAGTCAAAGAATGTCTCCTTATTGTAATGAAATTCTCCCAAAATCTCTATGGAAGAAAATTAATTTACTCTTGTATCTCCTTATACACTGGTAACTATATAAATTGAGTAGACATCCTTTTAACCAAAATAATTAAATTAATTAAAAGTTAAATATACATTTACATGTATTTATCAGTCTTACTCTCTTAGATTCAGCTTTGATCTAGAATCATTATTTTCTCTGTCCATAATGCCAGGCATCATCTCTTTCTTGTGCTTGAGTATGTAATTCCTACTCAGCATGTGTTTGCTTGATGGAGCTAGACTGCTTGTTAAATTTCATCTTCTTATACTTCTCCATTCTGATTCATTGAATTCCAGGTTATTGCAAATAAGAATTAGAAGAAATATAGCTGACCTAAATAATACACTACCTTTGACAACATTCATCTTTTGTCAAAACAACCTCAAATTACTTATTACCAGTAATGTTAGTGGCCTTTTGATTCAAGAAACATTTTTCTATAGCTAAACTGCATGCAAATGGGTAAGGGATAATTTATTTGGCTTTTCTTCTCACTAAAATTTGTTACCAAATTTAAAATAATGCTCCTAGAAATTCTATGGACTTTTGCACATTTGATTTGTCCGTCTTTCATTATTGTCCTATTGCTAATTGTGAACCATAGGTAATATTTAGAATGAGGAGTACTTAATCAAAACTGAAGTCCATCCAGACTTACTCTGACATCTAGAAGGTTAAAATAATAAGATTTCATTAATGCTTAGGTTCCTATCAATTCAAGAAACAGAAACATTAGAATGAAGAACATAATCAAATGTATGGCTTAGTCCTTTGGAGTAGTTAGTAGTTTGTACATCTCTCAAACTATAGTGGTATCTCGGTTCACAAACACTTTTGGTTAGCAAACAAAAGTGTCTGGCAAAACTTTGTTTTGTTTGAAAACTCTGCATCCAGCGTCAAACACAACCACAGCCATCTTTCCCACAGGAACACAAATGTTTGTGGCCATCTTTTCCACAGCCATGGAAATAATTAAGTTCACGAATCGAAGCACCACTGTATTAATGAGATATCTTCCACAAAGCTATTCAATCATTTATTATCCTAATTTGTGTCTTCCTGAATTGGTGAAAAATATTACCCAACCTAGAAGTTGCAGCGGGGAATTCATGAAGGAAGATTACATGAAGTGAAGATTAAGTAGATATCGAAATTCAAAGTTTCCTTCCTCCTTCCTGTCCTCCTTCTCCACTTCCCTCCACCACTCCTTCCCTTTCTTCTTTCTTACCTTTTTTCCTTATGAATTATTTATATGTGAAATAAAAAAAAAGTTGTGCATACAGATACAGAAGAATGGTGGGTACCAAGGTTTAGGGAAGGGTGTAGTTGGATAGATGTTGGACAAAGGCTACAAAATTTCAATTCAATAGGAATAACTTCAGAGAGGTCTCCTCATGCATGCCAGGTGTTAATTAAATACTAGTAACTGCATACCGAAGTATTCCTAAATTGTTGTGAGGTCTTCTGGGGCCTAAGTAGAAAGAACTACTAAGATTAATTTACAGTAGTGATTATTGGTAGAAAGATGTAATTTTCTCTCAAAGGTTTACTTTTGAAAAATTGTATTGCTCTAGAGGAAAATGTGTGAGTAAAGTTATGTATTTTGTCTTAATACTTTACAGCAGAACTTTGGAAAAAATGTACATAGGTTGTGGGTTGTGCTGCCTTAACATCTAGATTGAATTTATATTTTAATATGTTGACATGGATATTTTCTTTTATATGTTGTTACTTTATGGAGTTATTGGTCCTCAGAACTTTGAACAAATTTAAAGAACTTCACCTTAGTGGCCAGATGTTAAGCTCCCTTATTTTTATGGAGACTGTCTTAGCATGACTAACTGTACTTAACTGTCATTTGAGATTAGTTGTGCTCTATTTACCTGTCCAAGACCATAAATTCAGTTATTGGTACTCAATATCTTTCAAAGCTTTAATTTTAAACATCGAATACATGAAGGAAAATATGTGGAATATGTTTTAGACTATTCCTCTAGATCAACAATTCTCACCCACACATAAATCACAGTCTTTTTGCATAGTAAAGTCCATATCCCCAAACTCTATCCTAATGCAACTTAGAATCACTGGTTCATATGATAAATACTGTAGTCTGACGTTGAATTTTTACTAAGAATATTCTATTTCAATATGCTAAAATCTGTTCCTATATATGTCATCTATGGAAAAAAAACACATTTTTTTCACCATAATTGCAAGGGGCCCAGTTGTTGGCAATATAGATCTATAGAACAAACACATGATGAAAATACCCCCAAATGCTTAATCTTTTAAAGCTGTGGTTTTAAAATCATGTATTTGTTTATAGAGAGAAACTTTCTGTAAGTACCTAATGTGTTTCCAACTGGATGTTTTAATTATGCTGCAAAATCACTAAATGATTAATAATTATATGAGAATGAGTTCAGTGAGTGGGACTATGTGGAGTATTTATTTAAGAAAATATTTTCCAGGTCAGCTAAATTCCAGTTAATACTGTGTTTTGTTACTATGAATAACAATGAAACAAAATACGTGAAGTTAGAATATTGTTCCATTCCACAAGGGAATAGATTTAGAAAAATTAATTCTGAGATAATCTTTAAGATAATAGATTTAAAATTTTTCCCATGTGTTCAGAAAATGTAATTCAATGCATGACTTTATTGTGGATAGCAATGAAATATTATATACTATATATAGTAAAGGGCTGAGTGGGAAATGATAGATTATGTAGAAGAAGGTGTTGCTGATGAAAAAGTGAAAGGGGAAAATGCTCAGACATGTTTTAAAAGTGGCGATCCTGACATAGGATAGAAAAAATAAAGATAGGTAGAGAAAAGACAAGGGGATGCATAACTAAAAATTATACTTATAAAAAGACTGCAACTTCCAGGACCCAGTGGAAGTTACCAAGACAAACCATACGGGCATTCTCTTGGTTAATTTAGGCTCCTTTCCTTGCAGACTTCTCACACTCAAAATTCCTCAAGAATACTGTAAGTCCATAAACTGCCTCAGTTAAGACAAGTAAAGAGCAGGAGCCTGATTGTAAGATAAAAGAACAGATTTTTAAAAATCAAATTATAATAAAATTATCCATCTTATTAAAATAACTGGGCTTAAACCTTTAAAATGGGGGCCAGTACCCTCCTGAGGGTTGGGTCACCTTTTCCTGGGGGCTTCCACCTCTTCAAAAGAAGCATAAATGTTCCTAGTTCCACGAAATGAAATCTCTCTTTCTTGAAGACTTCATCCGATTTCATCCGATTTCCTTCAGTGTGTACTTTTAAATGTCCACCGAATAAATAGTTTATGTGCCTTTACTGGCCAGTCCTGAAAATTCTTTTTCCAGAACATCAGTAGTGAACCGGGGTGGGTTTGGAATCCTTATCTCCCTTTCAGAAACTGCTTGAGAACTTGTCTGGTAGCAATGAGAGACGCCTAATTGAGGTCCGTGAGCTCGGAGTGCCACGTTACATAGAAACCTAGCAGGCAATTGAAATAAGCAAGTGTAACTCAGAGTTGGAGAGAGGGGACTTTCCCAAAGTGGCTTTTGTGCTGAGGCAAAACTATGAGTGTAAAGCAAGTTCTGAAATTAGAGAGGAGAACCGAGCCGCTCAGATTCAGGACAAAGGAAGGGAAAATAGAATCAGTCTGATAGTTAGACACAAAAGGTCAGGATAGATTGTACACAAGAAACACATCAAAGCGGTGGAACTGCGCTCCTTGGAACATGTCCTGCCTGCCAGTTATTAAGAAAAAAGTTCCCTTACTGATGGGAGAATTTAAGAGGAGGAAATAGATGTCGTTGCACGCAGAGCAGGGTCTGAGTTCAGGAGCCCATTTAAGAGGTCAACCCCGGAACAAAGACCCACTTCACATCCTTGGAGAGAGTACCCAAGATTGAGTGACAGCTGGACTAAAACCAGTTGTGGGCACAGTACAACTTTCTGTTCCGTGTACTCAGGAAGCTGTTACACCCGTCGCACCCTTCACTGACTTCACCTGGCTTCTTTTCATCCCTGAATTCTCAGGAACCACCAAGTGCACGATTTCTCTGATCCCTCTGGAACAGTTAGTCTCGCTTTGTTTTTTTCAGTATTTCCTCTCATATCACAAAGTCCCTTAGTTCTTATCTAGATGAAGCCATTACTTTCCACGTTTTCCTCCGTCACCTACATTCATATTTATCCTGTTGGCAGCAGTAGTAGGAATAGACATGCTATGAGTGCTCAGGCAACATTAGCTAGAAAGCAGCTGACGTATACTGTTTGCTTACTTTCTATTGTATCAGCGTAATCAGAGCTTCATGGGTCAATTTCGTGTTTTATTATCACAGCCATTCTGTGGAATCGGAATACTGAAGCTTTAAAATGTCATATATACAGTTAAGTGAAGAAATCACATTATAGTCCAGGCACTCTAACCTGAGACTACTTGTTGTTTTCTGAGTAAGAAAGAAACCCCTGACTTTCTAAACATGGTGTGAGCTATTAATCTCTTGATCCAAATTATGGGCATACTAGTTTTTTTAAGAATTCCCCTTTGTAGCTGGGCGTGGTGGCACATGTCTGTAATTCCAGCACTTGGAAGACTGAGGCAGGAGGATCGTTGTGAGTTTGAGGCCAGCCTGGGCTACAGAGTGAACTCAAGATCAGCCTGAATTGCATAGCAAGACCCTGTCTCAAAAAGACAAAAAAAAAAAAAAAAAGAAAAAAGAAAAAAGAAAAATTCCCTTTAAAAGTGTATCATATTCTTAATATTCCAAGAGTTCTGAATTTTTAAAGCAGTGTGACTTTAAGGTAGCTGGTATTGGCTCTTCACTCTTATTTAGTGAAGAACTTTGGGAATAATAAATGTCTTTGCACAGCTTTCTGCCTATTTTGACTTTACCAAAAGGAAATATGACATGTTAATCTGCATGAAGCCAATGTAGATTCTTTGTTACTAAAATTATGGATGATATTCCTTAATATTTCAAGCTGGACTTGAAGAGAGGGTTGAAGGAGAGGGGAGAAGAGGAAGAAAAAGGGGTTAAGAGGTTTTATATATGTGCACTAACTGCCCACAATGAAAGTATTACGTGGTAATGCAAGTAATATACATCTAGTAAACATGCACTAAAAGCAAGAAATATTAATAAAAGAAATAAAAACCCTAAATAATAAAAATAATATTTCAAGTATAATGGTCAAGGTAAATCTGCTCTTGAGGGCCGTGTAGGAAATCTGTGCCTTAACCTGGTAATCCTTCCCAAATTTCTAAGGAAGACAAGATAACTATTTTCTAGAAGGTTCTCAGACTTGTCAAATGTTTTCAGAAGGCTTGCTAAAAAAATGCCAGCGATCTTTTCCCAAGAAGGGAGGATTTGATCTGGGCTAGCACTCATGATACTGTCTTTCCAACATTCTCTGTTGAATCTGAGGCTGCAGAACCAGGGGCCACACTTGGGGAGCCGCTGCTCTGAACTGTGGAAGTCATCCTTGCAACTGCCAAAAGCTGGAATGAGTTGAATGCATTCTTAACCTAACATCTAATCATTCCCTTTAGAAATGAGTTCAGATCAACTCTTCCACTGTAAACGTCGTTGTCCCCAGTACACGTAGTGTTATTGTACTGGTTTATACTCAGCAACTTCCCAAGTAATATAAATAATTGATTTGACATTTATGAAATGTCTTTTCCTTGAGGTGCACACACCTTTCACATTTAAAGTTGTACTTCTATTGGGTTTAGGTAGCATTTAGATAGAGTTTGAGCCCTAGTTTGGCTTTGGCCTTTCTAAGAGTATATGAATCTTACATTTTGCTAGTCAACTGTAGAAGCACAAATTTTCATAAATCCCTCGATATATATGTTTGATAGCCCACTTACCCAAGGCCAGACACCACCACTAACATCAGCAACAATCCTTGTGTGTCATTTTCATGTAATATATACAAATTCCCTGCTGCTTTACTTATAGCACTGTCTTTGAATTTACCCTTCAAGCAATCCTAAAGAACTCTACCTGGACCAGGGTCCTTTGGTTCCTTCACACAGTTGTTACAATTAGCTCATGTTGGGGTATAGTTTGACTACTAGTCCTGTGAATTTGACTGTTATAGTCATGTAAATATGTGGTTTAAAATGATGCTTGTTTTATGTCTCTTTTATGCAGGTGCAACAGATAATTTCCACTCAGATCTCTCAGCCAAGAGTAGGGCTTTTTGTTGTTGTTTATTTGAAGGGTTGAATTATTTTGAATTTGCGGATACTGTGAATATGAAATTAGCATTTTCTTCTCAGCCTTTGCTCTGTAAAGCTGATTTCTGGCTCAACTCGCAATTGTATAGGTTGTAAAAACATGCCTATAATACCACCATCAGTTTGAATTTGTGTTATTTGTCATAATACTTGCATTAAAAGAGAAAAACTGTATGTATTTCTAACTGGTTTGAAGAACAAGGGGGAACATACTGTTTAAAAAGGAAATGTTCCATTTTGAATATTAAATTTATTTCATTTAGTTTCTTTACACACTATCTTGGCAACTCTGTGGTCTGCAGTGATGGAAAAATACTTTAGAAAAATCTTTCCTTGTGTAACAAGCCAGACTTTACTTGAAAGCCGGAAAGAAGCAGGGAGAATGCCAGGACAATTCTGATGCAAATATGCACAGCCCATTTATTTATTTTCTTAAATGTTATCTCATAATTACTGGCCCTAAAAATTAGTAAAACCACAAAAGAAATTTCCAAGAAGAAAAAATCGATAATGTAAAGTGATATGGAGTGTGAATGACATAAAAATATAGAAGACTTAGAAAATAGCTCCGTGTTAATTGGCTAAGAGGTCTTTGCTACTTGTGAGCCTTCCATGCCGTCAGAGTTGCCAAGTAAACACATGTGGAGGGTGTTCCAGTGAGTGACGATCCTCTGGACGGTGGAGACAACTGGGGTTTCACCTTCCTGTCAGGAGATATGCCACAAATAGTCTGAGGGATTATGGATGTGAAGAGAAGTGTTTCAAGTGTGAGTGTTGATACAGGAAAATAGAAACTCCCAACCTGAATGATATCTCAGATAAGTTCATGTTCTCCAAAATCGAGAAAATGAATTTTAGGAACAATAGAGCTTATGAGCAGAATATATTCATTGAGGGAAAGAAAGCTTCTGTCTGAGAGAGAGAGAGAGAGAGAGAGAGAGAGAGAGACAGGGGTCCCAAGTCGGTTGTCCAAGACTCTGTCTTTTTTAGGGACCTTTAGGGAGCATAATCATGAGGTGAGGTGGGTGCGGGGTAGGGGAAAATGGGAAATCACAAGGTGGACATGAGGTGGACATGAGGTCAGTCAATAAGAACTGTTCAGGTAAAATTGATTAAATTGGGATCAAATGGGGAAGCGAGTCATGTAGCAATTGGGCATGCATACAGAACAGGGGCTTTTCCTCTAAGAGGTTGGGTCAGTGACTCTTCAAGGTGCTTGCTACCTACTTAGAATCCCTGATGTCCATCCCTGGGGAGGTATGTGGGTGCATTTTTTTAGCCTTTTGTCTTGAGGTCTGGCCTCCGAGCAAGTATGTCTCCACTTGCAAGATATCTTATCTTTCATATTGGCTCCTTCAAGGGCCTGGCCCTGGCTCACTACCTATAACATTTCTATCTAACTCAGCTGCTTAAAACAGTGACCTAACTATTGTGACCTAACCCAAGTTCCACACTTGGATGTGGCATACAGAAGACAAGATATTGAAATTTCAAAACAAGTGCATAATTGAAAGAAAATAGAAGTTCAATGTACAGTGACACGGTGGGCAGATAGAATCACTTTGGAAAGGAAAAAAGACAGCTCTTCAGAGAATAAGAAACAAAACAGTAATGGGAGATTTTGATTTGAGTTTGTCTCATTATTTTTACTCCATTTCAGCTTCCAGTACTACATAATCTATTTCATAAATATTAAAGATGTACTTTTTTAAAAAAGAATGTCAAAGAACTAACTACAGTTAGTTCAGGTCTTCGCAATCTGCAGTTCATTTTATAGCTGTTTCCAATCTTAAATCTTTAGTAACTAATAACACATTATGTATTTTACCCTGATCACATTGTAGTAGTCACATGGTATTTTTAAATTTGATAGAAATCTGAAGTTGAAATGCTTACTAAATTTGAACATCATTGTATGAGAAAGTACTGTTGATCAGAACTCTCTTATTGAAAAAGCTTGGGCTATGACATCAGGCCAAGTCAGATACCATTTACAAGTTAGCCTCATTGTGAGAATCTTTCTTTCTGCTTATGGCACTTATGTGGATGCTTTAGTAATTTATGTATGATGTATGCTTTCTCAAAATCAAGGTGAATTAGTAGGAATTACACAATAATTATGGTGATATAATAGTACTATTATTTTAATCCACTTCCTTCCTCTTCTCAACAAAGGGCTTACTCCAAAACCCACAATTTGTGTCCACTTAAAATATTCTATTTCATTTTTAAAACTCCGGTACAGACTGATAGTAGTTTTATTGAATAAGGGCATTGAAAAGACCATTAAAATTCAGCTGCACTTTGCTTAAACAGTTTTAATGATTAACTGCAGTAATTAGCTTTGAGTAAATTCACAACACAAATAGCGCCGGGATACTTTATAATTAAATAGGACCTCAACTTCCTTTCAGCATCTGATTCCGCATTCAAATGATCAAGAATGCTGGATGAAAACACATGTAGGAGAAGAGTTGTTTAGTGTTGTTCTTGCATTGTTAAAGAGTTTGCATTCAAGCGCAGATTTGCAACTGAAGTGTTGGATACGGGAATGAATATAAGAATACCTAGTCGTATACAAGGAAAAAAAGGGTCTCTCAATTTTTTAGATGCTTTAACACTTTTATAGTTTTTATACTAACACCATGCTTTTCCTTGTCATTTTTTAAAGTTTATTTTAAAAATAAAAGAACAAAACTCTATTACCAAACAGACATCCATTTACAAAATAGCAAAAGAACAATACAAGCAATACTTGATTACAGACACAGAGGTAGGAAATTAGAAATGATTGTTGTATTACATATTGATATCTTCAAACTGGTTTCTCAGGAAAACAAATAGAGACACGCAAGATTGGTTCAATAATTAATCATTAACTGTTCCTTCCAGTAATGCAATAGAAGTCAGTAGTACAACTATGTTAGCTATCCTGTATATACATACACATATAATTTCCACTGCTTTCTTTTCTCTGTTCCATCACCCCAGTTACTCTTTACTTTTGAGCAGTTTCCTTTCATTTCACAATGTCTATCATACCTCCTAATTTTTATTCACTCTTTCAGGTTCTTACACTAGTGAGATAATATGTTGCTTACACATGCAGGTCTGATTTATTTCACTTATGAGTGTGGTCTCTAGTTGTGACCATTTACCTATAAAAGCCTTAAGTTTATCTTTTTTTATAGCTGAATAATATTCCATTATATGAAAGTACCATAATTTTTTTATCCAATCCTCAGTGGATGGACATTTGGGTTGCTTCTACAATTTAGCAATTACAAATTGTGGAGGTATGAACATGTGTGCACATATATCGCTGTGATATGATGCTTTCAGATCTGGGAAAATACCCAGAAGGGGAGTAGCTGGGTTGAATGGGACCTCTCAACCTAGCTGCTGAGGAATCTCCAAACTGATTTCCACAGTGCTTTCACCAGACTGCATTCCCACCAGCAGTGGAGAAGAGTTCCTATTTCTCCACAACCTAGCCAGCATTTGTTATAAAATTGACTTTATGGTGAAATTTGTTTTGCTTCTCGTCCAGTTCAGTTTTAGATCAGAATCCTGAAAGGAATTAAGTTCATGAACTAAGGTACCACTTAGACTATGAACTCTTCAAGAATTGAGATGGGGACCTTACTTGTTTATATCTGTGCTTCAAATGTACAGGAGCTAGTACATTTCATTCCTTCTTAATACTATTTATATATTTCAAAATGTTCATTACCAAGATAAGAACAAATTGATAAGTAAACTTGTTTAAGTAAAAAAACATTTTTGCTTGTAAGCTGAGAAGGAAAGAGCATGCTTCCTTTAGGGCAGAGGGAATATTAAATATTTCTGAAATGTTATGCGTTTTGTAACTTCATTTTGTCCTTAGATACCTCTTAACATAAAAATTCAAGATCTTTCTCCTGCCTTTGGCCTCTTTAATTATAATTTTATTTCTACTGGACAGTTTCATATTCTGGATAATTTTGTGATGTTTATATTAGAAAGGTATAAAATATCAAGGATGGAATCTAATTTTCAATTCTTTTCAATGATTCTCCTCTATTGATTGATTCCCTTAGATCACTGATTTCCAGATCTTACTCACTGATATTCTAGACCTGACAAATAAAAGATTTTGTAGTGAATACAATGACCACCTCTAGGAGTTTGGCAATAAATATCAACATATTCAGTGTCTGAAAATTCTTCACCAAAGCAAATATGCAATCAAACCTCACACTTCATTTGTGCTTTGTTTTAGTATAACCTTTATTAACTTTTTCTGAAACAGTTTTTAGATACTGTACATGTGCTGAGGTGACATTTATCTTCCTTCCTCCAACTTTTGTCAGAAAGGATCAGCAGAGCTCTGCGGTGTGTAAGGAAGCACTGTGACTTGCAATCCAGTCTCCTTTACACCAGGAATTGTTTGACAGCTAATATCCCTGACACATTATGTGATAAATATATAATTGGCAGAAGCACTGAAATGAGATTTCTTCTGTTCTGCACAAAAATCGTCTTTCTCACACATAACCCTATATTGATACCATTTGTTCATGGAGTATCATTTTGTGTCTACACCAACACATTGAATCCTGGAAGATTTCAAATCTGTTCTCTTTTTCTGTCTTTTTTCCCTCCATGTGTATTGGAACACCGGATTATAAAAAAAACTCAAAGGTAACACTGGACATAGCAGACTGAATGGAAACAATTCACATCTGTAAAGTTGAACCTCAGAAATGTAGATGTTAATTAAATTAATGAAATTATCAAGTGCAAAACCTAGCATGGAAATGTGTTTAGGATCTGGTGACAGTGGAGTAATGTGCTGCTTCAAGAAGTTCACAGCCCCCTTAAGGAGATAGGCACTTAATTATATTTGAGCAGATTATGTATAGATAACTTACTACCTCTCAAGTTGATTTCCTCATGCAATCAGTTTTTAGCTGTTTATTCCACTGACATCTGGTGGGACTGGGGACTACTTTCTTGCTCTTACAAATATTTGTATTCTTTTTAGCAGACGATAAATGAATAGAACATCATTATTAATTTGTCTGATTACATTATATTAATGATTTCTAGATCCATTCCTCTCAGCAACAATTTGTAAGGTTTTCATTTCCAGAATTCTATTGATTATAAGATGTGCTACGTCTGTGGAGTCCTTTCACTTATCTATCACCCTGGCGTAGTAATCACTGGGTTATTCTGTGTCTCATCATTCTCCTGAAACAGATTTTTCACAAAAGTGCAAAACTTGACACGAGGTATTTCTTGTTTCCAAAGATTTCTTTTCTCATTAAAGTGGGAAACACTGTTGTCACTTTTTTGTTCTGTCTAAAAATTTTGTTTTTGAACTGTACATATTGCAGACTTTACTGTGCATTTTACAAAGGAAGTCATGTATTTTATGACCTAAAGTCTACAGCTTCAGTCAAGATACAGTCTCACTCTCCCCCTCATGGAAGCCACAAACTTTGATTCTCCGAGTTCAGCTCTGTCTTTCAAGCCTAAGCTTAAGAGGCCATATTTAGCTCTACATAGTGGATGCCTAGCTTCGAACAGTCAGTACTCATGGGCACAGGTCCCCTTTTTTCTCCAATGAAGCGTCAGCAGCAAACCCTACCCATAAGTTTGCAGTGAGTGGCCTCTGCTTTACTCATGAGCTTCTTTTCATTCCCAGAGCATTTGGTGTATCTCAAAGTTAGGACACTTCAGTAAAAGCAGATTTAGAATGGTCTCACAAGTAACCTGTCAAAATGTAGGTGGCCCTATTCTCTATTCCATTCTCACACTGTTCAAACAGGGAGACGATGGTTGTACTGGCATGGTTTCAAACTGATTGTGTAGGACAGAGGTTTAGCTTCATTCTAGTCTTTCACAGGCACTGCCATACTCAACAAGTACTTTTGAGATTCATCCATCACAATTTATGATACATTAAGCCAAATCTAATGTTCTCTCAGGCTAATCTTAGGGGATTTTCAGTATTCAGGCTAAGCAATTGCATTTGGGGAAAGGGATTTCTCTTTTCTTTTTTCAAAGAATGTCTTTAGTTCTAGAGTCTCTTTAAGTCTATTGGATCCCTGTTATACTGCAGTTCTAATCGCAGATTGATTTTGAGTTTGAACCCTTAACTGGTAGCAGGAAATAACTTTAAATTAACACTGCATGAACTACTATAAATTGTTCACTAAAAAAAAATGTTTAATTATAAATGAAGGAACCTACTTCCAGGCTGATTAACTATAT
Source organism: Chinchilla lanigera (assembly GCF_000276665.1). Lineage (NCBI taxonomy): Eukaryota > Metazoa > Chordata > Mammalia > Rodentia > Chinchillidae > Chinchilla > Chinchilla lanigera. The sequence continues at coordinate 15,223,991 of NW_004955409.1, forward strand.
TATGCACTATATTTTCAGACCTCAAACACAATTGTTAATAAGCTATTTCTCACAATGGGTGTCTGAGGGAGCCTAATACTATCACCTCACAGTTTTATAAATGACTTACTTGACCCATAAAAATTTGATTGGCCATTTTTGACCACATAGAAAGGAAAAATAGAATTAAATTACAAATTCTCATGTACCCATGCCTAATTTACATAGCTATGCTTTTACTTTTATGAGCAACTGAAGTAAGAAAACCACATACAAACTATTATTTTCTTTGGAATGTTTCTGTTTTGAATACATAATTATTTTGTTTCAGGGACATTATAAACAGACATAGAGAGATAGCTCTCCAGTCAGATGATCCAATTTGTGTGGTCTGATATTTTACAACTTTGTTGCAATTAACAAACAGATGATACTCTCTTTTTCATTTTAGAATCACGCCTTTGAAAAACCCAGCATGACTGACTATTACAGTGATACTGGCAAAAATCATAGAATTTTTTGATACAACAATGAACAAATTTTTCTTGCAATAAAATCATTTTTAGTTCATTCTTTAAAGCACATTTGTTTCCATTGCTTTTTACCTAATTCTGTAAGTAACTAGCATATTCAATCTTGATTAAAGGTTTACAGTCTTTAACTTTTTTACTTTGGGTTTTGCAAGTTATTTTTCATGAGTAAGAGTCTGTAACATATAAAGTGGATGTTGATTTCACTTTTTTTTAATCAGCAGTTTTTGAATTGTTTAACAGTTTAAATCTGACTTGGCTGATGAGGTTGCAATTTTTTTCAATGCCAGTATCACTGTAATAGTGAGTGTGGAGATCATAGAACTACAAAAAGTAGCCACATAGTAAGTAAATATTAATCACTCAAGTTTTCAGGTGTTAGTGTTTGAATATTGCAAACATACAACATTATAATGAAAATTATGCTGAATATCCCAATATGTACCATCATACAAATAACATTGAATTATTCATAAATTAATACGTATCATGTAAAAGTTTTTCAAAGTGTGGTGCAAAAGTTCATTTCTCTTTCAGGATAAGGAAGATTCTCAGAAAAGAAATTCTTTCTTGTTGTTTTTTTTTGGTTTTTTTTTTGCTGGTACCTGGAACTGAACTTATGACCTTGTGCTTGCCAGGCAGGCGCTGTGCCACTGAGCTAAATCCCCAGCCCCTCAGAAAAGAAATTCTTACTAAATAGGTGGTATGGTACTAACAAAAGTAAACATTCTTATCATACTATTTTCTTACATTTACTTAGAAAAGAAAAGGACATTCTGTGTTGCTAGAATTCATTTTATGGGAAAGAACTGCAATTACTTTTGAATCTTTTGTGTACAATATTATTTATCAAATATAGTAGGCAAATATAGACATTTTAATCCTGTTTCCCTCTCTGGAGATATATTGTAAAATTACACGTTAGTGCCTGTGAAAATATAAATAAGTGACTTCTGGTACTAGTATATCACAATTTGTCCTAGTTTTGCCCTGTAGTAGACTTCTTATAATGATATCATTCAGAATAGTACAATTTAGAAGCTTCATTTTACAATGCACAGTGTAACAATAGTGTTAAAGTGTGATGTATTCATTTTCTGATATTTTCATTATGACTGAAGGTTAGTACATTTTTTAAAAGAAATTTGGCTGTTCCTTTTTGTGACTCAGATTTCCTCCAGCATATAAAATATTTTATAACTATGTAGTGTGTAGCTGTCTTGTATGTGAGTGTCATAAATATTTGGTGAATAAATTGGGCTACAGTCTATGTGTATCCACATTGCAATATATGAAGGCATTGGCTATGTCTATTTTTTTCATCTTATCTAATCAGTAGCTAATCTAGTGCCTACTCCTGAAGAGGACATCCAGGCATATGTCTTAGATTATAAGAAAGATAGAAACATTTATTTGTTATCTCTCCTTACTAGAATACAAAGAAGAAATCAGTTGAAAGTAGTTGAGGGTAAAGAGTGATTTTTTTAGGATTTGAGAATGTATTCATTTTGTACATTTTATAGACAGCTCTTCCATGTTTTTCCTTAGCCTTTCTGGAGCAAGGAAAATCTGGTTAAATTCAGGTGAGGTTATTCAGCATGCACTTAGAAGGCCTCTGGTGTTTGCAGGTCACTAAATTCACATCCTTTCTGACAGTATCATTATGCATGTAGGTTTAATGATAAAAGTGAACCGGTCAGTGCTTTATTGTGGTAATTGTGTTTCACTGCATCTACTACCTGTTGATCACTTAGGGATAGCAACATTAAGGGAAATGCAGAGGATGTTGGAAACAAATGCATATATAAGACGCTCAGTAATAAAAGGAAGCAGACTGTATTCCATTCTGAGCCCCCATTGTCCTTGAAAGTTCAGGCCCTTACGAAGCCTGTGGATCTCCCAGAAGCTTCTGGTGATCCCTACTGCTGATCTCAGTTGTCAGCGCAGCACTGACCTTAGACCCAGAATGCACTGCTTTAAAGATTCAAATATGGCAGGTGTTCTAAGCCATCAGCCATTTGCCCACCAGATTCTTCTGGCCCTCTGCATACGAGAGCCAGCAAACAGTTTTAACTGGAAATATCTATGTATGGTGCAATAAGGAGTTCACAGCAAACTATTTTTTGGTTGTTTTTCGTTTTTCTTCCGATACCAGGAGTTGAACTCATGACCTTGCGCCTGCCAGGTAGGCACTTTGCCACTGAGCTAAATCCCCAGCCCCTGACAGCAAACATCTTTAAAACATTTTTAAAACATTTTTGTTCTTCAGTTCAGCTTATTTCTAAATCTGAAAATGCCTCACGGATATGTACCAAATTAATTCTTCCTCAACTATTTGCGGACAGCAGAGAGATACAACCTTTAGGATTTTTTTTTTTTTTAACTGTAACATTTGTGCAATATTTGAGTTGTTTGGGAAATTGTGAAATGTTTAAAGAATGGCAGAGGGACAATACTAAACTAAATGGTCCATATTATTGCTTTTAACTTTAAAACCCTATGAGCATCTATAAACAGAGTCTGTCATTTGTTCAAAATAAATGTTGACAATGGTTAAGTACAGTACAGTATATAGACTTAAAGCATTATTTTTTATATCACTGGAAAATATTTCTCCATTTATGAAAACACTGTGGCTACAGTCTTTCAGTGATTTAGGATTTTAGATTACTTCTGGATTACATAAATAAAGCTTATTGGTATGCACGCTGTTTAGAAATAGCAAAGAAGCTGATGCACACTTTTTTTGTTTCATATTATTTTCATCCACTGAGAGATAATTATCCAGAATGAATGAATCCCTAAAGTTATCAAAGTAATACTAACTCTTTGTGGAATTTTTATGTTTTAGCATTAAAAAAAGGACGGTTTTGGATCACCCCAGATCCTTACCACAAGGACGACAACATCCAGATCGGGCGTGAGGTGAAAATATCTTGCCAAGTAGAAGCTGTCCCTTCTGAGGAGTTAACATTTAGTTGGTTTAAAAATGGGCGTCCATTAAGAAGTTCTGAGCGGATGGTTATCACACAAACTGATCCCGATATCTCCCCTGGAACGACAAACTTGGATATCATTGATTTAAAATTCACGGATTTTGGGACATATACATGTGTAGCCTCTCTGAAGGGAGGAGGAATTTCTGACATCAGTATTGATGTTAACATTTCCAGCAGCACAGGTAAGAATCATATTTATGATATAGAAGATGTTCACATTTAGTATAATTTCTTAACATCTGGCAAAAAATAGTATTTAGTCAAGGAAAGAACATTCTTATGTTATTAATTTCCCAAATCCTATCATTCTGAATGGTCAGGAAATATCAGCTTATGAGGTATTGTTGCTTCTATTTTGGTTCAGATCTATATGAGATTTTATAGACATTATGCAAATAAAATTAATAGCACTGACAGAGACAAGTATCTATCTATGGGCTTCTAGGATTAAATAATGTGACCTAAAACTTTATAGAGAGCTTTAAATTATATTAATAAACAGCAAATGCTTAAAGAATTGAGACAATTTTAAGCAGAGGTGATTCCATTCTAAAAAAAATCCTGAGAGATAATTTAAGAGTATTTAAATGAGTTATAAAAACAATATCTTTTCCTGTCAAAAACCAGTGATGCAGGTGTTCAAGTTGTAATCACAATGAACTTTTTGGAGAATCCCATGGTGAAATATCTTCACCGTGAAAATAATTAAATACAAAAATAGGATTGACTGAAATTCCTTTTTTAAAAAATGACAATGAAATCATGTTATCAATGTTGTCTCAACTAAGTTTGCCTGTGTAGATATAGAAAACTATGAGGTTTGCTATGGGAAATTGCATGAGATTAACTCTGCGTGTTTTAAAGTCCTGGAATTCTGTGAAGTACAATCACTGTGAATGCACAGAATTCCAAGGTAGCTGTATTTGCTTTTCCACGTGTTACCAGAGTGAATTTTAATTGAAGATTTTATATGGTGCTGGCTGGATAATATGCACCGAAAGCATATACTGCAATTGTAGGAGAGATATTCTTTTTGAGCGAATGTTTAACAGTTGGCTTTTCTTTCCTATTCAGGAAGCATGTGAGTCTCATGTACTGATATTCACCCTTGACTTTGTGCCTTCTTGTGGCTCGGAATTGCAGTGCACACTGGATTGATTTTATTTCTTAAGGAACTTAGGTTTATCCTTCAGACTGACAGAATGTGCTTACCTTTCGATATTCTGCTTCCTCAAAGCTATTCAATTTGTATCTGTTGTAATTAATGTGAAAGGAAGTTAGGGTGATACAAAGTGGATATATTTGGACATTAATCTTTTTTTCTAGGTTACAAAAACAGCCTACTTTAAAAAAATCTAACTGATGTTTATATATTGTTGGCAGTATTAGCAAGTGGATTCCGTGAGGATGTAACTGTTGATATGCCAAATCAGCTGTCATTCATTTTTGTGTTCATCCAATGTGGTAAATGATGCTCTACTTGCTTTCACTTTAGAGACTTCCTATAAGAATAAGAACAACTTAGTAAGATCCAGGGTCATTTGTTCTTTTTTCTGAGGGACATTGCTCCAGAATTATAATCATAAACATTACCTTGTTTTGTTTGGTTTTCTGGTTTTGCTCACCTGTTCTTTTTCAGAACCAGTGACATAAAATCCAATTGCAAAGAATCACTTCTTCTATCAGAAAAGATTCATGTGACAGGAACATGATTCCTAAGCTTTCAGCAAAAACTAGATTTCAGAGAGAAGAAAAGAGCGTTATAAAGTGACTCCTAGGATGCATATCCGGTTTTAAATATACTGGGAATATTTCCAGTTTGAAACTGCATTGTGAATGACAAAGGAAGGAGAATGACTAATATTGATTCACGAAATTCAAAATTTCCAAAAGGAAAACCCAAGATCTTCAGAGAGCAGATTTTACTTAAGAAGTGTCTCAGTCATGAAAGATTAGTTGTAATAATTAAATTATCTTAGCGATCATTATTTTGCCATCTTACCAAAGGTAGCAGCACCCAATACTATATGTGTTATATATATATTGTCTTTTTCTAAGCCCTACCCCATGAAATCCTCACTTACTACACATAGACCCTGCTCCTCCCTAGAGTGAGACTTTCATGAAGTCTAAGATTTTGTATAGCTTATTGTCATCTCAACACGTGGGACAGTACCTGACACATACTAGGTACACAATCAATAACTATTTCACGAGCAATGATCTAATTTATGCATGCAGCTCTTTTGAAGTCATCGTTTGTCATTCTAATACTTCTGTAATCCTGACATTTGGTGTTCCTCTTGCTCTTGGTGTAGTTCCATACTGACACTAACAAAACATCATTAGATAGATCTATACACTGACTTCGTGTGTTATCACTCCCAATGCAGGACTGGCTCCATAATTTTTGCTATCCAAAAATAAAATAAAATTCTAGCTCCAGTGTTCCAAGGTTGTTAAGAAATTCACAATGGCCACTTCACAGCATGAAGCCAATCCTAGGCCCCTAGATTTGTGTTCACAGGGGGCCATTCTTATGAGACTGGCCCATCCAAGAAATTGTATTTGGCAAGAAGGACTGGAGAAGATATTGTTCCACTAAAGGATGAGTCGCTGAAGGCAATTACAGGTCCTGCCTTCAAGCTGAAACTGACTTTGATGTTCCTCTTTACTCTCCTACAGTGGAATATGTAAGTACGGTACAAAGTTCTGCTGCACTGAGACTTTTGTGCTTCAGCTGACTTTAACAATAACTTTTATCTCCCATATTGCAGAACACCACATTTAAAGCATTAAAGCACTTTTAATATACAAGTAGATACGTTGTAAGATAGAGTTTGAACAATGAGAATTAATATGCTAAAGCATAAAGAAAACTCTTGGACTTACAACTCCTGGGCTTAACATTATCAGTCACTGGACATATAAGACATTCTTACAGAGGTTGAATGAATCAAAGAGAATGATCCAACTATTAAGAAATAGGTACTCAATGGAGGCCTGCTACCTTCTTGATGTTCATAGTTGTATTATTTTAGGGAATTTAACACAGAAAAAATAGTCACTGGTTTTCTTTCATGTTAAGCATTTTCTTTATGTTAAATATAAGCAATTTTAGGCTGATGTTTTAAATATTTTAAAAAAGTCTTAGCCTTTTGCTTTTTACACAAAAGCTCACATATCAGTTATTACTGATATTTAACACATTAATATGAGGTTGTACAAATGGAAGACATTTCTGCCTAATATACGACATCTCTTTGTAAGCACAGTCACATGTTAAATGACTCTTACATGCTAGTTTAAGCACTTATTAATATTTTTTATAAAGGTAATGATTTGATTTTAGGAAACCTTGGAGAGGTCACATATATACTTTGGAGTTTGCTTCTCTATTTGATTGAATTATAAAAACTATAGTATATGGGATCATAGATTCTCTTATTTTCACATTAGTTCAATATTAGAAACAGTTTTCCTGATTACTGCAAATGTTCTTTTGCCAATGTAAACTTGTTTCTTTAAGATTCCTTTTTTACAGTTATCTCTAAGTATCAGGCTTTTATTATATAGTGATAGTAAAAATAGGTATTTTCCTTAGGTAGCTTACAATCTAAGTAATCAAAAAAATTAATAGAAACTAGACAACAAGATTTTTATCTAGGATTCATAAAAAAGCCTACATCAATCCAAGAATTGGAGACGTGAGTTTAGAAGGAGAAAGAAAGATCACATTATTGAAGATAAATAAGGATATAGACAGCGCCTTGTCTAAGTAAGGGAGTCCCGAGCCAGAACTAGGCAGGGAGGGGGTGTCTTTGTTCTCAGCTCCGTTTACCTCACGGCCAGAAAGACACTGTCCTCCTTGAGGGTCATTATAACTTACTGGCTATTCTGGGCTCTGATTTGGCCCTTGCCCCATCCATTGCTTATGTGTACATTCTTGGAGAAGCACTTCTGTGGTCCGTCTGCCCTGCCCAGGGGCTTATCTTACAAGATGTATAGTACAGCCCACATTCAATGATGAGTTAGCAAAAACAAGATACACATTCATTTTAGCGAATTAATATGATGAGAGAATAATACATATATATGTGAAAGTATAGATGTTAACAAATATTTTATATACTGAGTTTTTTCAAAAATATAGTCCCCCTCCCCACTCTATTTCTTTTCATGTTTAATTGGAGGTGGAGGAAGAGGGACTTCAGCCTTGTCATGAAGTGAGCCAGGCCAGGCTGCCTATCAGCTCTGTCTCTCTTCCCTTTTATTTCCCTTAGGTACTCTCTTTACTTACCAGAAGTCTTTATTTCCCAGACACCTCCTTGAGGCCCTTTAACTTCCTCTGACTGTTCCCTATCTTTCCTAACAGTACAGTGACTGATACTGTGCTTAACTTTGGTCAGACTTCTGTAGATCATGTGAGTGCTTTAACCAATGTAGGTGTAGGGAAGTTTCACAGAGAGATGACATTCGATGCCAATCTTGATGGCAGTAGCATTGTGATAATGACATCAAAAAGAAGGCCGATTTGGTGCAATGGAATAAAGCAAGTATCAGGATTATTAAAATGATTTCTTATTATTTTCACTACAATTAATATTAATTATTATAACAAACTATATTGGCTTATGTAAGGCTATTTTTATTAGAGAAGTTATATTTTGTCTGGTTAGACTCCAAGTAAATTTAAAAACATAGTATAATAATGTTTTAAATGTGTCAAATAAATCAAATATATTAAGCTTTGCACAGTTCCTTTTGGGAGTCCTTTATATGCTTAGTGAATAATGCACCTGAGTTTTAGCTACTTATATTGCAAAATGCTAAAATGAAAACTTTAAAATATTGACACTAGATTCTGAATCTACTACATAAATATGATTGTTACAGTTAATTTTTAATTCACAGAAATTTCCCTGCAATGTACACCATTGCTTCCTGAAGTCCTGCTCCTTGGAAGGTCCTCGGGTGCTCTTTAGCTCACATGTTTCTTTGCATGACTCAATGAACTTGAGAGTTTATAGCAGCTCAGAATCATGTGCACCATGTCTTGAAAATCTGAGCAATGAGACTGGTTATGTGTGGAATTCTCATGGTGAGACGTCTGATTGACAGTATAGCATAAGTTGTTTACAGATTGTTAGGACTATGTCCTACCTTGGTGTATACAGGCTCTTCATATAACAAAAAGTGAAGCAAAAAATCAATAAGAGCCTAGGAAGGAGCGCAATAAAAATCCACTGGAAAAAAATCGTTCATAAGTTTTGCTTTGCTACTGACTACTTGTCTAGTTACTATAATCATGATGGTTTACAAGTGTCTGTACAAGAATTCGCATCTATGGAGAGAAAGCTCTTGATAACATAGAACTCTCATACTATGAATAAGAATAGTTAATGAACAGAGGGCAAAGGGATAGAAAAACAATTCATTCTACTGAACTGGATTTTCTTCTTTGCTTTTTTCTGTTTAAAGAGGAAAAAAGACTTTGGAAATGTGGCTAATTAAAATTGTACTTCTGTAGAATAACAGTAGTAAGGGATAGGCTGTTTTATCTGTGAGAAGGCCTCAAGTATAAGACTGACATGGGAAGCCCTGACTATGCTGTCATCAGAGAACGTTTCCATGCAGTGAAACGTTACATAAGTAGTACCTGGGTTACTGAACAGAGAAAAATTAATTTTCCTCTTTGAATGCAAAATTATGAAGTACAATCCATGGCCTGTGCATAAATGATGGAGTTTGGTGCACTCTGGAAAGAGAGGCCTGGATAGTAAGTGTTTTCAGCTTCTCAGGCTACATTTCATCTGTCCTAGTTCTTTTATTCTACTTACACTGAGTAAGCTGCCAAAGACAATAACTGAATGGGTACCGGTGTTTCTAATAAAACTTTATTGACAAAAACAGTTGTAGGCCATATTTGTCTGTAAGCCTTAGTGTGTTGTCTTCTACCTAGATTATGAACCTATATTAAGAGAGAAACTGCTGTAACTGTCCTACTAACCATTTTTGAAACTTGGATTTATTATTTATCCATCATTTTTTCTCTTTAAAATGAAAAGAGGAAAAAAGAGAGAGAAACTAAACAAAAGGATTGGGTTCTATGAAATTACTGGAAAATTAAGGTATACCAATATATAACGGTTATTTGTCTATACGAGCATTCCTATATTTTATAAAAATTAAAGCAAAATCTCCATTGTTCTTATTCCTCATTCATATTGAGTGCCTTGTTACCTGGTCAATGTCTGCTTTCGGGGCCCAAACTATAGAATTATGCACCAAGGATTCCTGAGATTATTTTTGTGATTACTGAATTCTGGTTCCTAACATACAAGTTTTTCTACTGCTTTACCTGTTCTGCTTGTGACCCCCCCTCTACCTGTTTTTTCAGTTTCTATATATTTTTAAATGTTTAAATGTCTAAGAACACGTACTAGAGAGACAGAACATTTGTAAGAAATAAAGTAAACTCTGAACATTACAGCCTTTGGATTATGGAGTCAGTTTCCCTCTTTTCTGAGGGGATCATTGACCACTTTTCCATTGACCTTAAGCACGATGGCATTCATGCAGATTAAATTTGCTCTTAAAGAGCAAGATTTAAACTCTTGAATAATCTTTCTTCTGTTTAATGGAAAGGGCATTACATCTTCCTTGATCAGGATGAAAAAGAGACATAGTGTTTTAGGTAGAGTCTATGTGGGGAGAACATCCCCTTAAAAACAGTGATTTACTGCTTCCATAGACTTGCCCATTTTTAAAAATAGTTTCCACTTTACTGGTAGCGCAGAGACAAGAAACAAACTGGTAAACGTACTATGTTACATTGAAGCCTTACAAGGCTATTGTACTCACTGAATTTACCAGGGAGACACTGCCTGAGAATGTACACTTCTTGAGTATGTACAAAGACTATCTTTTAGGAAATTTTAGACTAAACCTACACAAATTTTAGATAAAGTCTACATAGTTCCTTTCATTTTGCTTGCAGTATTACCCTATGATATATAGCGATGGTTATATAAATTGTTATTTAGGCATATAAGATATTTCTAAGAAGAATATTTAAAGGAGAACATCACTTATTTGAAAATAAATTTTGCTCCTCAATTTTTTATGAAAAGTTTGAGAGGTTTTCATATTAAAATATCAAAAGCTTTCAAGAACTATTAAATATTCAGTGGAATTATTTATTCTGTTGATTTACGTTAGCCTGGCAATGGTTAATGTCTGACGCAGATTTTCCACAAGGGGATGTGTCAATGCAAAACTCTGGGGTGATGAGGGAACTTCTCTATAATTTGTGTCGGCGCAGACAATAGACTTTTATTCAGATAGAAAGTTTAAAATAATAAAAAAATTAGTAAAGGTAATAAGCTTTCTGAAAGATTTTATTCTCACACTTAAATAAGCTTGAAAAAAATCACAGGAAGAAATAAAAATCTGTGTTATCTAACACATGATAAAGTATACATTTCAGTGGGATTACGCTTGAATAATTTTAATAACAGATAAAATCAAGTATTTGCTTCAATGCATTGTCAAAGTAATATGGAAGAACAGGGTATAATTTTACTGAATCTGGTCAGCAGGATTTCCAAAGGAGGAGGAGAATGTACCCATTCCCTGTGATGAATATAGTTATATGTATCACAAAGGTACACTTATAAAAATTAGAAATTAATTAAAATTTAAAAGAAAAAGAACTAGGCACTAAATGTTACAGGGAAATGCATTGCACTTGATTCTATTAGATCACATTCACACAAGAGCAATAGGATCTGATTGATAAATTGTGGGCATAGTCATTGGATGAATCTGTCAAATGAAAAACAAATAACAATTAGTGGAAGAATGATAGAAATTTTAAAAAACTGGAGACATTCCAGAGCCCTAAAAGTCACTGAAGCAAAATGTTTCTTCCTGTTTTACAACAATGCAGTCTACCTTTACATTGTGAGGAAATTTTCTGTAAGTAATTTAAAGATTATTAGAGAGAGAAGACAAAAATTATTAATTAAAAAGGAAATTTAGGCAATGGGGATAAATGATACATTATGGGAAATTAAGTTAAGGAAACAAATCTTTACATTCATAGTCTCCAAAAATAAGTACTAAAATAGTAATATAACTATGCTTCGCAAAATAATTTATCACTAACAGTATTTTAAATATACACTCTTTTACCTCTAAATAAATTTCATGGAGAAGAGATTAAAACAGTTGTTACTTCTTGTAAATGTCTGTAATGCCATCAATGTTCCATATAAAACAATGCCATAAAATCTACACATAAATGATCTGATATCAAAATACCATATTAAAACTCTGATATTTTTTCCTCCTTTTCTATTCTCTCCTTGCATTTCCCCTCCTTTGTATTCTGACTTAAACTCTAAATCTCAGATTCTAAATCCAGTAGAGTTTGCAGCGTGCATTAACATCTTGTATTAAGTGGATGTTTTCCTTTGTTATCTCAGGGGACTCTGGTCCTCAGTCACCGCCTTTGACAGAGGCCTCGCAGGAGAGGGGTACCTTGTATGGGTTCTAAGATATTCTCAAAGGCATCCAAGTGATGCTATAATTGAATTAATGGGACAGCACACTCTGTTGATGACAGAAGCCTATATACAACCTCTGTTCTAATCCCAAAGAGAAGAGTATTAGGATGGTAGGTTCTTCCTGCCAGTCTTACAGCTTACTGACAAAAGGGAGAGAACTCTTATCTGTTTTAATCAAAAGACACACTAGATTGAACAGTAATAATTCCACCAAGAAGATCATTTCCAACATTGTGCTGGATTGAAATTTCTTTAGTGCTACTTAAGATAGTAATACTTACCTTATTCTAGCTACCTGAACTCCGTGGACCCATGATTTGGGTCTTTAAATTGCTGCCTAATTATAACTGAGTAGCATAATTTAGGTATCTACAGCACATGTATAACACACGTTAAAACTTAAAGCACACTGATGGAGATTACTCCATTTAAGGTGAAGAATTTTTTCAAACCTTTACCACAACATAAATATAGAAAAATGTATGAAGTATACACAAGCAGTTTAAATAATATACATGTCCACACCCAATTTAATTTAAGAAATAAAATATTACCATATGCTGAAGTTTTTCAATGTAAATTACAGACCATGTAACACAGAATAGCTATTTACAAAAATATAGCAAAGAAAAGGTAGGTGTTTGGAGTGTTCTGTATGTTGTAATTGCTGCACCAAACACCTTACTGTAGTTTCTCAGGTCTCCTTTGGAAATAAATATTGTGGCTCATTTTATATAGAATGAGAAACCTGAGCATTAGAACATGTAAGCAAATTTCTCAGGCCACCCAGTTTCATGGTAATGACATCAGGTGATGAACATAGGTCAATCATGGCCGCAGAATCTGGTTTCTTCACACAGGACAACGGTTGTCCTATGGATTGAACTCAGGTAATGAGATTTCAAGCTCCAGATGGACATTATGAAAAAGGTATTTTATACATCTCAGAAACCTGGAATCACACTCTGTCTGCCTTCTGATCTCTTTGGCTACGGAACTGGAGCCTTACAAGTCCTATTTGGTGCCAGTCAATCCACTCAGCAGCTTAGGGTCAGGACTGCTTTGCAGCGGGAGGGAAGAACTGAGAGCTGCAGATTTCTCTTCAGTACATGACAGGTAAAGAAGTCAGAATTTTCCAAACTGTGTAGGTCCTCTGTGTAGCTCTTCTGTGTAGATCTTTAATGATGACTAAATTAAAAGTGCATGAGGGCGGGGAATGTAGCTCGCCGGTACAGCACCTGGCAGGCAACGCAAGGTCCTGGGTTTGATTCCCAGTACCAAAAATAAAGTACAGGAAATGAGAGGAATGTCATTACACTTTTGAATAATTCTGTGCATGATATGAAACATATAGATAATTTAAATACGTGAAATAGGAAAAAAGGTAAATAGTTCAAATGTCTGTGTCTAAAATGCATTTATCATGAATGACAGTCCACTATGAATAAAACTCAAGTAGTCCACTTTACCAAGTCTATCTAAATAATGCTTGTAAACAAAATATAGTTAGTTGACATTTAAATAAAAATATCCCTGCTCGAAAGTAAAATGTGATATAAGACCATATTAATGAAATCTTACCAAACTCTGCTTACACTCACATAGTACATCAGAAGGAGTTACATGCGGTAATCAATGACATTATGTGAGCCTTTATGTGGTTTTAAAGTTGGGTCCACATTTTTTGTAACATTCTATACTTCTCAGAGTGGCAGAATGGATCATAAAATGCAATCAAGGATCCGTAGACTACTTGTTAATAAGGACTCATGTGTTATAAGAAAACATTCCTCCTATTATTTTTTCGCTGACCAGTTAACTATGAACAGATCTGTTAGCTCACGTTTTGCTTTTAAAGAACATGTAGCCCTGACCTGATGGCACAGCGTCATCACTAGTCTTTCACTAGTCACTTCATGTTTGCTTTTGATAAAGCGTGAAGGATCAGCTTCATCTTATGTCAAAATGTTTACTAAAATGGTGATAGTGTCTACTTCCACAGAATAGAGCATAGCCCATGATACACAACCAGTAGTGTAACTAGGGAATTTGTAAACCACAGGCATAGTCCGTAGTGATCATTTATAAGAGGCCTAACAATGCCACATGGGTTCTGGAAAGAGACACATGGCCTTTTCATTGGAGAAGTAAATTGATTTTCCTAGCCGCTTTGCATTGAAGAGTTTACCACCGTGAACAACAGTTTCTCTAGAAAGTGAAATAAATTACTTATTGCTTTAAAGGATCTTCCTTTTGCTGTGCTTTCATAAGATGCACTTGATACATAATTTACAGCTTATCTTGCTTTTCATTTAGAATTCCTTCATCTGCAGGAAAGCAGTCACATAATTAACATGATCAGACAGCTCCATTTACTTTCTAGCCCCTGGTTTTCATGATAACACCCTGACCTTTGTGGGAAGAGACAGCGCTGACATTTTGTCATTCTCGTAAGGGAGGAATAGATGTATTCGGGGTTGCCCAAACCTCATTAACTCAGAAAGGCAAAGTGAAAGCAAGGATATCTGTATTATGTGCTATTCTACGACACTATCCAAACATAAAACTCAAATGATGCATAATGTCAGACAAATGCAACCTTTTTTTAATGGTTCCCAAGATGTCTCTATTGAGATTAAGAAGGTTCATCTTTTTCCAAAATATTATTTTCTTCTAATATTTTTTTTAATCCAAAGTGCACATATATCTTCTGGATACCTGATAATGGCAAAGAAATTTATTTACAAAATATGCCATGTATCATTTTATCTTTAAATTCTTACAGTTTTTTTTCTCTTAATCACCTTCTTCACCTGCAGATGAAGAAATAGATTAAGATTTCCCTTGACCAAGATTACACAGTTAGTACATGTGTTATACCCTCAATCCAGGTCAGACCTCTAATCCTGTACATTTATAACTCTTCCAAAGTCTCTGTGTTAATTATAAAATGTTCTCTAATTAACAAAAAAAAATATGAGGGATTACCAGCTAGTAAGAAGTCATGTATATCTGTTTCTATGATATATAATATAGCTCTTGGAGGTAGCAAATGACCTAAATTATTCTTGTCCCTAGCCTTAAGAATATTTGCCTGGGGGGCTGGGGATTTAGCTCAGCAGCACAGCACCTGCCTGACAAGTGCAAGGTTATGAGTTCGATTCCCAGTACTGGAAAATTAACAAGCCCCCCTCCCCCCCCAAATAAAAGAATATTTGCCTATAGAAGAAACTCAAAAACCTGCGTTAAAATAAATTTATATTAATTCTAGAATAGGGGCAATATTTTTATATCTGGAATCATGAACTCGTTGCTCCGAGAGTGCTTGCTGTTAGTTTAAGGGATAATGACTATACACACGCATATACATGCATTTAGAGAAATCATGGGCCTCATTTTTAAGCATAAGTATGCAGGGAAATAAATACATTTTGGACTGTGATAACTGTAGGAATTTGGAAGTCAGGTAATTCAATCTATAACACTGTCTTCTAACGTATTATTTTTATTTTGTAGAATATAGACTTAGAGTGTAGTATTCAATTTTTAAAGTTAAAACTATGTGATTTTACCCAAACAAGTATATTTTTCAGGTTTATTGTGCACTATTAAAATATCAAGCAAAAAAAAGAAACTTGGAAAGGGGAGATAAATTGAGAAATTGATCCATAGTCCCCAGAAATCTTTTTAAATTCTTTGTCTTTATCAAATATTCTCATTAATATTAATATACTGTAAAGATAATGATTAATAAAGCATTATCTTTACAATATATTTGATGGTTAACTCTTGTAATAGCCTCTCATTAATACAGCAAAAAGCAAGTACCTCACTTGTACAGTCCACATTTGTTTCTTTTTTTTTTTTGGTTTGGTTTTTCCCTGTACCGGGAACCGAACTCACGACCTTGCGCTTGCCAGGCAGGCGCTTTGCCACTGAGCTAAATCCCCAGCCCCCACATTTGTTTCAAAAGTCTTAGTCTCATGTACATTATTTGCTTGCTAAAATTTTAACATAATTTGAATCACTAACAAGCTAAAAATCTTGTTCTTGTTTGTATTGTTGTTTAAATAAAAAAGACTTTTTTACCTCATAGATTTCACATACCTAATCAGTGATCAGCATTCAGTAACATATGTTAGTGTATGGAAAACACATGCATTAACCAGGGAAGGGAACTAGTAAAAGAAATAAAAGATGTTTATATCTTCTTCCAAAGAGGATAGTAGAAAATCCTCTTGTCACAAGAGATTTATGTTAATGATTCTAGAAAATACTTTATTATAGGCTCAACTTACTAAACCAAACCATGTGAAGATCATAAAATTCAGGACACCTGAGACCTTCAGCCAAGTGGTACCTAAGTGATCTGAGCTGAAGTCCCATGCAGTTATCTGTACATAAATCATCAAGAATAGAACCTGTGCTTATTTGCAGCTGGCCTTTGAGCTTGTATAGCAGGAAAATACAAGTGCCATGCAGAGAATGATTTCCTATTTTATTCTTTCATCTTACACTTTGTATTTTATGAAATCTCTTAAAGACTATTCTTGTGCCGTAGCAACACCTGCTGGGAGAGGGAAGTTGGAACAGCCACAACTGTTGCCTGCCAAACCTGTTTTCCTAACTGAATGGCACTGCACGCCCTCCACCCTCCAATACCAGAACCCTTGGAGTTGCTACCTCAGGAATCCTGCTTCTCCTCATACATTGCAAATAGCTAATGATACCATTCGAATAGGATTTCCCAACTCTTTAAAAAAATAAATATTCCATGCATGTGTGTATGAATGAACGCACATTTCTCCTTAGACTTTGCAGATCAAATGCTTGGTATTTCACCTCATGTTTGTTTTAAGTGTAGGTTTTCATCTGCTCTGTTGCTAAAGTTGGAAAACATCAATCCTCTTTTGTTAGTATCTCCCCACTTATTCTGGGTGAGATACTAACCCAGAATTATTATGTGTATTCTTCAAATTAAGAGTAGAGAAGGATTCAAGTGTGAAAATGATCTTGATCTGTGCCACTAAGCTAAATCCCCAGCCCCTTTAGTAACTCATTTTAAGGGCAAATATCCAGAAGGAAGTGTGACAGTGCAAAATGTTATTTTATTAACTATACCTCAGGGAAGTTCTGTGTATTTCAAAACAACAGTAACCACAGAACAACTAGTTGTTTTATATCATATAATTTATGCTATTATCTCTTTGTGGTTTTATAAATCAGTAAGTATTTCTAGAAATCTTTATTCCTTTAGTGAAAAATGAGCAGGTTTGCTTCCTTTGACCAAACATTGTGTGCTACTAATCATGGTCTCTAACAGAACGTTGATATCAGCAGGTCCACTAAAACGTGGGAAAACTTTGGTTTTGGATTTTTTCAGTCAACTTGAATATTTTTAAGCACAGCTATATTTTTTCAATCAACACATACATATTTATACTTATAATGAGTCAAACTTATTGGTTAAAAAATATTAGTAGTATTAGGATTTGAATTGTTTTGAAGCAGAAGGAAATTTTCAAATTTGCCTTATATCACAAGATGAGTATTTTCAGTAGTGTGAGTTCTTATAACTTTTGTGTATTAAGGCAGTTATTCCCAGTCTTATCAATGTGCTCAAATCATCTGCGAGGAATGTAGTAATTAGCATATTGCCAATATTAATATATGGAAATTTAGAAACACAAATTATAATAATATTTTCCCTGTTATACTGAGTCTGTGTTGTTGAGAGGAGGATAAATGAACAGAGTTACAAAAAGCATGCTGACAATCGCACTTCACCAGTAGCTTAGTGGCTTATCCCATAGTCCATCATGAGATATCACGACATACCCCACCGACAACTAGAGCAACTGCTAATTATTTAGTTCTAAGTGAAATGACGGTGTGATTTGTCAGAGCCCACAATCTGAGTCTATGTGTACGTCTCAGGCTTATGAAACCAATCTATATGTAATGTGCCAGTAAACAAAAGGTTGAGAACTGCTGACACAGACAGGAGAAACCATTCAGGTGTGATAGTGTATCTTTCCTTTACAAATAAGCGCTCAGTAAAAAAAGGCTATTATTTACCTTGGAGTTTCAAACAATTGATCAGAAAGTGTGAAACTCACATTAAGCATACAGTAAATATTTTTAACCCATCTATTGTTTTTGAAGAAAACACACACACAGTAGATTTAGTTCATTTGATTTCTTTACATCTACAAAACACTATTTGCTTCACTTTTACTTTTTTATATTTGTATATATACCTGGCCAACATGAAAATTACTGAATGTTAACCTTTAAGGGTCACTTTCATGAATCCATATTTTCTTTGAAATTATATTTTTAATGTATATTCTTAAATAGATGTATTTGACTACACACATACATCTGTTGTAAACTATTTCCCATAATTTCATGTGTAATTGAATTAGTGATATATTTTACAGTTACAGAAATATGAATTTGACAGTCTTACTGGAGAAAACTCTGCTAATTTAGTTTCTCATGGTTTTAAAAAATAAAATTTCTTTTGCTTGGATATCAATGATTAAAATACAGCACAAATACTTATGTACTTTAAGCCAGTAAGTTCACAGGCATATTCCAATGTCTGATCCAGGCACGTCGTATTTTCTCCCATTGTTGCAATGAACTGAACTTCTCCAAATTTTCTGAGTAAGGAAAATGAGACAGTTATTTTCCAAGTAAAGTCTGAATATTGTATTTCCTCAGCTTCCTATTTCAATGAGGAAATGAAAATATTTTCTTCTCCTATACTTGTTTTATAGCCTGTGATCCGAAGGAAAAGGTGACAGAAAACCAATTTGTTCAAATCATCTTTTTATATTTGGAATGAGAACCTCATGTTTCATATCATGTTTTCAAGTTTTCTCTGATTGCAGTATGTCCTCTAGTAGCATTTTAGACAAGAAACATCACAGTAAGGTCCGTGTATAGACTATATGTCAAAAATACATCTGTGTTTCTTTTGATGGGATTCTTTTCCTTAAGCAACCACATTATGAATAAATGTGAATCTTATAGGGTGCAGGCATTTAACACTTTTGTGCACATGCTTTTCTTGTGAGGCAATATTTTAACAGTAATATATGTAACCAGTTATGCCAAAATTAAATAACAGATCCTCAAATTACCTTTCTTGTTATTTTTCTTCAATGTACGGTTTATCTTCTGAACTATTCAAGTACGAGAAGATTGAAAAAGAACAGTAGGCAAGTCTTTTGTTTACTCTCTCAAACATCTCACAAATCTTAAGATTTATATCAGAGATCAATCTTAAATTGATATATTGTCTTCATAAAGTTCTCCTTATATGTGTTAGTAATTTTAGAATTTTAGAATTACTCTTTTATTGCTTTTGTTCTAAAATGTATGACTTACATCAATTATGCGTTTTTTTGTTGTCTAATTTATGAATAGCTTGTCTTTCTGCCTTTGCCCCATCCATGGCCCTCTCTCTTCCTTTCTCAGTTATTTTAAAACTCCCTGATCTGTGCCAGTCAGCAGAGCAGGCAGCAGGCTTTCACAATAGAGCACAAGTCTCTATATTCCCAAGGGGCTGGCTGTCTGGTCCGGGAGATAGAAACAGGAGCAAGCGGTGCACAGCTGTTTGCACAGAAGAGTGAGCAGACAGCACACTGCACACTGCGTGAATAACCAGATAGGGTGAACAACCAGATAGGCCTGGGAGGCAAGGAGAGTTTTCAAAACTGAAGTAACATTTGAACGGAGCTTCTACACACAGGGTAGGCAGGGGTAGTAGAAGGCAGCCAAGGTGAAACAACGGAAGAGCAGCTTGTTCCAGAGCACCAGGGTGAGCTGGTTATGAAGACTTCATGGAAAGGAGCATTGGAGGACTACGCAATGACCGCAGAGGCGCATCACCCAGACTTTGTTATTCAGAATACCGTTTCAACAATGTGTTACTATCAAAGGGAGATTTGATGACTCGAGTTTTGGAAATTATATTACAATAATACTTTAAGTATCTCAGAGTGTCTTGGAGCCTGCAATATGCTAATATGTGCTGCAGATATTGTAGAAAAGTAAAAAATGGAGGAAATGAAATACAATAGTAGCACTAGATATAAAGCAGACTGCTATTACTATAGTGACTTCTGGTCTTCCTTTTTCTTTAGATTGATCCCAGGTACACCTCCTTCTCTTCCTCAAATCAGTGCCCAATACTTCAGTGTCTTAATATCTATCTTAGTGCTAAAATTTTTTGCTGAGGTCCTATTTTGTGAGACAAAGTGTGTTGAATGCCAATGACATAAAAGTAAAGCATCGATATTTTCCCCTCCATTGAAGGCCTCTGTCAGCAATCACTAGTGTATGTCTTTTCATAAAAAAAAAAAAACTCTAAATTTTACTATAGATACATGAGGTTGAGAATATGATGGTATAGGATGCAAATTCATAGTAAAATACTTACTATAGTGAATGGAAATTAGCATGTATATCAGCTCACGTAGTTACTGTGGGTATGTGTGTATCTCAGGAGAAGCTAAAATCTGCTTATTTAATGTGGAAAAATGGGGCATCCTTATTGATACTCCTTATTGACAGGTTTCACTCAATAATAGTGGTGATAGCTCCTCACAACTCTCCACAAAGTTAAAAAATATAAATATTATTATCAATAAGTACAAATATATCACATCATTATTCTAAAATGCTCTGTAATATTTTATTGTATGACTATTCCCCGATTAATTTAACAGGTCCATTAGGCTGTTTTCAGTTCTCTGTTATGAAAGCAGTGTTACGACGAGCAGTTGTAGTGAGGTTCATAGTGATTAGAGAGACACGAACAAAACTGTGTTTGTGCTGATAAAGCCTGCAACAAGGTAGCCAGAGACCTGCGAGAATGAAATTAGTGACAGAGAGGCAATTTAGGATACTGTCACAAGAACAGAAAAATGATGACTCCTGAGAATGCTGCTTATGGCTGTATAAAGAAATAGGCAGGCATGCAAGACATACCTGAGCAAGAGCAAGGCTGATGGCTGTTTGGAAGTGACAGACAGAGGAAACGGTGACCAAGGAAAACACTGTTTTTTTAATTAATAGGTGGGTTGTGTTGATAATCAATTATTAGCCATACCAGCACCTTGAAGCTGGTTAAGTTTAGAGGTCTGAAAGATTTGGGGAAGATAAAAATAAATTGCAGTCACAACTGGAAGAACTTTGGGATAAAGTTAGACCGTGTATTGCTGGCATGTAAAAGAAAGAAAATAGATGGAAACAAATGAGCTTTTCTAATGGAA
Source organism: Chinchilla lanigera (assembly GCF_000276665.1). NCBI lineage: Eukaryota > Metazoa > Chordata > Mammalia > Rodentia > Chinchillidae > Chinchilla > Chinchilla lanigera. The sequence goes on from NW_004955409.1 coordinate 15,245,356, forward strand.
AAATTTATATTTATAGTCAAGTGAGCTCAGGGCAGAGTGATAAAGTGTATAATATATACGGTGAACAGAAAAAGAGACACCTACAGAAGATTTGAGAAATTTTATGGATTTTAGGCTAAAAGAATTGTAAAAAAAAGGCTTAATTCTTGTTTCAAGATTTAAAGTCCTATAGAAGAAAAGGATATCAAACTATATTTTAGTTAGGTTTTTCTGTTGAATAAAAACTGGGCCCATTTATCCAAAAATATATTTTAAGTAGCCTAGATTAAAACTGAGATTTATTTTTCTATAATTTTAATATTTTAGGCAGGGGTAAATGTTTAAATATATGACTAAAAAACAAATTTACAAAGAGAAGTTTTGAGCCATTCAGCACACTAAACTTTATAAAGATTATAGCTAGTTAAGGCTTTATTTTGATAAGAATAACAGTGTTATACAATCTTTAAATATCTTATTAAGTCATGAAATAAATGCTTTTACCTGGTGTCTTTTATCTCATTAAATTTTTAGTATTTGTTGCTACTTTCAGCAAATTAAAACTTTGAGGCTCATCAGAAAGTAAAAATGCTCAAAATTGAGAAATTAATAGTCAAGGTTGTTCTACTTGGCCAAAGTCATATGACTTGTTTCTAGAAGAGACATGAATTGAAAATTTTAAGTATTAGCACTCCACTAAGTAATCTTTAATTTAGAATCTCTTGTGTTTCACCAAGGTTTACCAAAATCTGGATATTTACAGTAATATGTCAGTTAAGGGACGCTTCTGTTTGCAAACAATTTGGTTTGCACACAAAAGCATTTGGCACAATTGTGCTTGTTTTCGCAGTGAACTCCACAGAGGATGACAAATACAATCACGGTCATAGTTCCCATGAAAATACAAACGCAGCCATCTTCCCCCAAATCGTAAAACAAATTGAGTTTATAAACTGAGGAACTACAGTATTTGGATTATAAGCAATTTCAACACGTATAGAAAATATTGCTATACTGTATAGATAAATGATAGATAGATCGATGATAGATAGAGAGATAGCTATAGTTATTTAAGATATGAAACATGAAGTTTTACAAAGCATTTCTCATAGAGCCCTTCACATTTCTGGCTTGACTCTTCTATTGCCTCTGAGAGAGTAATCAAGAAACACCCAGGAGGGGCTGGGGATTTAGCTCAGCGGCACAGCACCTGCCCGACAAGCACAAGGTGGTGAGTTCAATTCCTGGTACTGGAGGAAAAGAAAAAAAAAAAGAAACATCCAGGAATTTTCTCCATGCTGGTGTGGTAGTGGGTACTTGTAATCTTAGCACTCTGGCAGACTGAGGCCGGAAGACTGGGAGTTTGAGACAAGTCTGGGCAACTTACCCACTTAAGTAGACCCTGTCTCAGGACGAAAAAAATTTTAAAAGCTGGGGATGTAGCTCAGTAGAAAGGACCTGGACTCCATCCTCAGGAGAAAAACAAAGAAAGAAAAAGAAAGAAAAAGAGAGACAGAGAGAGGGAGGGAGAGAGGGAGAGAAAGCAAGAAAGAAAGAAAGAAAGAAAAAGAAAGAGAGAAAGAAAAGGAGGGAGGGAGGGAGAGAGGGAAGAAAGAAAGAAAAAAGAAAGAAAGAAAACAAAGGAAAAGAAAAGAAGAAAAGAGTTTTGCCCACTTTGTCCTGAGGAGCGGATGGGCATGAGCAGAGGGAAGGAGTCGGTGCTCATGCAGGACCGAACGCCAGACTCCGTGGTTTGCTGGAGCTGCTCTCCCCTCCTTACCTCTTTGTCATTAATTAGCCTTTCCTTGTAATCTGCTCACGTCAAAGTATTTCTCAGCTTTTATTGTCAATGTTCTCATTTTAATGTTAAATATTTTGTATTTTAGATTTTCAAGGAAATTAAATAAAATTAATGAATTAATCTTTAATTGTGCCTGCCACTGGGTAGAGACATAAGAGATGTGAAGTGAGGAGGTTATTGTTATTCTGCATTTTTTTCTCAGAAAGGTGGAATAAATACTGCAGCTTGGTTCCCATCCTACTCCTACAGGTCACTGCTTAGATCTGGGTCACCATTTTGTGGCTCGCTTCCAGAGGAAACATCATTTGATTAAATCATTAATTGTTTATATCTATAAGATTTAGGTAACCTTTAATCAATTATCTCATTAAATCATTAGAACATTTAGGTTTTTATTGCAGTTTTAAACACATTTTAATTTCTTATTATATATATGACATTTATGTATGTATACACATATATATGTATTCCAAAATGTGCTTAATGTTTCACATTTCCTGAATTATAAAATACTGTACACTGTGTAATTACTCTTTCTTGACCTGAAGCAAGTGAAGAAGTAAAATGGAAAAGTTGACGGGAAGATGCCTGAGATGCAAGATCATCCCGAAATTATTTCTGACTTGCATTTATTTTGCTCCATTTGAAACAAGAGAAACAGCACCTTGGCATTAGTCAGGAAAATAATTTCACTTCTAACTTTTTTTGTAACTGAGGGCTTAGTATCAGTAAAACTAGATGGGAGAGTATTTCCTCTTAATCTATATGTTTTATGACCCACAAAAAGAATGCAGACTAGAGGACAGAGGAAGCAGGCTGGAGGACAGAAGAAAGAAAGCTATGATTGCATAAAGAATAGAAAAAAATTAAATTATTCATATGTCTGTAATTGTTATTTCACACATTTTGTTTACCTTATGATTTTTGACAGATCCTATACTGCGTAGACCCATTTAAAATGAGGTATAATTATATATAAAAATGAAAATAGTAGACTCAAAAAAGTGTGACACTGTAGTAAATTATTCCATTCCATTCTGACAAGGAGAAGACAGACCCTAAATTTTAGCAATTTTGCAACAGATTTTGAACCACAGTTAAAACTTTTGGTTTTGTATCCCAGGTTTTTCTTTTTCCCTTTCCTAGTTTTTGTGCTTAACATTTGATGCTAAGTTTATGTACCTGAATCTTACTTTCAGGAAGCAGGATCTCCTTTCTATGAAAAGACTCTTTTAATGGCTGGTAAAGACAAGCTGTTGAACAGATTTTCTCATATTGACCGTTCACTTTGCAAAGAAAACCTTATTTATTGCGATACTGTTTGAAGGGCCCCTGAGGATGTTTAATAAAATAATCATGACTCATTTTAAGTGAGGGGGCATTCCATTTCCCCCCTTTGGTCTGTATATTGTTTTTGTCAACTGAATTGTCACATTTCTTCAACCAGCAGAAATTGTTTCCTTATGATTTTCTGTGTCTGAATATGCTTTACCAGTTTATACTAACCTTGAAAAATTTTCTTTTTCCCATTTCAAGTTCCACCCAATCTGACTGTTCCACAGGAAAAATCACCTTTGGTCACCAGAGAAGGAGACACAATAGAACTGCAATGCCAAGTAACCGGGAAACCTAAGCCAATCATCCTGTGGTCTAGAGCGGACAAGGAAGTTGCAATGCCTGATGGGTCAATGCAGATGGAGAGTTATGACGGGACCCTGAGGATTGTGAATGTGTCTAGGGAAATGTCAGGAATGTACAGATGTCAGACCAGCCAGTACAATGGGTTCAACGTCAAGCCAAGAGAAGCCTTGGTGCAACTCATTGTTCAGTGTAAGTAAATTCTGCTTCTTTGTGTCTTCATTTGGAGACAAGTGCAGAAGCAATACCTTTATTCTATGAGAGAAACGAGGTGATTTTAAAAGCTAGATCAGGATGAACTTCTTCTGCATCACTGCTACTCAATTGAAGTTTTCCCTAAATCTGTTTATGAGTCAGCTATTACAAGAGTTGCATGAGTCTGTATGTGATGATTATGATGATGTTATGCAGTTGGGTAGTGTCAAAGAATCAGCCAATTTAATGGTTAAAAACTGTCCACGTGTAATGAAGCAAAGTGGAGAGGAAATAATTGCTAACTCAAGTTATAATGCACTTGTTTTCAAAGATCATCTTTCTACTTTGGTGATCACAATGCCCTTTTACCCAAATTATCCACCTACGTATTTCAAAGAATCCCTTTGGTTAAACTGCAGAGACCTAATCTTTGAAATGCTTTGTTTGCATGTTTGAAGTTGTAACAGCAGATCACATTGTCCAGCAGTACAGAAAATACTGAGGCAGGTCTTTAGTGTAGAATCTATGCCTGACTTATCCTAGGAGATGTGCTGAATTGCCAGTGTTGAATAAGTTAACTTTTAAACTGTTTTTATTGAAATCACAGTTATAGTTCTTACACAAAAAACAGAAACAAGAAAAAAAAAAAAAAACTATACCCAGGCGTGGTGGCGCATGCCTGTAATTTCATCACTGGGGAGACTGAGGCAGGAGGCTCGTTGCAAGTTTGAGATCAACCTGGGCTATAAAGTGAGCTCAAGGCCAACCTGAACTGTGTAGCAAGACCCTGTTTCAAAAAGACAAAAACAAAACAAAACAAACAAACAAACAAAAAACATTATGGGTTTGGTATTTGCTCCTGAAAGTATCTAAATCCATATATCTAACAATAAATGAAAACGTGATGCTACTGGTATTGCTGGCATTGAGAAAAT
>NW_004955409.1:15251225-15288277 GCF_000276665.1 Chinchilla lanigera
AAGACCTTGAGCTTGCCAGGCAGGTGCTTTTGCCACTGAGCTAAATCCCCAACCCCTATGAACATGTGATTTTTAACAAATTATCCTTTAAATAATTTTGTCTTAAAATACTGATGAGGGGTGGGGATATAGCTCAGCCACACCGTGCCTGCATAGCAAGTGCAAAGTTCTGTGTTCAATTCTTGGTACCAAAAAATAAAGTCCTGTTTAAATCTTTCAGTGAATAAGTGTATTTTGATTTATGTGTCCTTGAAAGTCACTTGGATGAGGCTATCCTACAATGAATATCACTTTAGCTCTTAAAGCTTTATTATGATTATGTAAATTTGTTGAACCTAGCATAAAAAAGATCTTGTGATGTATAAAATACACATTGAAAGAGTGAGAATAATGTTAAATTGTATTATGTAGCTTCCTTTCACCCATCTGCCAATGAAATTCATGCACCCCTTGTAACTTCTGTGTTTCAAAAGAAGAAAAATTATGAAAGAAAATCATCAGAGCTACTGAGAAGCATGTTTCTTACCTGTCTCCATTTCCCAAGCAAAACCAAAATATAAAAAGAAGAAAAAGCTACAGATCAGGGATTTATTTTGTATTTTTTTCTCAAGAAATCCAGTAAAGAATGTATGTCTTTTCCTTTCAATCAAAAAGCATATTTAACAAAAGAAGAACTGATGAATCTCATAAATAGAAAATTGAATACATGTACACATTAATGTTCAAATATTTATCATTTATGTATGCTTCTTATGAAACTATAATACAATGATTTATATTTATTTTGAATATAAGAAAATTGTAGACAGTGAGAGTTCTGTAACAAATATGCTCACTTTTTGACTTATTCCTGAGGTTTTCTGTTGTTGAGACACAAAAATGATGATATTGAAGTAATATAACTACTTTTTTGTTTAAATTTTTTTTCACAAATATCATTCTCACTAGAGATTAGTGGTAATACAGGGGATGGGAAAAGAATTAATAAGCCAAGTGACAGGAAGAGAACTGCCTATGTTCACACAGGAAGATGCTAAAGTCTACCTGTAGTAATTTATAGATGAGCAGAGAAAATTTAAATTATAAGCAGAGTGATAAAGTATATTCCAATCCCATAGCCTAGAAAACCCTGCTTATGTAGCTGTGTTTCTCATTTTGCATATTAATTCAGTCCACGGCTTATGAAAACATATTACTTCATTGTTCTTTCTCTTGCTAAGCTCCCATGGCTCCTTTGGCTCCCTTTGTCTTTTCATGACATTTAAATCTTTTTCACCATTTAAATTCTAAAAAATCTCAGCACTTTACAATATCCATAGTTGCCTGTGAAGGTCCCTCCTTGGTAGTTTTATAGGCACTACCATTAGTCTGCACTGAACAATTTAAAACTTGAGGTGAAAACTTCATTTTGAATATTTATGTTAGATGATTTACTTCTTTCAAGCCATTAGATTTTATTTCACCTTTGCCTGCCTCAGAACTCTCCTGCAATATTGCCTGTAGAATTCATTTGAGCAACAGAGATAAATACTTCTAAGGATTATGTAATTTTTATACTAAAGTATCATTATCTAATTGCATTCACTTTTACCAAAGGAGCTTGACTCGAATGGCCTTTCGTTACCTTCCATAAAGTAGATTATTTGTCTGGATACACAAAAGACTATATCAGAAACATTAGTGGTTAGTTCAAAATTCAAAATGTATCATGTGATAATTGTATCAAGATGAAATATCCAATGCCATTTTAAAGATAAAGTGAAGAGAGAAATATTTTAGAGGATTTTCTTTGACCCATAGAATCATAGTATTACTACTTATTATCATATATGCGGCTCTTCCAAGTATAATTTCTCTGAGCTTCAGTTTTCTTATTTCTAAATACAGAAAACATTTTTGCTTTTTACTAGTACCTAGAGATCAAAATAATTTCCCAAAGTAATGAAAACATTGCTTACCATACAGCACATAATGAATATTAATATTATATTTATTATTGTTATAAATTCATATCCATTCTCAGGAATATTTTAACCTAATTTTTATGCTCCCAAGTTATTTTTCTTATATATTATATCTTAATCTGTTCAGACTGCGATAATAAAATCCCATAAACTAGTAGTTGCATTGAAATATACTCTATTCTGGAGGCTTGGAAATCCACAATCCAGGGTGAGGGCTGACTTTCTATTCTCTAGAGCTAAGATATTGGTGAAAAGGGTTGTTTAGTTCTCTGAAGTCTCCTTTATAAGGGTGCTCATCCCATTTATGAGAGTGCAGCCCTCCTGACTAACTACCTCCCCAGGGTCCCTTTTCCTAATACTAGCACATTGGTCATGGACTTCAGCTTGAGAATTTTCCAGGGAAATTCAGACCATAGTACTCTACATTATTGCTTTTATTAAAAATAGCAGGTTCTGTCTAAAATTTAAGCTTCCTGCAGGTCTAAAGAAGTCATCTCTGTCTGTCTGTCTGTCTATCTATCTAATCTCTCTGTCGCTCTCTCTCTCTCCATCTATCTATCTGTGCTAGAAATGGAACCCAGGATCTCACACGTCTTTTATGTTTTACATCACAGACATCACTATACTTGACTGATATGTAGATTCTTAATTTGAGGATACCTCATCAGTGTCTCTGTTTTGAAAGGAGAACTTAGAGCTTTCTATTTTTTCTATTTAATAATAAGTTTTTAATTTTACTTTCTCTCTGGGAAACTTTATAATATATTCTGCAGGAATCTAGGTTAAGGAAAACCTTTAATATACTAAGAACATGTTAGTGTCTTAAGCATTCATTTTTCTTGTTTTAGTATTAATGATTATTAAATAAAACTCAGCATTTATTACACAGTATTCTTTTATTTTAATTGAGTGACAGTATTAGTTCTTTTGTTGTTGGCAGTAGTTATTAGAAACATGAATCATCTGAATCCTGAGGCAATGTTTATATTTTGAAAACATTAATATCTATATTTTCTCATATCTCACACTGCGCTCCCTCTTTTTAGTTAAGATCTTTTATTCTTAAAAAAAGAGAAACAGCCATTTATAGGGTGGTACCCAACTTATATTTTGGAAGTATTGTTTCTTGTAGATGTATCACATGCATATATCTTACTTCGTTTCCTGATGGATTTGCGCTATTTCTGAGTATGTGAAAATCTAACTTCCCAAGTAGACATGTTATTGTCCATTAAACTTCTAAGATGAATTTACTGTTACTGAACTGCTCCTCTCATCCTGGGCATTCTCCTCCCTCTGTGTTTCTTTGCTCTTTCAAAAGATGGAGCACTGTACATAACTAATCTGAGGGATACATGAGCATTGAAGGCAACTGGCTAAGGCACAGGAAGTGACTGCCCCTCTCTACGGGGTTTCCCAGTGTAGAGTGCTGACACAGTGTGTAGAGGAGCAGCACACTGCACACCACCTGGAAAAGGGGTGAGGGCCAATGTATGACTTATGTAAGCAGAATAAGTACATAATTTATTTCCGGTTGCCTCTCTGCTCCTTCGTGTAGGTATAGCCATAGTTTCAAGAAAGCTTCACTATTAAAAGTTTTGTATCTAGAAGTTGGATAGGAATCAGCTAGTTTCAACAGGATAACTAACAGTACAATTTAACCCAGCTAAGACTTGTGATTATTAATTTCATCAGTTAAGGACTTTTGTGTACTGCATGTGTGCTCAAATGAATTCAAGTGTATGAATTCAAGTGGGTACCATTTCCGCGATATTTTAAAGGTATTTTCCCTTCAAAATACTTCAGATAGGAGATGAAGTTAACTTTAATTTGAATGAAATAATTTATTTGGGAGGATCTTTTCTCACCTGCTTCTTTTACTTTATGGAAATATACTTCTTTTTAAAGACGTGAATGTAAACACATATATAACTATGTGTAATTATAAAAAATTTGTCTTTTTAAAAGTCTAATTTAATTAAGAAAGGACTTGTCATTCTTCTACAAATATAGTCTTCCCAATTGTAAAATGTAGGCATTTTCTAAATACTTCAATTTCTCATATAAAAATAAAAGATAATAGTAAATTACTAAAGTAAATTGCACATAAAAGTAAACAATAATATATAAAATGAACACACTTGCAATGTTATCAGTTTATTTAAAACAAGCTAAAGACAGATGGATATAGGAATAGGAAGTATGAAAATGACAAGGCTTTAAGGTAAAAAAGAAATGCACCCTGCACTTTGTAAATTAGGTAACAAAGTACGAATATGAATTACTGACCAGGGTGTAGGTCAGTAATGGGGCCTGAGCCTACTGTGTACAAGGTCATGAGTTTGGTTTTTTTTTTTTTTTGGTTTTTTTTTTTCCGGTACCGGGAACCGAACTCACGACCTTGCGCTTGCCAGGCAAGCGCTTTGCCGCTGAGCTAAATCCCCAGCCCCAAGGTCATGAGTTTGAAAGCTCAACACTGAAAAAAAAAGTACTTCAGATAGTGTACAGGAGAGGCAGCGAAGAAGTGAGAAATCAGATGCCAGCACTGGGAGAAAGTCAGAACTCTCCAGCGGAAGACGCCATGTGCTAGAGTGCTTAACCCATGTGCGTGTAGAATTTAAATTTGTGTGTTGTTATTAGCAATTTTATGTTTATTAACCATGTTTAATGCCAGATGCAGATTTTTGGGTTTCCAATATTCTATTTGGCTCTGTGTTAATAAAACTTTGTAGTATCCTCTTTACCAAGAATTTTAATTTCAACTGCTTTCAAACTCATGGAACTACTACAGGCTCATTTGTCAAAAGAAAACATGGCCAGCCTGCTGTCCAACTCCCCATCCCCTAAGGACTTGTAAAGATATAGACAGTTTTTGTTTTTCACAACAAGGGATGAAGGAACACTATTGTCATGTACAGAGTAGAGGCCAGGGTTACTGCTAAATGTCCTAAATTCCTATAGTGATCGCCCCAGAGAGAATTTTCCTGACAAAATTGTAATTATGCATTGGAGAGAGAGGGTCTAGCCTCCTAAGTGTAGGATATTCCAAGGCATCCCTGCCCTCTATACTTTAGATGCCACACAGGAATCAGTGTCTCTCATTACCAGCCTAGAGCCATAATTTTCAGAGTCCTTGAAAACACTTCCCATTTACAAGATTCAGTACACAAAGCCCTAAGGTGTGGCTTCCTAGCAAATGTTAATGTTCTTTCTTATGGAGAAATTTCATGCAAAAATTCTGCTTCAAATCATATTTGACTTTTTTTCTTTGTCAGGAAGTTAGGACGTTCACAGGTAAAATTACTAAGGTCAAGTTGTGATGCAGTAAGTTTTTTTTTAACTCCTCTAACTACATCTTCTCTCTTTATCTGCCATGCTAAACCTCTTAGAAATTCTTTTCCTGTTGTTTTTCCTTCATTTGATCTTAATTATAGTTTTGAGTTTTAAGCAAGCATGTTCTAACATACTTTCTAAGCTTGCTTTTCATCCATCAACTGCTGTGTCTATATTCTTTCCCTGTAGGTCTTTTGGCTTTGTAACTGGGTTTGGTAGGGAGTATCTGCAATTCATGCTGTTCCTTTGGTACATTTTGATCCATCTGATGAGCTTCTTTCTGCTATCAAATTAGTACTTCCTTGAAGCCTGGAAAATTGTGGTTAGCAAAGGGAACACTTCCTTAAAAGGAAACTTCAGGACTTAAGCAGACCAAACATTTTGAAACTGAAAGAAATTCTCCCTTGATCTTACACATAAAGTTTATTTTAAACGTGGAAATGACTCCAGCTCCCTAATTTTAAACCATTTTCTAAGAGAAAGAAGTCAAATACTTTCCTGGAAAGTTCGTGAGTATGTGAATTTTGTTCTGTAGTATTTTGTTAAGCAATGAAATAAAATATAGTGTTTTAAAGAATTGTTATGTAACTTGAGTATCATTTTTAAAAAAGATATAATCATACAGAGTTAGTCAATGAAGGAAATATAATTAATGCACAGAAAATTGAACTCTTCTTAAGAAAATGGGAAATGGCTTTCTATCATTTAAAATACTTGTATTGAAATGTGTGGGTGAAGTAGCAGAAGTAATCTGATGAATCATCAGTGTTTTCAGGGTCTTGGTGATCATCCATGTCAGCAATTTCTTACCCAAAACAATTGCCTGGTGTACAGAACAGCAGGATGAATATAGTGCTTTTTAGCTGGATAAAAGATATAAGGAATTTGAGTGTGTGACATTACCCTTTCCAGTGGTCATCCTAAGATGTGTCAATCAAATGATAAATCACACAAATATGTTGATAAAGATGTAAGGTGTAGAGAGATCAGAATGTATGTGTTGTGTATCTATCCATGTGTCCACCTCTGCGTTGGTCCATGCAGATGATGTTTGTTTGAAGAATATTCATTCCCATTAATATATATTGCTCTCATTTTAAAATGCTGTGTCTCGGTTACTTTTTTCTCACTGCTGGGACAAAATACCTGACGCCCAAAATCAAGGAAGGAAAGGTTTATTTTGCTTACAGTTCGTGGAAGTTTCAGTCCGTACTTGGCAGATTATAAGGCAGAGTGGCACATGGCAAAGAGCTACATCTCAGGGCAGCAGAACACAGCTAAGCCACCACCACACACACCAGGGCTGAATGGGAAAGGAATGTCCTCAAGCACTCTTTTCCTCTCCCTTACATATGCAAACTATCCACTCCTTGGCGGGTGCAGCTCTCACACCCATATTCAAACTCTAATAGCCTGCCCCATTTCTGCATGAGGCTTTGGGGGGACACACAGACATAAACCATAACATGCTGCTGCATAGGTAATTCTGTTTTTAATTTCCACTCAGGTTTGATTGCTATTTATTTTTCCTAGATACAAAGCAGAATTGGGTTCTGGTATTCTTTTGCTCAACACTCTCTTGGTTGCCATGTCTTAAACTGTCACTACTACATAGATCTTCCCCAAATTTATACCAGAGATGAGAGCCTAACTTCTGCAAAATGACAGCTGATTTCTTGATAGATTTTACAATATAATATGAATAAAATTAAATGGGTGGTATTTCCCTGAATTATTTTTCTCCTCCTGAATTCCTTATCCGCTCATTCTGTTACCCACCCCGAGTTCTTCTCTTTGTTTCCTAGAGCAGAGTTACTATGCTCTCTTCCTTTTTGTACAACTTGCATTTGAAAATTAAGACCCTGGGTTTGGAAATTCAAGATTTAGTTTGAATTCTAATTTTGCCACTTTCACCCTAATTTCTCTAAAACACACTTCTCGTATTTTTCTCAATGGAAACAAATCTCCTTGCATCATAACTTTATCTAAGCACTAATTAGATGATGACTGAGGAATGTTTAGTTCAGTGTTTGACTTGTAGCTAGTGATCCTACTACCTTCATTTCCTGAATCCACTCTTGCTTCTCTATTGCACTTGGAATAGTCAAAGGAATGATACGTCCTGTGAGAAATTCTTAGCATTTCCCTCACCTCTGACCTTCACTTCCCCCTTACAACATTGCTGTCAGATGGACATTCCTTTGTGAGAAGAAACGCATAGGTGCAGGTGAGAAATATTTTGACTGTTGTAGGGAAGAAAGCATAATAGGTGCTCGGGGCTTAAACATTGGAATCTTTTCAATATCAAGTCAGTTCTTTCTGTTTGCTTTATACCCAGTGCGTTTCTTTATCCAGGTGTACTTGACACAGACACCCTCCCCTTTTGACCTTCACCTGAAAATTAACTTGAACTGAATGAGACTGGCTTGGCTTTAGTCACCACAATCTGTGGAAATCAAGCAGTGCTTCCTCTCTGGCAGCTCTCTATGGATTTTCACCAACCTGTCACTCAAAGTTCAGTCTCCTAAACTGACAAACAGGATTTCCCACCCTTTATGACATCATATTCTATGGTCTATTCGAGGTGAACAGTTCACTGTCCTGTATGTTTTTCGACTCAGTGCTTTCTGTAATTTCATTCCCCCTTTGTCATGAGTATTTATCCTCAAGACAACACTCAAATGTCCCATTTGCCATGGCATCCCCTATGTATAATCGTGTTTTTTTAGCTGCAACTTAATGAAGATTTATTGCCACACACAGTTCTTACCCTAACTGTGGCTATAGATAAGCAGATTCTAGAATAGGACGAAAATAGGAAACTATAATTGTATAGGGGAGACTCTAATTCTGCTATGGATTTTAATTCTAGCAGTGTCAATTCTAAATGTGTGACTTGTCTGTCTGTATCTCCCAATTTCATGTCAAATGAAGGGCTTTGTAAGGTGGTCTTCAAGTAATCTTCAAGTTTGAAAATTGTTATCAACAAAATTGACCAAAGCATATTTATTGCCTATACACAAAACCATTAATTACTTTTGGAGTCATACAGAAATCCCATGCCTGAATTCACAGAAGTTCATTGAAATAGGTTTTCAGTGTCAAAACAACTCAGATGTGTTTTCTGACGAAAGAAAAGAAAAGAATTTAAGAATAAAAGATAATTTACCAAAGGACCAAACAAGTATAGATACTTATCCTTTTTTATTGTTCCCAGAGAAAATGCTGTGCATCTAAAATGTTATTGGAAAGAATTCTTAGTTTAGATAATAACAAGGTTTCAGTGTCTGCAAAATTATGATTTTAAATGTTTATAACAGGTCTTATCTTGTGAATTTTACCTTAATCTTTCCAATAGTTTGTTGTGTGATTCGCTTCCATTTTATTTTTTTACTTTTTGTTTGTTTGTTTGTTTTTGTATTTTTCAGACAGGGTCTCACTATGCAGTTCAGGCTGGCCTTGAGCTCACTTTGTAGCCCAGGCTGGCCTGGAACTCACAACAATCCTCCTGACTGAGTGGTGATGATCATCTTTAAGTAGAACATTATCTGTAAGCTTGTCCAAATATGCACACAAACACTTATTTTTAAAAGCTGTGGATCTGTTATCTTACTAAGGATACTTCTTTGTGGTTCTTTATTTATGTATCCATGCATCTTCATCAATACACAGAGAAAAAGTATGTCAGAATACTTGATAAATTGACTGGAATTATTTCAGTTGTGTTTGCACATCTGTTTCTATGTAGATACTACTTGCAGTTTAGCTGTAAAGAAGATAAATTTTACAAAGCAATGGAAAGATATGGTAGTCTGGAAATTGGTATGCTTAGCTCAAAAGCCATTTCATGTTTAATGCCTAATTTAAAAATGTTTTTTTTTTCTTTAATAAGTGTCTGTTTTGAAAAGTTTCTGAGGATTTTTTTTCCCCTCAAAGCAATCTGTTAAAAAGTTTTTGATTCCACTATTATAACTATATTCTATCATTTCATTGTTAAGAAAAACTAATTTGTTCAGCACACACAAAATATGTGTATTTGCAGCTGAAAAAAGATTAGAAATTAAATGGTCATTTGATCTTTGGCAATATCCATAATTTGGAGAAATGTGATTATTTTCTTAGGCAAATTTAAAGATTCTTATGTCTAAAAAATCCATCTGTCTGTAAGTATCAAATACAATTTTTTTTTTTTTGAGACTGAATCTTACTTTTTAATGCATGTTGGTCTTAAACTCTCTATGTAGCCCAGCCTGGCCTCAAAGTTATGGCAATGCTCACACCCCAGCCTCCCAAGTGCTGGGATCACAGGTATGTGCCACCACGTCTGGATATATGTCAGTTCGGGGCTGGGGATTTAGCTCAGCGGCAAAAGCGCCTGCCTGGCAAGTGCAAGGTCGTGAGTTCGGTTCCCGGTACCGGAGAAAAACCAAAAAAAAAGAAATCTGGATATATGTCAGCTATAATTTATAAAGAATTCTGAGTGCAATGACTTAATTTTTTGGAGAGTCACAATAGTGGCATTATGGAACATATCCTACTCTGCCCAGACATAGGAAATTTGGATCTTCTTTCCAAAAAAGATCTAAGAAGATATAACCTGAACTTTAAGAATTATTTTGAGAACGTTTAATTAGCCCCAGCATGTCAACTAGAAGATCTTAACCTTTTTACCAGGTAGAAAATATTTTGACTTCTTTTTCCTGTATAAAATTTAGAAATGTCCAAATTTTTCACACATTATTTTTAAAAAGAACAATAATGAAAACAGTGAATTTATTTAGAGATAAAATCCAGATTATAAAATACATTTACTTTTAGTGTACTTTACGACTCTGATGTTTAATTTCTTAGTTTTTCTAATTGAATCAAAATAATGACTATTCTTTCTATATTATAGAAGGTCAAGAGCTAGGTATTGTTTTGCTTGTTGCCTTAATCATGTATAATTTACTGCTAGATGGTTATAAAAGTATTTCTTATTAATAAAAGAAATAAAAGTATTTCTAATGTTATAAAAGTATTTATTTTTTCCTCTTTAATCAGTAATTGAATTGGAAAATTCTATCAATAGACTTTTGATTATTTCAGTCAATAATTATTAGTCAAGCCAATAAATATGTACCAATTTTGCGCTGTACTAAGAAAACTTTGAAAATTAGTGAGGTAATCTGTGTGCTAGGTAAAATTCTGATCTTATATGGAAGCAGGGGAAAAAATTAAATATGACAGAGAAAAGAGTGGTAATAATTATGCTTTATCTTAATGGCTGTATGTGTCTGGCATGTATAATTACATTTGAGTTCACCTATATCAATGAAAATAGATATGAATATTTTAAAAATATTTCCCCAGTATGCTCACTTTGTTTTAATTCACACAAATTAATCTGCTTTATCATATGCTTAGATATTTGTAATTAATTTGAAGCATTTCCTTGCTTACCTGTCTAATGCTTCTTAGATTTTTCTGAATGTTATTAGGAATCTCTGATTTTGGATTTTTTGTGTTCTCAATATCTACCATCATGCTCTCTTCCTAGACACTATTTTTTTCCCGTTACGTAACTTCATTTATTTGAAATAATCATTTTTTGCAAGCAGTCTTAATTTAAGGCTAACAGGCAGAACAGACTCCTGAAGGTTTCCAATACCTGAGAGAAGGCAGAGAAGAGGAAATGCTTAGAACAAATACCGGTGTTGTTAAATAGCCATCATTAACCTTTCTCTCCAAAAACAATTTCTCTTTGCCAGATCTTTCTTTAATTCGTGTTTGTGTGAGACTTTTACTTCCTAATCCACAGCCCTGAACAGAAAGCACAATTCATTAACGTCTTGCCTAGAATGTAAATTCTTTTCATGCCGTTGTTCTGCTATTTAGACTGTCCTGACCCAATCAAATGAATTATGAAAGGTGTTTCATTGAATAAAAGTGAAGAAGAAAAGCCAGTTGCCTCAGGAAAAGATGATGACATGTCCACAGCATATAGCAAATTTGAGCTTTGCAGCAACACTATTGGCTTTTACTTTTGTTCTGAGAGCAGTTTATAAATATTTCTGTGTTTCTGTCTCTGGCTAGTGTAGGTCTTTGCATTAGTAGAAACGGAAAATGAAACTAACATAAACATTTACAGAAAAGAGTTTTAATTTGGAAGTTAGAGGAAAAATAGAAAAACAGCTTAGCTAACTGGAGGGTGCACGCTGATACAGGGGCTCAGACAGGCCCATCTGCCAAGGTAGGGGACAAGTTTTCAGAGATTACTTGGGTTGGGATCCACTTGATCTTTAATTCATCCTTGGTATCATAGTTCTAGAAACTTTTGGCTGAGGGGTGGTTTCTCTTCCAGGAAAGAATTGTCTCTGTGGTGGTGTCAGTCATGGGGGCTCCACATTTTCTAGAATCCAGGGGGTCATAAGTTTAGGACAATGACCCGAGGATTCTAGGTGTATGTGAATGTCCCTGTAAATCTCTTATTTGGTGTCCTCATTCTTGAAGAGGGATGTCTTCATGTAAATTCAGGGCTAATCAGCCCTGCCCAGCCAGCACCTGCACAGACCCTCCTGAAAAAATCCACATACTCATATGCAGAGGTTAGAGAAGATTTGACCCAAGATTTACAGTAACAAAGATATAAAATACAGGTCAAGCTTCAGTGAAGAGTTATGCTTCATAGCAAAAATGTTTTTCAAGTTGGTGGCAGTCCCAGAAGAAAATATAAATCACGCTTTTAATGATTATCAGGTAAATCCCAGGATCCTCCCTTTTCCCCATCCCTATTGTGGTCCCTGGCTGTCATGACTGCATCACTTCTGTATGTGGTGATGTGTGTGTGTGTATATATATATCTGCCTGTATTTATGTATGTGTATGTATGTGCCTGTGTCTGCAGGAATACAGATCAAAAATTAAACAGACTGCACTAGGAGAAAGAACAGACAGTGTAAAATTCAATATAGTGACAAAAATGATACCCAACAAACATACACATTTTGTATTGGGACCATTTTTAGCAGCTTGATACCATGTAAAGCCTGTTTGGTCCTATATGTTCTGATGGCCATTAGAAGTGCTATTCAAATCTAAAGGAACACAGTGCTAATTTATGTACATGGAATCTTTCCATTAATGTCTGAGAACATAAATTATACACTTTACCAGAACAGAAAGGCAGGGCTTCATGGACAAAGGAAGATTTTGTTTAGCTTTATGTGGAATTTAAGAGCATTTCATAAAAGTGTCATGAGACTATTCTCTTGTCTTTCCCGCCCTATGCCACATATTGAAGATTTATGTAAGAAGTACAAACCGGATTTCATGAACTGGTTAAAATCTGAGTTTGTGGCATGCTTCTCGGATCTTCCACAGTGCTTTCTTTCTGCTGCTGTATTTCTTTTGCAGCTGGAGAGAACAGGGAATTAAGGTGTATTTTATGTCTTCTTATATGCATGTCCTACTTTCTTTTAAAATATAAATCAACGAAATATTTTCTATTTCTTACTAAAAACAATACAAAATAACACAAGTCTTAAATTTCATTTCTTTTCTTTATGTGAGCCTACATTTTCTCTTTTTGACCCTTTTGGGTAATATATCCTTAATGCAGCTAGGCTTGCCTATCGAGATCTGAAATAAAACCTGTCTTTACAGGCAACAAGGGAGCACGAAGTCAGGAAAGCCTTTGCCTTTGATAAGCTTGAAAAGTCAATTTCAGGGATAATGCTCCTTGATAAAAGTGAATCCGACTAGATAAACACAAATGGAAGCAGGAGAAATGGAGACATAAATAGAGATGTGGTATCTTCTCCTTTTCCTAAGCTAGGAAAGACAGTTATGCTGGTAGTTTGCAAGACAGAGACACAATAACAATGAAATTAGAAGAAAGAAATATGAAAGAATGTGGAAAAGACTAAGGCTAATATTAATGTGAGGTATGAAAATATTTTTAACAAGTATTTTAGAGGAATTTGTCTGTGAGTTACACAAAAATGTTGTATTTTTTATCATACCTCATTATTGTGAACATCTCCTAAAGGCACTAACATAGACATTAGGAATTTAAGCTATTAATTTTATTTTTTACAATTTTCAATTATAAGCTACTATTTACAAAAAGACACTGTATTCACTGCGTGTTTGTTTGGCTACTACTTTTAAAAACTCCTAAAGCCTCACTTGGGTTGAATTATCGCAAGTCTAAATTGGTAGTGAAATGATGAGGGTTTGTGGTTCTATTTTTTAAAAAAAACATTTGTAAGGTGAGTCACTTAAATGCATAAAATCACAGGTTTTTCTCATTTCCATCTATTTTTAATTGCATATTTACTACTTTCATGCAAAATGATATTCTGGGTTACATATGCCAATAAAGTAAAAAGAATAAATATTGAGCGACAGAGAAATTAGCTCACCTAGTATGCAATGTAAACATTGCAAGTTGAAAAGATTTAGGAATGTCCCGTGTCATTTAGGAAAACACTATGCTAGGTACTATAGTAATATAAAACTTTGGGCCATAGGTTATGTAGACTTTATAGTATTCTTAAGAATGATCCTATGCAGAACATGTAATCCATGTGCAAACTTTTTTACTGGTTAAGGAAATGAGAACTGGAAGAAGCAGTGTTATAACTGAGTTGGCAATTGTAGCAATTGAAAAAGTGAGATTTAGATGACAATTTCAGACCCCCTCTACTGTAACTCTTGTTCCTTACATACTCATAACAACCTAAAGTGTAAAATTTAAAATTTGAAAATAGATTTCACCAATATCCTACTGCCAATGTTGCACATATTTTCACCACAAAAACTATCAGCAAGCAAGCCCTCTTCATGATTTAGTGATCGTGCATTAGTGGTTACCTTGGGAAACTCCCTCCCAGTAATTGTACTTTCTTTTCCTTGGTCATTTTCCCTTTGCACATTGTTTATTTGTTTTATTTTGTTTTTCACATTCTGGTTCCTTATATTTCTGTAATATTTCTGTAATATGTTTCTGCATTTTGGATGTTCATTTTTGCCTATCTCTAAATTTCAGGATCTTTCTCAGAGTCTTCATCTCTTAAACATATGAGATTTCCTGTTTTCACTTGCAAAGCCCTACCTCACAGCCTCTTTGCCTCTTGCTTCCTCTTCTTTCCTCTTTGCTTTAGTTTCTGGAATTCTAGTTCCTTGTGGTCTATGCCTCTTATGAATTAATCCCGAGGCTGTTAGTCTGGGTTTATCAGGCTAATGTTGGTCTTCATTTGTTTTGACTATTACTTCTCTCTGTGTAGTCTTCACTACAGCTGTCTAGGACTTCTCAGTTCTCCTGTCCCCATTTTTTCATGCGTCCATTTATTTCTTTCCAATCCTATTTGGTTTATGTTTCCTCCTTGTTTTTCCAGGTGAAGATGACACACTCCCATTCTATCTGGATATTTGTACTGAAGTCTTCACCTCTTGCTTCTAAATGAAAGCTTAGAGGTGATGGTAGCACCAATAACAACAAAATATTGCACTTATGGAATACTAATTTTATGCTAAAGACTTCTCAATGCTTTATACACAGTTTGATTTAATCTTTATTTTGATGTCCAAATATACATGTTGTATTTTTATTTAGTTGTGTGCTTATTAAAGCTCACTGTGTTCTTTTCCTAATCTAGAAACTGAAGCTCAATAAAAGTGAAGTTATGATTGATTTATCTCTGTACTTTTTGGTATAGAAAATTCAGTGCTAAGCTAGAAACTGGTATTTGAAAACAGGACATAGAATTATTAAATATTGTAATGAATCATTTGAAAATTTACACCCTGAGGATGTAGACCCTGAAGTACAAGTATAAATGAATTACCATTTATATCATGAATGTTGATTCAATTGACTGTTTTCAGTACAAGTCAGCTTATTTCATGTATTTCCCTGTTCTCATGAGGAGGTGTTTTCACTATGTAAAAGGTTTCAGGAGACATTTGTAACAATCTTCATCCTTTATGCTAATCTTTGATGTTGTACTACTTACTATGCTTTTGTCTGTCTTTCCTTTAACCTTAAAATCACAGTTTGAGCTGGGGATTTAGCTCAGCGGCACAGCACCTGCCTGGCAAGCGCAAGGTCATGAGTTCGATGCCCAGTACTGGAGAAAAACCAAATAAATAAATAAATAAATAAATTTATCACAGTCTTGGTACTCACGGAAATGAAAGAAAATGTCAAAATCTTAATGTAAAAAATTCACATGCCTTAAAAGTTGATGATATCAACATGATTCAAGAAAGAGCTAATAAAATACTATATGCTCAGCTGAGCTGTCTCTTAATTCCTGAAGCCTGGAATTGAGAAAAAAGACAAAGAGAAACTGAAAAATTTCATACTATTTCATTTCCCCACATGTAAATGTTTTGCAAAGTGTATCCCACTGGCAAAACACCATTATAATTGATTTCAGTTTATTGTGGCAGGAAATGGAAAATAGCATGCATTATTATCATCTATTTTGACCTTTTTATGCTTTCTCTAATGGATTTCAATTATCTACATGGTGATATTCTTTACTCTCCTTTGGACTTCTTAATGGTTTTTTTCTAATTGTTACACAGCATTAGATAGAAACTATTCAACATAACCTTTATATATTACAGGTAACCCACTATAAATTTTCATTTTCTAAAGTATTTATCATTGTTGACATGACACAAAAGATATTTTTCAAATTATTCCCAAGTGTTAAAGATGTTGTATGTGTAGCTAAGTAAAAATTTGGAAAAATTCATCTCTAAAACTGTAATATGGTGCCCTGAAAGATATTTCATTAATTTTTTTTTCCAGTACCAGGAATCGAATTCACGACCTTGTGCTTGCAAGGCAGGTGCTGTGCCTCTGAGCTAAATCCCCAGCCCCTTTCATTAAATTTATGAAAAGGGTAGACATAATTTGTAGTTTCACAGAACTATGCAACTGAAATTGTTACTTCCTTCTCAGAATTAAATATATCACATATTTAATAAATTAACAGTTGAAATTTTATTAGTAAGGCAGTTCCTTAAATTTCATAACATAAGTCATCATATGAATAAACTATATTGAAGAATATTATTTACATTCATAAGGCAAGCCACTATCAAAAATTATGTTTGTGAGTCATAGAAGAACATTATTATTTATAAGGTGGTGGTTTTAACTTCATATCATGTGTGAAGCAATTATTTTTCCTGAGTGTCAAGTAGGTAGTAAAGGTTTTGTTTTTATGTTTGTTTGTTCCTGTGTGTGTTTATAAATTTTACCCTCACTTTGATTACCATTGACTGCTTCCAGTTCCCTTTTCCCCTTTTATGCTAAAAAACTGTTTTCTTGCTTTTCCAAAGTTAGCTTCTAATCACCAACATCAAATACTCCCACAAACAGAATATAAATTATGAATAAATCAAATAAAGCTCCTGTCTCCTAGTGTAGATGGCTTTTAGTGAGAAATAAATCTGACCAAATTTATTTATAGTCATATGTCTATGAGTTATATCCACATAGTCATAGTGAATTTAACTAATACAATATTTATTTCATTAACAAAAGGAAGTTGTGTATTCAAAGCACTGAGCTATGTGAAGGCAGTTCTATGCGATTTTTCATATTTACTGAATAGAAAAATGTAAATTTTACATTACCAGAATGCCTTAGGTAATACATACCTACTCATCTCCACCAAATAATAAAAATACTGAGGGGGCAAAACTCGACTATAAAAAATGTAGTTTGAAAATGAGGTAAGTAGTTTCACAATAAGGACATTTAAACAATAACTGATGTGTTTATTGGAATACTTCTGAATGGTAATTATACCCTTCTTTTAACCAGATATTTTCTGTGAAATTATGCTTCAGATTGTATAACCTAGACTAAAAATGTATATTATTTTTTCATAACTGATTTTTTTCCCATGATCTCAAGAGTTTATCTTATTATCTCTAAGCTATTGCTTCAGAAAAATTAAAAAGGCAGATATTGAGAATTTACATGCTAGCTATTGAAATAAGTGCTCAGGATACAAAGACTGTCAAGATCCAGTTCCCATCCTTAACAAAGTTTTTGTCTAGCCAGAGGTGGTGGATGCCTGTAATTCCAGCACTTGGGAAGCTGAGGCAGGATAGCCACAAGTTCAGTGCCAGCCTGGGCTATATAGTTAGTTCAAGGGCAGCCTGAACTATGCAGCAAGATCCTGTCTCAAAAAACCAAACCAAACCAAATAAAACATCACAAACGTTTTGTCTGGCAGAAAAGCCAGAAATGACAATGAATAATTTCCATCCTCGTCAAGGGAAAAGATCCAACAGTTCTCGATCTTCCAAGAACATTACTGTAGGAAGATTCACTCTTGCCTAGTAGAAGGGATCAAAAATCTGTCTTAGGTGGTGTCCAACCTAAGCTTCGAAGGATGACCAGAACGTACTTGACTGGGAAAACTGTAAGGAGCAGGAAACCCAAGATGAATGCAAGATTAGAAGGCTAGAAATAGAATGTTGTGTAAAATGCCAGAGAAATATTCAGTATTGCTAGGATGAAAATGATAGAAAAGGCATTGATATAGCTAGGTACATTTATACACAGATCAACTCATACTACATTCCTTCCTGTAAGAACTGACTATCTCTTATTACTAATGCCCTATCTCCCTAGTACAAAATTCTTATGCATGCTTAATTGAATTCTGTAAGGATGTACAATAGGAAAAGTTAAATGCTCCTCCTCACAGGAAAAGATAGAATCACAATTTGTGTTGCTTAAATTGCTTGTTCTTTGTATCATAGGTCTACTTTATTTCCTCTTTACCTTTGCATTGTTGATAGAATTTTAAATGTGTTTGGGTAAAGGAAAGTGGATATTGATCAGATGTTAATGATTGGGAAGCACAGGACCAGAGAGGCCAGTTAACATGGCATGATTCCTTAATTATCACAGCAGTAGAAAAGGTTCGGGCAATTTAATATGTAAGGCACATACAGAAATAGTGGCCAAATTGGCATCAAATATGTTATATTTCCCCCATATAACATGTGAAAATTGCTAGCTTTATTAGAACTTCTAGCCACTTTAATTGACACTTCCTTACTATATTGTTTTTCTAATGTTTATTTCATATGGCAGAATAATTTTACATATAATTTTAGAAAAAGTTTGCACTATTAACCTGATTTAGGTAATCGACAAAACTATTTACTGAACCATGCTATAAAATTTTATATGTCTATTGGATGAATGTTATATTAAATTGTATTAATTGATTTTTTTTTTTTTTTTTTTTGGTTTTTTCTCCGGTACCGGGAACCGAACTCACGACCTTGCGCTTGTCAGGCAGGCGCTTTTGCCGCTGAGCTATATCCCCAGCCCCTTGTATTAATTGATTTTAAAAAGTTTATTTGGAGATAAATATTCAGAACAAACTTTTTTTCATTTACAAACTGGGTGACAAGAACAATTTCTTGTAGTCCCAGGTTATTATGTTAAAAATAGAAAGAAATAGATAGTGGCTTAATTTGCTGAATAAAACAGTAATTAAACAGCTAAGGTGTTCAGAGAGACATAAACATTTGAAAGAATTCTTAATAATGATCTTATATATTTTAAATAACAATCAATATTGCAAAAAGGATAAAGATACTTTATTGAGAAGGTTTGAAATCTAATAGAATGATTTATAATTATATTTATGGAGTATTTTAATTTTTAAAAACTCCTTCAAGAGCATTATTTAATTTTATCTGTGTTCCCGGAGCAGATATTTTATAGATAATGACATTACAGCTTAAGAGGTTAAGCGGCCTAACTAAATCACACACCTGATTAGTGACAGAACCGGGGCCAGAATTTCAATCCAGTGCCATTTCTCACTTCATGCTGCCAAATTATGTAAAAGATTTAAATATTTAAGTCTGTGTAAGAGAGGTTTGCAGGCCAAACATAAAATATGTCCTATTTCTTAACTAGAGCCCAAGGTATCTTAATATTAGTCCCTAGAATTGGAACCTTTTTAGTAAGGTTGTCCAGGGAATATTTGGTTTTCAAGATTGACTTTCATATGCCAGATATAAAAAAGAGTTATTGTTGTTTATTTAGCTGCGTCCATGATACAACTATAAAAACAATGACAGGCCCTGGCAGTTTTCTTCAACTGTATATATTAGGAGTCTTTTCATCCACATTCAGCTGTGAAATTTCTTTTCACAGCTCAAGTTTTTGTTTTTTCTCTAAATCTCCATCCTGGGCCAAGGATATAGGTCAGTGGCACAAGCGCCTGCCTGGCAAGCACAAGGTGCTGAGTTCAATTCCTGGTTCAAAAAAAAAAAAAAAAAGAAAGATAAAGGAAGTCTAAATCTCTATCCTTCTTCATATTTACCAGAAAGCTTTGGAATTTTGTTCCTTCAGTATTCACTATTATAAAACAAAGATCTCCAGCCTGCATAGAGTTTGTGTACAATGTGACTTCAATACATCTTTATTAATTATGGGCTATTCAGAAGCATTACTATATCATAGCTATGTATCATTTGCCATTTGTTGCTGACTAAATTTAAAATTTGAATTGTGGGCACAAACAAAGACCCTAAATAAAACAAATGCATTTGGAAATTGCATGCTTTCCATACTAATTTTTTACCATATTACAGTCCAACTTTTGCTCATTTTATTTCCTTGCATCATTTTTGGAAATAAATAATTAACTGCACTGTAAGTTAATGTAATACTGACAAAGAAAACAACCCACAGTATTAAAATGAACATTGTTAACGTGATACACAAAACAATCCATTGCATATTTACATTAGTAAAAGATCATACCCAATCAACCAGATAATTGGAGGGCAAGATGCCTGATTTGGAGGGAGTGAAATATCTGCTTTTGAATCACATTACATTTCCATACCTGTCCTCCTTCACTTTATAATCATACAGGGTAGGCAAACAGGTTATAATTAAATGAAAACATTCTCAAAAGTGTATGTAAAGCTTCATTCCCTTTTTATTTATTTACTTATTTATTTATTAATCTTTTTGAGACAGGGTCTCACTGTGCAGTTCAGGCTGGCCTTGAACTCACTTTGTAGCTCAGGCTGGCCTGGAACTCACAATGATCCTCCTGCTTCAGCCTCCTGAATGCTGGGATTACAGTCGTGTGCCACCACACCTGGCTATTCCCTACATTCAAGAATAAGATGGTGATTTTGCTTTATCTTCATAAGTGATCCATGTTTCTCTCACAACTACCAAGATCGCCCACAATGTTGATGTAGACTAACAGCATTTATGCTTAGATCAATGTGTGTGGTGGGGGGGAGGTTGTCCAGAATCATCCCGGTTGTCCTCACTTAACTTATGCATGACCACAAACACATCATGAAATCATGGAAACAATATAGAGTCTCAGAGTTAGGTTAATTACAAGTGATTTGACAAATTGAAAGCTGCAACAACTTATGACTAGATGTCAAAGTTTTGTCTAACACATATATATTCATTACCTACAGCTCATCTTGACCAGCATATAATATTCTCCAACATCAGCCACCCTTTGCATTAGTCCATCTGGCCTCTAAAAGTTCTGACCAAGGTTCTGGGTTTGACCCACAGTACCAGGATGCTTATTCCTTATGTGACTGCTCCTATAAAAAATCCTCGCTATCTGTTGCATCAGCTTCTCGGTGGATGTTCTTGCAGCTTATCAGTCATGCAGAACTTAGAAATTTTAAAGGAAGTATTATTTACTAAATTTTCGTGGAATCAGCATAAATTTGTGAAGGCAAATAGTAAAGAGCCTTTCCTAAATTGTTCTACAGTAGTCATATCTTAGGTTATCCTGTGCCAAGCTCAGTGACAGTCTACTCTGTTATTTTCCCCATTCACATAGTTATAGCTGAAGTGAGACCCTTAAGAGGTTATTTTCTAACACAAGAATTTTGTTTAAAGATGAATTTACCTCTTTCCTTTTAAATAAAGGAATGAAGGCTAACTATCAAACAGTGTATTTTGGTCTTAATGATAACAAAGTAAAGTTTTCCCTCCCAGATACTTAATAGATGGTATCCAAGCTAGTCACTTCAGAGAAAAAATTGAAATTAGATACCATCAGCAATGAATAAATTAAACCCCTTTTATTATTTTTGTATGTACTTATTCTCCTATTATTTAAATTCTCTGATGTTATAGAGTCTTTGAGTAGGTACTCACACACTTACATTTTATGTTCAAATCAGAGTGTTATTCACTATGTTATGCGTGCTATCATGCACTTTTAGTCATTGACATCAGTACTTCATTTTTACTATATGTTGCAATTAATCACTTTAAAATTTCATACTGTTTGCTCTGTGTGTGTGTGAAGTAGAGATCGGGTGTTGTTTTAAACTGACTACTATAAACACTAATACTTTTGTATCCTGGGAATAATCTGAGATGAGGGGAATTGTGTCCTGATAACTAAAAGATACTTGAGATTCATTGATCACAATGGTCCTTGCAACATAAATCCATAATTACCAAATAATCTTTTGAAAGTAGTATTCAAATTTGTAAACAGAGGTGAAATATTTGGGCTTACTCATTTCCCAGAGACACATACCCTTACTGGTAACCATTTTATAGAATTCAAGATAAACTATTGCTGCTCAGAAAACATGCAGAGTAGCACAGTCCTATAGCACTTGGTTTAAAGTGTTCACAGAATACAGTTATTTAGTTACAGAGAATCATGTGATAATTCTAATGTTTTACTTTTAATTCATAATTCATGTAGTTTTTAAAAACTAAATGTGTTATATAAGCATACAGTGTAAAAATATATAAAGAAAGGTATTGTTTTATTTCATACTTTCCCAAAATTAAATTATTGATGTGCATATCACAGAAAAAAACAGTAAATATATGTATGTACTTTTTAAAAATCAAAATTTAAAAGAAATCAAAATTATATCATTTTTTACACAAGTTCTTTCAGAAAAAGGAAGTACAGGGAATGTGTCACGATTCATTCTGTGATGCTAACATTATCTTGATACAGAAATCAGGCAATGAGAATATAAGAAAACAAGATTAAGCAAAATAATACTAAAGAAGAATATTTTTCATGGATATAGATATGCAAATTGGAAATAAAATTATATTACTTTAATCAAGTACAATATAAAATATACATTATAATGGAACATATAGCATAAGAATGCAATGTCTTATTATTAAAAAATCTTGTAATGTAAATTACTGTATCAATAATCTAAAAAATATACATGTCTTCCAATAAATCACAAAGCGAGGATTTTCTATAGAGTTGTCACATAAGGAACTTGTTGAAGTTCAGTAATTATTCCTGTGAAAAATTCTCTTAGAAAACTAACAATAGAAAGGAACTTGATAAATCTGGTTAAACTGAGTAACAAAATTCTAAAAACCAGATGATGATTTTGTGTGGGAAAACAGACAACAGCCAGGCATGGTGTCCCATGCCTGTAATCCTAGACCTTGGGAGGCTGAATCCGGGGCATCACTGTGAGTTTGAGGCCAGCCTACAGCGCATAGTGAGATACTATCTCAAAAACGGAACGAACAAAACAAAACAAAAAACCCAAAGTTATTTTCCCTTGCCGCATACTTCTGTTCGTCAACATACTAGACTAGCTAGTTAGCATCACAGAATGAATCGTGACACATACCCTGTACTTCCTTTTTCTGAAAGAACTTGTGTGAAAAAGATATAATTTTGATTTTTAAAAACTACGTACATATATTTATTGCTAGTTGGTGCAGTAAGATAGAGAAGTAAATAGCATCTGTATTGGCAAGATACAGATCACACTGTCTTTATTCACAGACAATGTTTTGAATATTTTTAAAATAGTGTGTGGTGGTGCACACCTATAATACCAGTACCTGGGAAGCTGAGGCAGAAGGATCACACATTTAAGCCCAGTCTGGGCAGTTTAACGACTTAGCAAGACTCTGACTCAAAATTTAAAAAATGATAAAGTGTGAAGTCCCTGCATTAAATCCCCAACACTGCCCAAACGAACAAACAAATACACAAAAGAAACTGTAGGTCAAATTGGGAGAGAACTTACTAACATTTACTATTTAAATTTTTCATATATTATGTGGTGGTAATAAATTTAATTAGTGAAAAAGGTAATTTCAGTTTTCCCCAATTTAATCTGAGGATACCTATAAGCTTATTTGAAATTCCACAAAGTCTTTGTTTCCTTTGCTGTTGGGGAGGGGTTTGAAAAAACTGACAGGCTGATTCTAACTTACATGGAAATGTGAAGGAACTACAAAACACAGAACAGCTTTGAAAATAAACACAAACTGGATTATTAGCGCTACTTCACCTAAAAAGTTATTACAGAGATAGACAAACACATAATATTTGTATGTATTTATAAGGTGCCATGTGATGTTTTAATTCCTGTTTGTGTCAATCCAAATTAAATTAAATATTAACAAAATAAAAATAATCTGAGCAACTACATTGAAGATAACAATATGCAGTTAAGAACCACTGTTAATTTCCTATCATCTTATTTTAAATTCTACATATTCTTTTAGTCTCTTTAAAATAAGAAAAAGAAAAAAATGTGGTATTAGTATATAGCTAAACTTAGGCCGATGAAACAGACTAGTACTTCTAAATAAACCCACCTATATAGGAGGAAATAATTTTTGGTAAGGATGTCATAGTAATTTAATTGAAATGGATAATCTTTGCAAACAAATTGTACTACCACTGCATTTCCATATGCCAAAAATATGAACCTTGATTTAGCTAAAAAATAATAACAAAATGTATCATTCATTTGTGTAATGAATAATACCTCTCAGTATCCTTTCATGTGACTATGTACCACGCACATATCTTCATTAATGAAGTGTCTGTTCTAATATTTTCCATATTCTATTATTTTATCATCACTGACATTTAAGAATTATTGACATATTCTGAATGAATATGTCTTATCAAATACATTCTTATAAATTACTTTTAGAGATATTTTTATTTTTAATTTTGATGATATTTATTTTACTTTACCTTTCTTTTATATTTGGGGCATTGCATTTAAAAAATGTTTGTCTACTACAAGGTCTCAAAGATTTTCTTCTATAAATTTGGTAGTTACATAATTTCATGCATACAGCACCTGAAACATAATTCTCAGAAGATGGATATGATAGAACAGACATTAATTTTTTTAAAAACCTGCAAACAACTGTTGTTTGAGAGAAACAGAAAAGGAATAGGCAGAAAAAAATTAGCCATTGTCTGAAAGAAAATACTTATGAATTCAAAGTGAATAACCTTCAAAATGTAGTGATCAAAAAAATAAAAAATAATAAGATCGAGACATTTCAGTAAAAAATATGGTGGCATATTTTTGAGGAATACTCAACTTTACTCTTCACCAGGAACATGGCAGAAAGCCCCAGTATGTTACCAGTACTTATTGAAATGGCTAATTCTAAAATGACTGGCCATTCTCTTTGCTGGAAGGTATGAATATATGATAGGACTCTCGTACTCTACTTTTTAGGGCTATGACAGAGTACAGTGGTACACAGAGTACCACGGTACACAAATCGTGTGTTTTTTTCATATGAAAAATTCATTTAACATTATGCGGCTGTTCCACTTGTAGATATTTATCAGTAGAAAATGGTTCTATAAATCTACTCAAGGACTTGTCCACAAATCTTCCAGCTTCTTCGGTTGCAGTAACTACAAGCAGGAAATAAATGTCCACAAACAGATGAATGAAACAAACTTTAGTTATGTCTGTATAAGGAATGAATTATGCACATACAACCAGTACCTATCTCTCAAAATCAGCTAGATTGAGTATACTAACAGTAAAATGACATAGGGCTGAGTTTTATTAATTCTAATAGTGACAGACAGCAGATACAATTCCTTGTCTGGAAATGAAGCAGGAAGGGCAAATTGAGAAGGAATTTCTGAGGAACTTGAATAAATACGTTGTGAATGATGGGTATGTTCTGGAACATAATTGCCTCGAGGGTTTCATATGTCACGGCATTAACCTTGAAATTCATTACCCTACCCAGGGTACGTACCAGCGTTGAGAATAACACATTTTTTTGTTTTGTTTTGGAATAGTGTGGGCTCTTTATTTTAAAAAAAAATATATAGTGTAATTGTCTGTCTGACTTGTTCAAACCACTGCTTTTTTTTTTTTTTTTTGCACGTGGAATGAGTATTTTATTACTAGATTATAAAAATAAAATACAAAATAAATTTAAAACAGAATTTAAAACATTGTACTTTTAAAATATTTAATTTTTTTATTGCATGGCATTTAACCTCTCCATTTATGATCTGTTGTTTGATGTCAAAGCCTCCTTTCTCTGTATCCATGTACGTTGGTACGTAAGGTCTTTTCATCATGTTAGTAACTTGACTTTCAGCCAGATGTGTTTTCAACCCTTCCATCTCTAATCTATTTATTTTCTTCCTGCTTGCTTTAGTGCTTAGATTGTTTGCATAGGGTTCAATTTACCTCCTTATCCTGTTCTGTGGATTTAACTACTCACCTACAGACACTTGTCTTACAGAACTCAATTTCTTATTGAGCTGTACTATTTCACAGAGCATTCACATAAAAATTTCATCTATTCCTAGGATTATGCTTCTTCAACACATGTGAATAATCACATCTTTTGCATTTAAATTTTTGCTTATAGTTTGTACACCTAATCTGGTTGCACAATAGGCATGAAATTTTTCTCATCTTGGGACTGGGGATTTAGCTCAGCGGCACAGCACCGGCCTGGCAAGCGCGAGGTCGTGAGTTCGGTTCCTGGTATCGGAAAAAAACTCACGCCCCCCCAAATTTTTTTCTCACTTGTTCCTGAGTTGGGAGCACAGACTAGCCAGCTGCTTTGTTGTGATCTACAGCAATTGACTTCCAAACTGTATTTGCATGGATCGTTCCTGTAGACTAATGTCTGAAGTGAAGTGCTTTATATTCTGTCTGCATCATGGGCTCACAGTGTTGTACTTTGGTTTCATTTAAAATAATTTGAAAAGCTAACACATTTTCTTTAGCTCTCATGATGAAATAAGGTGTAGTACTTTTAGGTTTAAAATTAAATCTCTTATTTTAATAACAGCAAGCTTTCACCCCAGGCCCTCATTGAAACAAACCTGCAAACTTCTATATAAGCAGCAATCTTAGCCACTTTTATGTCTTAGTCTAGGAAGGTATTGTAGTCAGGGATTATAAGGGAATAGATTTAATACAGGACACATAATTTACAGGATTATTGCATAATATTTACGCAAAAAGTCAAATGCAGGAGTGCAAGAGATCTGTCCACACACTAGAGACCCAAAGCATCCAACTGAGGGCCTGGATCCCATGACAATGTCCTGCACAAGTCCAGCTGAAGACCTTGAGCCCATAACAATGTCTGCCATGAGTCCAGCTGAAGGCCTAGAGTCCAAGAGAATGTTTCATGCAAGTCAGTATCAAGGATCTGCACTGGGAAGACCCAAAGGCCCATGGTAGAAGCTAGGCAGTCTGGGCCAGCAGGCTGAGGGATATGCACTGCAGCCTGGAAGCAATGCTCAAAGTAAGGACCAGACTTCCCCTGAAAAATACCACAGCCATCCTCAGTGACAGTGAGAACCCAGAATCCTCTGACAGTGAGAACAGCTGAGTTCGTACCAGGAAAACCAGCAGGACAAGCTCCTCTGGGAGAATCAAAGGCACCCCGTCTTCCCCTCCAGTTCTCCTTTTACGCTGTTGGCAGCAATCCACCAGTGGACCTTCCACACTCGGCACCACTCTGATTAAGTTCAGCTGGGTGATCCCAGGACATTGTCATAGGATCCAGGCCCTCAGCTGGATTCTTTGGGTCTATAGTGTGTGGACAGATCTCTTGCACTCTTCCATATTTGACTTTTTGGGTGAATATTATAGAATAATCATATAAATTATGTGTCCTGTATTAAATCTATTCACTTATACAACACCTGACAACAATACCTTTCTAGACTAAGTTGATCATTAGTTAATCCATCACAGAAGGCTTCCCTCCAGTGTACTGGCCCCCTGCTGCAGCATACACCCCGTTTATGACACTTTGGTGTTCCTCTTTTTTAAAAATGTAGTATTATTTATATCTAAAGAGTTATGGTTCTCCTCCATATGCTGAAACTTAAAAAAAGCTTCCCATGAAAAGTCCAATTTTCAAAATGCAGCTTCCTTTGGGATACTAGAAATCTTGGGATGAGAGTATAAGGATTTCAATTCTCTTCCAAAATCTGTGGCTACCTCACTCAAGACTTTAGACAGTCCACTTACATGGCTTGTTCCTCATTCTTGACCTTAGAAATTCCAGAGGCCTACCCGTTCTCAGTTCTTGTTTTATTTATGATTCTGAAATTCTGTCTTTTGTGTGTGTGTGGGTGTTCCGGAAATCAAACTCAGAACCTTGTGCTTGCCAGGCAGGCACTGTGCCACTGAGCTATATCCCCAGCCTGATTCAAAAATTCTGAAAGCATTCTACATTTTCCCATAAATTTAGGGTTTAGGTTCATTCTTCTTGCCTTGAAAAAACTTCAATTTAAATACCATTTCATAATAGCAAATAACAGTTCACAGTTAGTAATTTAAGTCACAAAGATCCTACACATTTCAAAAATTATTGTGTACTCATAACTGTCTGAGACCTGGTAAAGTAGGTGTTATTATCCTCAAAGCAATTACATGTTTTGAAGTCAGGCTTTCTAACCTTTAGTTTCCATTATGTCTAACTCATAGTGTTGTGTGAATTAAATATATGTAAAATACACTAAGTATCAAGTAAATGGCAACAATTAATATTACCATAATATTTTAGCTATATTTTTGTACTTTTTACATGCAATTGCAGTTGTTTTCCAGCAGCATAAGTAAAAGTTGTAAACAGATTAAACAACTTGTAAAGCTTGTACAATTAACAAAAAGCAATGCTGAAAATCTGATTTAGGTGTTTCCCATGAAATGTCCCCATAATTAAACTCTTTTCAGTATGTCTAATGAATATACATTTTTCTTATGAAATTTGACTACCTAGAAATGTGTGTAGACAGATCTTGAATTTCCTAATTTGTTAGATAAGTGTGCCCTGAAACAATTTACTATCAACTGATTCATTCAAATCATATAAATGATATCATACACACAGGTTCAGTTAGTAATAGTGGGTTGTAGATTGTTAATGTTCATTTATTATTCACAGCTAATAAATTATGTTATGGAAAGTTTGAAACACTATTTTAATTTTTTTATTTTGCTATGAATATCTGTCCTGAAAGAAATTTTATATGTGTATCCCATCTCCCATGCCTTTTTTCTTATTTTGTAATTTAGTGTTGTTGGCTCCAAACTTCTGGGTGTTGTAGTGAATTTGAAAATACAGAAGAGTTTGATTTTAAAGTTTAAAGTTGGACAAAGTTTATATAATTTCGATTAACTTACTGAATTTATTAACTTTGCCCAGAAATCTTTAGAACTATTCAGAAAAATTTCTAAAATCCTTCAATACATAAGTTTATATAACCTCAGGTGTGTCAAGATAACATCAGCCCACCTTAACATGATTTGTGTTTTTTTGCCATGGACAACGAAAGTGTTTTCTAAGCCTATGGTATTGCATTTTGTTTACCCTTTCTTCTCAAGGGCTTTGTTAATACAACACTTTTCCTTGTTTTTATCTAGATTCTCTATTAAATTTTCACTCTTGATTTTTATTTTTATTTTTCTGATAATCAGTGGCATTGATTTCAAACTTTCAAATAACAAAACCAACATTTTTCTGACAATGAAGCAATATCCACAAAATATTTGTATTCATGGCTTCTAATTCTGGGTCATTTGCAGCCGTGTTCATATTTTTTGTATTGATATGTGTCGTATCTCAAACTTGTTCACCTTCTTTCCTTCCCAGTAGAATAGAATTTCATACATGATCCTTGTGACTACAAGAAATACTTCTATAGTCTCCTTTAAATTTTTATAATAATGGGAAAATTCCATTAAACATATGAATGGGGTTATTTGGAACAAAATGAAGTAACCCCTTACCCTCTCCTGTGCCCTGTGAGGCCACCAGTCCAGAACCATGTCTTCAAGAAAACGCACTTACTTTTATTTTGGCAGTAGTCATGACAAGACAGTAAAGGAAGCTGTGCTTCTTGGTTAGGTCTTGGAGTGTAGGACCTCATCCTGTTCATTTCTTTTCGAGAAGAAATAGTTTTACTAGCAACTCTTGAACACTATTTCACTAATATTTCCTGGTTCTCTTAGCACTTCTCCAATTCCATACATTCTGATGGTGTTACTAACTTTTTCATAATTTCTTCAGGATATTCAACCCTGCTTTATCTTCTTTGCAGTTGTATATTACCATTTGAACTTTATAAAACAAAAGACACTGAGTTTCAAACAGTTACCTGTTGATCCTTTTATAGAAGAGACTGACTTCCTAGAGGTAAACTGCCAAGGATGTACAACTGGGGACTACAGATGGTGAAAAAATGTTCCACTGGCAGAAATCTTTAGTATCCAATCACATTCAGTTGTTCTGTGTGTGTATATTTAAAATGATCATCATTCACAGTGCAAAAGTTGCATCCCACTTTACTAAGAACACCCGTAGCTTGGTATTTCATGTACCAATCATGTACTAAGGCTGTCATGTATTACAATCATGTATTAGCGTTGTTCTTTGAGAGCCTAAAAGTTCAGTTCTTCAAGTCTTAGAAAAGCCTTCATTAAATTCAGCACTTTTATCTTTTGGCCATCAGAGACCATCTGAAGGCATCAAGTATTTCTATTAACACTCTCTACCTCCCATTCTTGGACTTACAGGTGCTGTTCCTTGCTGTTAGATTTGTTGAGTATTACATTTGCATGGGGGATTTCTCCACTGTATGGGGATCCCTTTCACATCTCTGAAGGGCAGGGTGTTAGTAAAGACCTCACTGGGCTGAAGAAACCACAGGGTTTTCACCACTGACACAACCTGTGTCAACTATGGGTGCCACTGCTTATTAGCTATTTTGTCAGTAATATTGGTTGGGCATCTCTGCATCTCTGTACACACAATCATTGCTTCTGAAATTTCAGTGTACACAGTTCTCAACATTTCATCAGAGTGACTAAAAATAACTAAGAAATTTTGAAGAGGTTATCTGAGATGGTTATTGCAAGCCAGTATGCTAGGTCCAAGTCATTTTAAATATAATTGGTTTGTACTTTTTAAACTTTGGCATGCAACAGAAGTTTCTATAAGAGCTCTTTAAGAGACAGAAAGATAGGATTCTGTCCAGTCTACCAATTCAGAATATCTTGAGTTAAGATAAACAAAGAAACAATCAATTAAACAAATGAAAACAGTTCCTGGTTAGCTCTAATAGACTTTGATTTGGTCACTACGGTACAAGATGACCTAATAGAATAAAAGGGAAGCAAAAAAATACAAATGATGCTTTTAAACTTTAGTTTGCTGCCTCAAATCCTTTTCAAAAAATGACATTTATCACTATGTAGTGGTCTTTCATCTCTATGATACAATTTCAGAAATACACTTTGGCTCTGTAATAAACAAGCTAAGCATTTGTAATAACAATGCCAGACCTTCACTTTAATTATATTAACAAAGAAGAAAGCAACAAGAATAATACTGTAATGTTAAAATGCAAAGCCTGAAAGTGACATCTTATGAAAACAAATGAAAAATGGCACTTTGTGCTTTAAAATGAATATATATATATATGACTATAGTTAATTGATTTTCCATTACCAAATATGCTTATTTCCTTTTCATACTAATTTAAGATAAAATTACTGTAATCTTTAAATGCTTTCAATTTTAGAGGCCTTATATTAAGGGCATTTTGCTCTTTTTGCTAATACTTTTTTGAATCACCACTTGAATTTGCCATTAAAAGTATTTTTTTGTGCAAAAGACATGAAAAGAAGTACACATGACCCTGATAGCTTATTGAAAGATATCTGTTAAGGTGCATCTCAATCTATGATGTTCAATCTTATATTTGGATTTCTTTGTATTTTATATGTGGTCACTTATTTGGGTATTTTGTATGTGTCTGTTGGCCAGAACTCACTGAAATATACTGCATGTAAGCCTGCATACTGTAACAGAACCAGAAGCAGATTAAAGTTACCCAAAGGAAAGAACACATAGGGTAGACTTTTCTAGGGCTCCAGATGTGAAGTCTCCACTGTCTTTGGGGAATCAGGATCCAGGCTCCCTGCCCACCATTGGATTGAGACAATGTACACCCAATTTTGCCATTTAGAGAAACATCTAAACTCTTTTTGAGTTTTCATTACGCAGACGTGGTTCACTGATTGATTGGCCCATAGTTGAACACAGACTCTAGGCTAACTAACATAGTAAGGTCGGAGCCCCTTATTTTAGCTCACATAATCTATCTAGAACGTCTGTATCCCAAATTAAGATTGTTAGGTGGGGTCTGCTCCTACACTGAACACATTCTTTTCAGGAATAGTACAGATTAACTCCCAGAAACTGAGACTGAATATTAGGCTTCTCCTTGGGCAAGGCCAGATTTGTTACTACACAAGTTTTGCATGCAGAAAGAAGAAAATCTCGAGTAAATTAAATAGAATGATACTATGAATCTTAACATATAATATATAAGGGGATAAAGGTAATAGTTGTATAAACTTCTGAATAAGTATTTAGCATCAGTGATTTAAAATATACATGATTTAGAATTAATATTCATTATGAAGTATTGAAAACAAAATAAGATAGTGAAGGAACCCTCAGGAAGAAAATGGTGTCCAGATGTATTTAAATGTTTGTTATCTATTTATACCTAACTGGGATGATACATAACTGATAGAGTGTCAATTTTAAAGATTGTATCATGTCATCATATTGCTATGGTAGTAAAACAAAGGTTCTTAAATACCTGTTTTTCCATCAATAGAAAATTTCTTAGTGTATAAGAATAAATGCATTTTAAATAAGTATTCACAATCAATAGCAAGAGAAAAGAAGTTATTGGGGGAAGAGATATACAGTTTCAGAACACTGAGTAGAAAATGTTTTCATATTACTCATTTCCCCTTGTCAATAGCAAATGATAGCAAAGAGATTAGGTTTAGTCTAAACATATTATTATGATATTA
The DNA here is from genome assembly GCF_000276665.1 of Chinchilla lanigera. NCBI lineage: Eukaryota > Metazoa > Chordata > Mammalia > Rodentia > Chinchillidae > Chinchilla > Chinchilla lanigera. The sequence goes on from NW_004955409.1 coordinate 15,283,721, forward strand.
ATCAACTTTATGATAGCTCAGAAATCATCAGGACATTCAGGAGAGATATTTTAGCCTCATAATTCACTTGTCGAGCTGAGCTGAAAATTTATGTCTTCTGCATATCAAGAGTGAAACAAGTTATATAGCTGTGCTCATTATGTAAGAGCTTTCAACAAAGTACAGATTAAGTATATAATCACTGGAGGACTCATGACTCCATCCAACTACTGCAAAAAATGTACCAGTATATGACTGGAAAGATATGACAAAATATTATCTTCAAATGTGAAAAACATTGTACAAATAAAAATATGTACACTGTACTGGTCCCCATAATATATTTAAATATAAATGACTGTGACAGCTTCTGTAGTATAAATTGCCATTTAATTTTTCAGTAATGTTTCATTTCATAAACATGGAGCTGCACGTAATTGCCCCCATGGAAAGAAGAAAGCTGAGATTTTGTAAATGTTACAAAGCTCTTGGCTAATCACCTCAATGGGAAATGCTCATGAATGTCTGGCAATTTTAGTAGATGTTTACCTATATTTTATGTTTTACTGGAATACAACACAGGTTAATTTTCACAGAAGATATATTAATAACTTCAGTTACTTCTAAATTTGAAAGTCAAAGTTTGACTTGCTGAGGATTGCTGGTGTACTTTTCTCTTTTGCTTATGCTCATGAATTTTACTTTCGCTTATGCATTTCAACTGCGTAAAAATTTCTTAATCATGGTCACTAGAAACATTTTTATTGTCACCGTACAAACCTTGACTGTTGATGGTATGTGGTAGTTTTATTCTCTTGACAGAAAGTATATTTAGTTTTAGCTTTTCTCACTAAGTCATGGAATCTGTAATTATAAGTAATTCTCCTAATGAATAGCACAACTCTGTGTTTTTCTGAGTTCATGATGAAAAGGCTAACATACAAACAATGCTTTTTTTGTATTTTTAGCCTTTGCATGCATTCTAAGAAAGTCTAATACTCTGTTCTATGTTGACAGTAAGCTAGCAAAATTTTAGTGTATTGGAACAAATGAAGATACTTAGTAGTTTAATTTCAATTTGAAGAGTTTACTGTAAAACACAGTTGCATTGAGAATTTTGGATCTTTGAAAAAATAAGACAAAAAAAACTTCCTTTTAGTTTAAGAGGATGCAAAAATTTCATAATGTCTGATAAGAAATATTCAAGTCTTAGCATAACGATTAACTACTGTAAACTATATACTTGAATTTCTCCTAACTGAAGCATCATTAACATTTATTCATGAAAAAGCCTGGGGTTTTGTATCATTTACTCAATATAAAATTGCAACATCTTATAAATATCAAAGCTATAAGGAGTAGATGTTGCTGCTTTGATTCTTAGGACATAAATGAGAAAAGGAAAGGAAGTACTATTAAGGTAACATTGAATAACATCTGAAGTAGCCATTGGACAAGGCTTATTTTTGGTAAGTAGAATGAACAAGTCATTACTTAATCAAAAACATGTTTTCTAAGTACCTAGGTAATCATACTATTTCTGTTTTTTTTGTTTGTTTGTTTTGTTTTTTTGTTTTGTTTTGTTTTTCTCCAGTACCGGGAACTGAACTCACGACCTTGCGCTTGCCAAGCAGGCGCTTTTGCCGATGAGCTAAATCCCCAGCCCTTCATACTATTTCTTTTATTTTTTGGAGAGTAAGATTTTTTTACATTTCTTAAAGGATTTAAATTTCAGAAGATGAACTTTCTAGAGCAGAGGATGTTTTCCCTATTATTATTCTGCATCCTGAAATTCCTGTTGAAATATGTGACATTTCCACAGAACTTTAAATAAAAATATGAAAAAAAGAAATGGAAGTAATTTCATAATAATAAAAAATCTGGCTATTTGACCCTACTAAGACAAGTTAAATATATTAATACTAGTTATTTCATATTGAAGGGTCAGATGACATCCAGAAAAAAAATCACTGAATATAAAGCTTAATTCATACTATGCTCTGATACTTGATTCATAATTCTATAATCTTTTATGAAAGCAGTTAACAGCAATTTCTTGTATTTTCTGGCTCTGCCATGCATAGGGTGGTGAGGTTGTTCCTGTTGAATATTATAATATACACATAAAAGTTAATAACTAGAAAATTGATGCTTATACCTTCTTTTGTATTTAATTAGATTATTAAGCATTGTGCTCTGTACAAGAAAATTAAGTTTGACATATTTTCCAAATAAATTTGTATTTTGTTATACTTGTTTGTCTTCAGAACACTCACAGAACAGATTATTTGAAATCGAAAGGTTTGAGTATACATGGAAACTGATGTTAGCTGAACCTCAAAAATAAAAACAGTAGTTAATGTTTTGGGAAATATTTATTAATATATGTCAACAAGCTGCTTTACTTGTCTATGTACCTGTTTACAATACTCTCAACAGTTTTGTATGTCAAAGCATATCATGGATTTTTTTAATTTTAAAGGGCAAAAAGATAGACATAAGAGAAACTGAGTTTCAAAACAGAATAGTAGGACAGTTACAACAGTCAATACATTGAGTATTGTTGTCTTCCTAGTAGTTATTCATGATATCTTGTGCAAACCATATTAGCATAAAACTTTCTTTACAATGAATTGGGAGAAACTAGCTGTATACCTATCTTAACTATCTTGTGTATACATATTTTTTTTCTTTTCCCTTTCTCTCTTTCTCCTTTTCCCCATCACAATTTGTATTTTTTTTAACAGTTTCTCCCCAATTCACAATATCTTTTGTAAATTTTCGATCCTATTTACTTGTTCAGCTTCTCACACTAGTGAGACAATGTGAGGTTTACATATGTGTATCTGATTTATTTCACTTATGAGTATGTCTAGGAATCTGTCCATTTCTTTTGTGTTTTCCACCTTATTAGAATAAAGGATTTCATAGTAGGTATTGAGGATCTCCTAGATTTCTGTAGGATCTGTTGTGATTTCTCTTTTTTAATTTCTAATTGCTTGGATTTGTGGGGTTTTTTCCTCTATTTAATGAGGTTGGTGAATGGTTTATCAATTTTATTTCTTTTTCAAAGAACTAATTTTTTGATTCATTGATTCTTTGTATAGCATTCTTAGTCTCTATTGCATTAATTTCTGCTCCTATCTTTATAATTTCATCCCTCATATGAGCCTTAAGTTTGATTTATTTTTCTTTTTCTAGAAGTTTGAGGCTCAACATTAAGTTGTTTATTTGAGCACAGTCTGTTTTTCTGAAGTGTGAGTTCACCATTATAAATTTCCCTCATAGGACTGCTTTCATTGCATCCCATAAGTTTTAGTATGCTGTATCAGTATTATTAATTGTTTATACTGTTTAATTTTGTTTTTAATTTCCTTTGTGGTATTCCTTACTCAGAAGGGTATTTTTAATTTTCATGTGTTAAGGTAGTTTTTGTGATTTCCTTTGTTGCTAATTTATAGTTTCATTGTGGTATGATCCAAGAGTATGCATGGGATGATTTAATTCCTCTACATTTACTTAAACATGTTTTGCCAGCTAATATATAATCTACTTTGGAAACATCTCACATACAGCTGTACAACTATGTATTCTGATGTTTTCTGGTGGAACACTACAAACATTTACTAAGTCCATTTCTTCACAGGTTTGGTTTAATTTTAATATTTATTTGTTTTTTTTTTTATCTAGTTCATTTATTTATGAGAGTTGGGTATTAAGGTCCCCCATTACAGTTGTGTTAGTGCTTATTTGTTTTTTAAGTCTGATAATATTTGTTTTATGTAGTTGGGTGACCCTGTGTTTAGTGCATAAATATTTGATTGTTATCTTGTCTTCTTGGAGTTTTCCCTTAATGAGTATGTAGTGACCTTCTTTGTCTCTTTTGATTAAACTTAAAGTCTTCATTGTCTGCAAATACAATAACTACCCCTGCGTTTTTCTGGGTTCCTGTAGCATGGAAAATTGTTTTCCATCCTTTGACGTTTCATCCATGAATTTTGTTTTAGGTTAAATGTGTTTCTCAAATGCAGTATATGGTTGGATCTTGCTTCTTGATCCATTTTGCTAGTCTATTTCTTTTGATTGGTGAATTGAGGCCATTTATGTTGACACTTATAACTAATAGGTATTGGCTTTTCCTTTTCATGTTGTTTTATTTTTGTTTGCTCCCTGTCTTTCTGCTCTGTTTGACTGCCTGTCCTGCCTGGCAGCTTTTTTCTGTTGGTGTTCCCGTGTTTGTGGTCTCCATTATCTCTTCCTAGTATGTCTTTCAGAGCATTCTGTAGAGCTGGTTTGGTGGTCATAAATTTCTTCATTTGTTGTCATGAAAGTATCTTATTTCTCCATCAATTTTGCAAGACAATTTTACAGTTACATCAATCTAGTCTGAAGATTGATTCCCTTTAGGGCTTGAAATATTTCCCCCCAAGCTCTTCTTGATTTGAGAGTTTGTGCTGAGAAGTCTGCTATGATTCTAATGTGCCTTCCTTTATAGGTAATATGTTTCTTTTCTCTAGCTGCTTTTAGTATTCTGTTCTTATGCTGAATTTCTTAAATCTTGATTATTATATGCCTTGG